>NC_077227.1:261585353-261929103 GCF_027887165.1 Monodelphis domestica | reverse complement strand
TTGTTCCATATTTTGAATTCAACAACCTCTGTCACACTTTATCGGAGTCGTTGTTGTTCATTGCATGGATACAAATGCTTAAGTTTTTCCAACTTGTTTCTCTATACAATGTTTTTGCCATTGTATAAATTATTTTCCAGTACCTGTGCACTTCACTCTTTATCAGTTCGTACAAGTCTTCCCAGGATCTTTGAGTCCTGTATTGTTTCTGTCATTTCTTTTAGAACAATAATATTACATTTATGCAGCACTTGCCAATTGATGGGCACTGTCTTTGTTTCCAAGTTATTGTTTTTGGCCTATGAAATTAACATTTAATTGATCAATAATGTTCAACTGAAACTGTTCATTTCAATGAATAAAAATGTATTTTCTCTCCTCACCTCATTCATTTAGGAAATATATAGAAAAATAAGTTTATGACAAAAATGCACAGGCAAGCAAAATAAATTTTACATGCACACATACATACAGAGGAGTCTTCTGGAAGTATCTTAACAGGTCCATCACTTCGAACCCTCCATCATTCCAGTCTAATAAGCAACTGTCCCATTTTTAAGGGCTTCCAGAGAAAGAGAAACCATAAACTCTTTTATAAACCAATTCCTGTGTTTAATATGTCTCACTATCAGGAAATTAAATTTTATGTCTCCTTTAAATCTCTCAAATAATAGCTTAATCCTATTTTTTTCAGTAGAAATGATGATAACCAATCCTAATTCTCTTCAGAATAATCCCTGCCACATGTATTGTCTGGATTAACACTCCTTTAGCAATTGCCTGCTTTAGATTATTTTTCTGATGGTTCATGTGTGTATATTTTATATCCCTGATAATATTTTTAAGCTGCTTAAGGGACTTCTTTTATTTCCAAACACAGCCTGTCTCAATGCTTTGCACATTTTAAAAAACTACATTTATTAAGAGCTTTACATATATTATCTCATTTGATCCTCACTACATCCCTATGAGGTAGGGACCCTTTTGTACAAAAAAGATAACGAGAACTTCAGAGAGGTTAAATGAATTGCTCATAGTCACACAGCTGATAAATATCAAGGGTGAGATCTGATTCCAGTTCTTGCTGTGAAGTTAGACAGATGCTACACAATAACACATTGCCTCTCACATTTGCTTTTCAATAAATACTTGTTGAATGGATGAATTTCTATGCTTAAAAATTCACAGAAGAAAATCTATTGGGAAGAAAAAATGAAGCAGACATATCTAGCTTCACTTTCATAGCTGAAAAAGAAATTAAACCATTAGCAGTGTTATCAGAGAAGGGGAAGTAGAAGGGAGAGAGGGGAAAGAGGAATAAAGATGAGCTTTTTGTTTTCCCTTTTGGCTTATTCTATCTGTGTGAATAACCTCCAGGTGTTGATGGTTTTTTGAACGTGCAATTTTTGGAGGTGTTAAGAATGTCTCTGTAATCAAATAGGCCCACTCCCTCAGTCCCCTCTCTGCTGACTTGTTGGATTAGATTTCCTAAACCTCTGTGCAGTGGTAATACATTCACTTCATCTCCTGCTCAGACACCTAATTGCTCAGGCTGCATAATGATTGGATGATTCCATCCTCATTCTCCTTTCATGACTCTTTTCTGGGGGCTGGTTGCTTGGTAACCCTGATCCCTGCCATTCTCTCCTACTAATTTTACCTGCTTTCATATTTTTAATAAATGTTTCCTGCCTTGTTATTCTTGCATTTAAAAATTTTTAATCTATATTTCATCATGTATATGTGTTTCCTCCCAGAAACCCATTTAGAAATGGTTCCTTTTCCTTCTTCCTTGTATAATATGCTTATATAAAAACATGCATATTAGACTTGAGAGAAAATAAAAGGTCCAGGACCTCTCTTACCTTCATAATACCTCAATGAATTGGGTTATTGTTTGTTTTTTTCCAAATTACAATCCAGTTTATTTCAACTCAAGACCCTGTATGAATTGAATTCTGCATAGAGTGAGTAAATGCCTTTCCTATGTTACTTTTACAGTCACCTTCCTTTACAAATGATATAAGGGTTTAGGTAGGTTATAGAATTTACTCAAGGTCAAACAAGTCTTTATAATAGAAGGAGGATTTAAATTTGGCTCTTCTTTATGCCTTTTCTCAGGTTGTGAATCTATTCTGTTTCCTATGCATAAGTTGTAAAATGTACGATTCCCAAGAATAGAGTATACATGTTTAATTTAGTACCATATCAGAAATGGACATGGTAAGGCTCATATAGGACAGCTAGGTGGTGCAGTGTATAGGACACTGGGCATGGGGTTAGAGGATTCATCTTCCCAAGTTCAAATCTTCCCTCAAATCTTTGCTAACTGTGTGACCCTGGGCAAATCACTTAACTCTGTTAGTCTCAGTTTCCTCATCTGTAAAATGAGCTAGAAAAGGAAATGGCAAACTACTCCAGTATCTTTGCCAAGAAAATCCCAAATGAGGTCATGAAGAGTCAAATATGACTGAACAATAACAAAAGGCTCAGGTGCTGGGAGGAAGCAGGGAAGGATAAAAAAAAAAACAAAGTGAACTCACTCTAGCATGGTACTGTCCCTCTCTACACCTTCTTTCGGTGATGGACAGACGGATGGATGGATGGATGGATGGATGAAAGGAAGGAAGGAAGGAAGGAAGGAAGGAAGGAACAAAAGAAAGAAAGGAAGGAAGGAAGGAAGGAAGGAAGGAAGGAAGAAAGGAACAAAAGAAAGAAAGAAAGGAAGGAAGAAAGGAAGGAAGGAAGGAAGGAAGGAAGGAAGGAAGGAAGGAAGGAAGGAAGGAAGGAAGGAAGGAAGGAAGGAAGGAAGGAAGGAAGGAAGGAAGAAAGGAAGGAAGAAAGGAAGGAAGGAAGAAAGGAAGAAAGGAAGGAAGAAAGGAAGAAAGAAAGAAAGAAAGAAAGAAAGAAAGAAAGAAAGAAAGAAAGAAAGAAAGAAAGAAAGAAAGAAAGAAAGAAAGAAAGAAAGAAAGAAAGAAAGAAAGAAAGAAAGAAAGAAAGAAAGAAAGAAAGAAAGAAAAATTTCTTCTGATTTAGCGCATTGTGCTGAATCAGTGACAAGCAGCACCATCAAGTTTGAAGCTTCCCTAGAGAGAGCATATTGTTTAGCCACTTCCCTCCCTAGTTCCTGTCTCAACACTGGGTGTCAGATTATGTTTTTTTCCTATTCTCCAGACTGTAATGTGTAAAATATCTAGGACTTTCCTTACTGAGACAGACAGATTAATTGTATGAATACAATTACAAAATTTCTTTTTACAGAAATAATGACTTAATTAGGGAAGAATTAATTGCTTATGAATTAACTGGGATAATTTAATTAAAAATACAGTAATATCTAAATTAGTAACATATTAGCTATTCTAATCAAACTACCAATGTTTCCTCACTTTATTGAACTACAAAAAAATAACAATTCATCTGATGAAATGAAATAGAATCTTAAAAGAAATAATGAAAAAAATGGAAGGAAGGAAACTTACCAGGACCAGATCTCAAATTATACCACAAAGTAGTTATCTTCAAAACAAATTTGATACTTGTTAAAAAGTTAGAAGTTTTTTGTCATTCTTGAAATATAAATTAAACATATTCAGTAATTCACACTAAAGCTGTGAAAAGAAATTTCACTGATCTATTGTGAACACAGCTCTTGCTACATAAAAAAACCTCACATATGTGTAGCATGGCCTCAAAAGGTACTTTGATCCTGGGCATAGTTAATCTCTCCTCCCTCCTTGAATTTGCCCTGTCCTCATCCCCACATACACATAAAGACAAATATATTGAAGAACCAAATTAACAATGACTCAGAGAGTAGCCCAATAGAAAGAAATACATTGTGAGGGGATATCAGAAGTACATTTGGGATGCCTTTTACATTTTTAGGAAATCAGTAAAGGAAGTCTCATCCTGTACTTTTGAACACCCTTGTATTACAATAAATTGTAATTGAACACCACCAGAGAAAAATCAGAATTTTTGTTTTGTTTTAGCACTATGGTTTAACAGTTGATTCTTTTTAGTATGTTTTGTTTTGTTTTTTCTGCCAACTCATTTATTTGACTTTAATAGAAGCTATTAAGCATCCTTTTGTAACTTGTCTACAACAACTTACAAGGACCATCTACTAATACATTAAGGGGCTGAGATCTATACAGCTGTAGTTTTTACCCCACTTAAATTCCAGCTCTTTTGAAATATTGACTTATTTCTTTTTTTTTTAGTTTCTTTTTTTTTAAACATTATTTTATTTGGTCGTTTTCATACATTATTCACTGGAAACAAAGATTGTTTTCTTTTCCTCCCCTCCCCTCCCCTCCCCCCCCCCCCCCCCCCCCCCCCGCCTTTCCCTCTCCCATAGCCGACACATGATTCCACTGGTTATCACATGTGTTCTTGACTCGAACCCATTTCCCTGTTGTTGGAATTTGCATTATAGTGTTCATTTAGAGTCTCTCCTCAGTCTTATCTCCTCCAACCCTGTAGTCAAGCATTTGCTTTTCATCGGTGTTTTTACTCCCACAGTTTATCCTTTGCTTGTGGGTAGTATTTTTTTTTTAGATCCCTGCAGATTGTTCAGGGAAATTGCATTGATACTAATGGAGAAGTCCATCACCTTCGATTGTACCACAGTGTATCAGTCTCTGTGTATAATGTTTTCCTGGTTCTGCTCCTTTTGCTCTGCATCACTTCCTGGAGGTTGTTCCAGTCTCCATGGAATTCCTCCACTTTATTATTCCTTTGAGCACAATAGTATTCCATCACCAACAGATACCACAATTTGTTCAGCCATTCCCCAATTGAAGGGCATCCTCTCATTTTCCAATTTTTGGCCACCACAAAGAGCGCAGCTATGAATATTCTTGTACAAGTCTTTTTGTCCATTATCTCTTTGGGGTACAAGCCCAGCAGTGCTATGGCTGGATCAAAGGGCAGACAGTCTTTTATCGCCCTTTGGACATAGTTCCAAATTGCCCTCCAGAATGGTTGGATCAATTCACAACTCCACCAGCAATGAATTAATGTCCCCACTTTGCCACATCCCCTCCAGCATTCATTACTTTGCATAGCTGTCATGTTAGCCAATCTGCTAAGTGTGAGGTGATACCTCAGAGTTGTTTTGATTTGCATCTCTCTGATTATAAGAGATGTAGAGCACTTTTTCATGTGCTTATTAATAGTTTTGATTTCTTTGGCTGAGAACTGCCTGTTCATGTCCCTTGCCCATTTGTCAATTGGAGAATGGCTTGATTTTTTGTACAATTGATTTAGTTCTTTATAAATTTGAGTAATTAAACCTTTGTCAGAGGTTTTTATGAAGATTGTTTCCCAATTTGTTACTACCCTTCTGATTTTGGTTACATTGGTTTTGTTTGTACAAAAACTTTTTAATTTGATGTAATCCAGATTATTTATTTTGCATTTTGTAACTCTTTCTAATTCTTGCTTGGTTTTGAAGTATTTCCCTTCCCAAAGGTCTGACATGTATACTATTCTGTGTTCGCCTAATTTTCTTATAGTTTCCTTCTTTATGTTCAAGTCATTCATCCATTTTGAATTTATCTTGGTGTAGGGTGTGAGGTGTTGATCTAAGCCTAATCTTTCCCACACTGTCCTCCAATTTTCCCAGCAGTTTTTATGAAATAGTGGATTTTTGTCCCAAAAGCTGGGATCTTTGGGTTTGTCATATACTGTCTTGCTGAGGTTGCTTGCCCCCAGTCTATTCCACTGATCCTCCTTTCTGTCTCTTAGCCAGTACCAAATTGTTTTGATGATCGCTGCTTTGTAATATAGTCTGAGATCTGGGACTGCAAGACCCCCTTCCTTTGTATTTTTTTTTCATTATTTCCCTGGATATCCTTGATCTTTTGTTCTTCCAAATGAACTTTGTTATGGTTTTTTCTAAATCAGTAAAAAAAATTTTTGGAAGTTCCATGGGTATGGCACTAAATAGATAGATGAGTTTGGGTAGGATGGTCATTTTTATTATATTGGCTCGTCCTACCCATGAGCAGTTAATGTTCTTCCAATTGTTCAAGTCTAGTTTAACTAAATCCCCAAAAGACAACGCCTAGGAATGTAATTGCCAAATTCAAGAGCTTCCAAGTAAAGGAGAAAATCCTACAAGAAGCCAAGAAGAAGAGCTTCAGATATAAGGGGGCTCCCATAAGGATCACACATAACTTAGCGGCTAACACACTAAGAGACCGCAAAGCATGGAACACGATATTTAGAAAGGCAAGAGAGCTGGGTCTCCAACCAAGAATTAACTACCCAGCAAAACTGACTATATACTTCCAGGGGAAAGTATGGGCATTCAACAAAATAGTATGTTTTATTAAAAGTCAGACAAGTTTCTTTGAGATAACTTTTATAGAGTTAAATATTAAGGATACTCATTTATGTTGAATTACTACCTATGCTGCAAGTGTGGAAACTGATATTATTATTATGGAGGATGTGTCCCTAGAATAATGGTGTCCTTCAATTCACCTAAAGGACATTGTGGGAGCTCATCTGTAAAAAAAAAAAATTCAGTGTTTACTTTTGAATAGATCTAGGGCTTGCTTTATTGTGGTGTGAATCTATACATCATTTGAGCTCCCTAGAGACTACAGGTCTATAGGAGAAAATTCACATCGTGGCCTCTATTGTGGGCCACACGTGATGTGGTGCTGCATGGCTTAGGTTTGTGACTGAAATGAAATGAGACACTACATGTAACCATCTAACCGTTAAGCAAAAAAGTTACTTATCCATAACATGAAAAAGACAAAAATTAGGCAGGTCTAAATTTAGTTAATGTGCTTCCTCAACAAACAATCCTGAGGAGAGAGGGGAGTAAGAAACTGTGGACTGGAATTCTGTTAGAATTCCAATGGCAGCTGCTGGATTACTCTGATCTCCTCCTCATCTTGTGCCTATTCAACTTGCTCCATTCTGCTCCAAGTTCATCAACATTTTCACTTAGTGACCTCAGTTCTCTTTCTATTTTTCCTTGCTTGTAGCTGTTGGAGCAGCATGCCCAGTTCAACGTGATATGAGGAAACAACTTCTTCCTTTCTGAGCTCCAAATCTCCCAAAATTCTGTGTGGAAGTCCCTCCAGGGATGAAGGAAATGGAAACCTAAAAACTCTGAGAAATATATCCACGTACATATTTTCTAGTTTATATAAATCTCTATAAACCTTTTTTACCCTGGTCCTTTTGGGAGTCTTAGAAAGCAGGGTTATATTAATAAAATTCTACAATTTACTTAAAATCTTTATGAATCTTTCCATTTTCCTTTGGTTCATCTACAGTTTTTTTTTCTTGTGATATCACAGTGCTCCATGATTTCCAGTCATATGGTTTTACCAGGAAAATATTGATTTTAAATACAGTGCTTTGTTCTGTGTACTCATAGTACAAGAGTTCATTGAATATTATAAGTAATGTGTAATTTGTATTTGTTTAATTAAAGTGAGGAAATTGAACTTTGCATCAATGGGTTTGAAATTGAAATCATTTTTTGGTTTCTCAAATACAAACCATGTTAATGTCCTCTTGCTATTGAGGTCTGAACCCAGGCAAGATCTATCTATTCATGTATCTCTGTATTTATCTCATAAATATATATACATATATATACATATATATATTTGTCTTCTATATACATATTTTTATCTTATAATTTTTATCATCTATCCATCTATTTATCTATTGTCATGAATTATGAAGAATTTAAATTTAGGATTACCCAAAGAGCAATAAAGAGGCACAATGGTAGGCATAAGTTGGCTACAATATATGAAGAACTGGGTAGGAGAAATGATGTATATCATCAATGAGAAGTATAATTGGAAAAGGGAGGTGGACTATTCATGCATTGAATGATGCAATATCAAGGGAACTAGAGGAAAACCTCCAGCACATTGGGTGGATCCCCATCCATACACACATACACAGGAGGTTTAGGAGTAGATGTGGATAAAGAAGGGATGTATGCATTATGATTTGTACCATTGTGAGAAGCACTTATTTCAGTGAGATCTCAGATCCATCAAAATATTAAAAAAACATTATGATGTAGAGATAGGTAGATTAATTTAGTGGACTATCCCATTGAGAGAAGTACCTGAACTCCTATTATCCTAGAACTAGGACCAAATATAGCTTGTCCCTACTTATAGGCCTATAGATATGTTCTTCATAGAATATAATTAGTTGGTGAGAGGGGAAAAATGCAACTAATTGGGCTTCCATTCCTCCTGAATATGCCATGTGTCACTGAAGCTCCAGGCCATGGGTTCTTCTTTGCCAATGCAGATGGGGAGTCATCCTTTAGTATTCTTCAGCCAGAATTTCAGAAAGTATGGAATTATTTAAACTTCCTGTACAAAGCAGTATGATATCTTCCAAGAAAATCACTAAAACTCTTTTTCGCGCAGAACCTCATTTGTATAATCTAAAGCTGTGCAGTGAATCCTTGTCTGGTACCTTGTACTTCAGTCACTCTGTATGTAACTATAGCACAATCATGTTGCAACCAGCCAAAATTAGTCACATTATTCTGTAGACAAAGCAAGGGAGAAAGTAAGAGAGAGTTGGGAGGCTTTACTAGACTATCTAAAATACTGTGGTGTACATCTGGATTTTCCTTTTCCTTTTTTTCAGTTTGGAATGTTGATTTTCGCTAGGCTGAATAGACAAATCAGAATAACAATGGGATGCATTTGCATAAGAGCTTTCATCACTGGAGCCTAGTCTTTTGTATAGGGTAGTCAGTGATGAGTATGATTATTCTTGCTTTAGAGATGGGTTACTAAAGCTCTTGAGAATCAGATGACCTGATTCTATCCCACAACAGATTGTAGTGGAGTCAACAATAGGACTTGAATTTGGAGCTCCTAAATGCCAGTTTCCTAACTACATTAGATAGCTGCAACAACCACTCACATTTATGCAAAAAGTTAAGGTTTGGTATGAATTTTATTGGTATGAATATTATTATCCTCACAAGGTTCTGTCTTGGGCCAACTCCTAGTCTCTCTCTGAACTCTCTTACTGAATGATTTCATCAATTCCTCTGGATTCAGTTATCATCTCCAGGTAGGAGACTCCCAGATATCTATGCCTATCCCTAGTATCTCTCCTGAACTCCATTCCCACAGCACCAAATGTCTATTAGATATTTTTAACTTCATGCCCAAGAGGTATCTCAAATTACATATGTCCAGATGAGAAAACTGAAATTCAAAAAGGTAGTACATTTCAAAGATGGTATTTAAATCTACATTTCCCCTGACTCTGCATCTTCTGCTTTCCACTTGGGTTCTCTCTGACCACTAGCATGAAATTAACATGAATAATTTGGCAGTGGCGTTAGGTTTAAGATCAATGGAGGGAATACATGGAGTTGTGCCAGGAGGATAGAGCACCTAAATAACTGTCCACAATGATGAGTTACCACCACCATCAGCACTACCATTGCCACCACATATCCTCAGGTAAATAACAGCATTATGATGTTCTTTTGACACTGGTGATGTGATGGTCAAGTGGTAGGGTGGTCCTAGATCCAACTCCTGGATATGTTCCTGATGGGATGTGTTAGAAGAGTTAGTTGTTGTTTTGAATGACTATATGGAAGCCTTACTCAGTCCTTCTTAATTCTAGTGCCTTCTCTTTGTTAATTATTTCCTATTGGGGGCAGGTAGGTGGCTCAGTGGATTGACAACCAGGGCTAGAGAGGGGAGATCCTACATTCAAATCTGGTTTCAGATATTTCCTAGCTGTTTTACCCAGGGCAAGTCACTAAACACCCATTGTCCAGCCCTTACTAGGCTCCTGCCTTGGAACCAATAAACAGTATTGATTTTAAGACAGAAGATAAGGGTTTAAAAAGCTTTATTTCCTATTTGTCCTGCATATAACTTGCTCTGTTTGCATGTTGTCTCTCCTATTAGATTGTAAGTTCCTTGAGGGCAGACCCTAGATTTTGCCTCTCTCTGTATCCTTAGTGCATAGTGCCTAAAAAGTAATGTTTAATAAATGGTTGTTGAATGAGTGACCACTGGAGTGGAGAGCAGGTATAGTGTGAGAGAGGAAGGCATTTATACAAACCTGCATGAAGATAGGAAACCATGGGGAAGACAAATGTTTACTCTGACACTCTTACTGAACTTGTTTGTAATTCAAATCTGCTTGTGGGTGATACACTTGGAAATCTAGGCATTAGGCTTCAGAATGCCCCAAAACTGAATTCCACAAAATAAAGACATTGTTTTTCTTTTTTTTTTTCCAAATTACAGTTCAATTCAAGACTACAGCAGGATTTTCCGTAAGTGTTAGTGGTTTTTTTGACAGTGCTACTTTTGAACAGAGTAAAGGAAACCACAAAAACAATAATATATTAAAACACATGTACACAGGAAGAGATCAGGCATCCAGATATGTGAGACTCATGCATACAAAAGAGTGGTCTGTAGTTGCTGGAGCTGGGACCTGCTTCAGATCATGTAGTCTTGTTTTCCATCTACTACTCTAGAGGTCTTCTGCTCATTCTTTCCCACATAATTCACACAAACGTACAGAGTTTTTAACTTATTAAAATAATGACAAAATTTATCCCCTTTGAAGCCCACATCAAGAAAAAAATTAAAATTTACCATATTAGTGAGCCTACAGTAGGTTATCAACATTAAGTAATTCTCACTGATTAAGCCCATTAATGGAAAACAGACAATATCTGGAATCAATGCTGAAGGCAAGAGGTTGTTTCATTAATAAAAATACCAGGTCAAGATGGCGGCCTAGAAGGAGCAGAAGTTCAGACCTCTGAATACCCTTCCTTACCGATCACAAACTGAATGCTCCTAGGGGACTGAAAAATCAAACTTAAAAACAAGACAGAGCCAAGGAACCCTCCTGCTGGACTTAATTCAAAAGATACGCCCCCTGAAAAGCCAGAATCTGAGAACATGCGGGTTTAAAGGGAAGACAGAAGGAAAGTCCCAGGACCCCCCCCCCCCCCCACCTAGAGCATTGAGACTCCAGTGGCAGTGGGAACTTCTGGGTGGGCAAAGGAGCTGGTCTGGAGGGTGTACCTTGTGGTAAGGGCTGTGCCAATTTCAGAGCGTCCAACACAGATGGCAAGGAAGGAGCTAAAGAGGGAGCATAGACCTGACAGACTGGCCAGAGCTGTGGAGATCTTCCATATTTGCTCCAGCCTTCCAGAAGGTTTTGGACTCAGAGCACACCCAGCCCAACTAAGCTGAACTTAATCCCATCAAAAGTCTCCATAACTCAGGGAAGCCCAGGCTCCACACCAATCCTCATTGACTGCTGGATTTTAATCCAATCAAAAGCCTCCAGAGGACGGGAAGCTCAAACCCCCAACAACCCTGCCCCAGAGACTACACCGAGAGATCTTCTGTTAAAGCTCCAAGAGGGGAGACTGACAGAAGCCCCCAAAACAAAAAAAAATGAGAGGAGCAAGATCACAGACAAATATGGGGAGTAAAGAAGGGGTGAATATGAGCAAACAACAGGAAATGAAGAAAGAAACTACAATAAACAGCTTCTATTCAGCAAACAGAACAGAGGGGGAGAGATCAGCAAATGATAAATCAGAAATCCCAGCGAATTGGATACAGGTTGTGGAAGAACTCAAAACACAATTAAGAGAGGCTGAAGACAATTGGGAAAAGAACTTAAAAATTAAGATAAGTCATCTGGAAAAAAGAGGCACTTGAACTAAAACGAGAAAATAGTGTCTTGAAAGCCAAAATCAACCAGCTGGAAAATGAGGCAAAGGAGATGAAAAATGAGGCAAAGATGATGAAAGATGAGATAAAGGAGAAGAAAGATGAGGTAAAGAGGATGAAAGATGACCTTCAAAGAAAATCAGACCAGAAGGAAAAGGATGACCAAAAAGCCAGGGATGAAATCCAGTCTTTAAGAACCAGAATACAACAACTGGAATTAAGTGACCTCACAAGGTAGCAGGACACTATAAAACAAAATGAAAAGAATGAAAAAATTGAGAAAAATATGAAGCATCTCATTCACAAAACAGAAGATTTAGAAAATCGTTCAAGAAGAGACAATTTAAGAATCATTGGTCTACCAGAAGACCATGACAAAAGAAAAAGCCTGAACATAATACTACAGGAAATTATCCAGGAAAACTGCCCCGATATCCTCGAACAAGGTGGGAAAGTGGAGATTGAAAGAATCCACAGATCACCTCCTGTATTTAATCCCCAATTGACAACACCCAGGAATGTTATAGCCAAATTCAAAAACTATCAGACCAAAGAAAAGATACTACAAGCTGCCAAGAAGTCATTCAGATACCACGGAACCACAGTGAGGATAATGCAGGATCTGGCTGCATCCACACTGAATGACCAAAAGGCAAGGAATGTGATATTCCAGAAAGCAAGGGAACTAGGTCTACAACCAAGAATCAATTACCCAGCAAAACTGACTATATTCTTACAGGGGGAAAGTATGGTCATTCAACACAATAGAAGAATTCCAAAAATTCATAAAGAAAAGACCAGACCTGAACAGAAAATTTGATGTCCAAGCACAGAACTCAAGAAAATCATCAAAACGTAATTTAAAAAGAGGGGGAAAAGAAAAACAAAACAAAACAAAACAACAAAAAAAATTTAAGAGATTCAATAAGTTAAAATGATATGTATCCCTATAAGAAAAGAGGTCATTGGCAACTCTTAAAAATTGTTGCTATCACATGGGCAGCTAGAAGAATTACACTCAGAGGTATAAACCTTAAAATTTCTTAGACTTATGAATGTTGGAAATTTCACCATTGGAAAATTTCATACTTGGAAAAAATTTCCTACTGATAGTAAGAACTCTATTGGAATGTGAACCCCCTTGGCATGGGAGGATCCTTCTCCTCCCTACTTAAGACTACTTTAGGACAGAAACCTTTTGATAAACAATGGAAAGGGCTTTGACCTATGCTTAAGCATAGAACAGGAAGTTCTTTGAGTCATGATTGATTTTAGAATTGATACAATAGAGATACTTGGAATGACAGAACCAGGTCTTGGAAAATACAATCTCCGCCCTACTTAGATTAACAGGATTTAGGAAGGGCTGCAGCATAGATCAAGATTTAATTATTTGAGAATATGACCTTCAACAGACATGTGCAAAGCCACAGACCTCTGGGCGGTCCTGGGTTAAACTAGAGCCACCATTGGCACAGGGGAGACATCGACAGTGATTGGTAGATGTGAGAACTGAGGGGAGGGAACTTAGATGGTTTCCTTAAAGATAGCGGGGTCTGAGGACAGGGGGAGAAGAGAGTTTTTTGCTCTGGGAGGTTTTGCTCTGAGCGAGGTGGCTCTGAAGGAGGACTGAGGAGGACTGCTCTGTTGGAGGACCAGGAGAGAAGGCTGGCTCTGAAGGAGGAGAATTCTCTGGAAACATTTCTTGAAAGGAGGCTCTCTTGAAGGTGGAGCCTGAGGTTGGCATGAGAAGCCTTACCTAGAGAGATCTTGGGTGAGTGATAAAACCAACTGACTGATTTATTCATTCTTATTCCTTTCTTACTTTCTCTCTTTTTCTATTGATTAATCAGTGTATTATAAATTAAATTTCTCTATAAAACCCACTTGGCTTGGGCATATTCATAAATTGGGAATATATTCCCTGGTGACCATCTTATATTTATATAAAACCAAGACACAGTAGAAAACATATTTCAGCGGTCATAATTGATATATATATTTCCTTTCTCCCAACCATTTTAATTATCACAGTTTATGACTCCCACTCTCTTATCTACAACTATTTGACGCTCAAAACTATTTTAAATCTAACAGAGGGAACAGTGACAAACCGTATAGGATGAAAGGACAAGACATAAATAGGTATATAGATATATGCATGCATAAATACATATACATGTGTGTATATATGTATATATATACAACTAGAGCTAAAACAAGAGATTAATACTAAAAAAATGGGAAAAGATACAAATGGGGGTAAATTTACATGTCACAAAGAAGCTCATGGTGGGATGGGGGAGAATATCAAAACACTGGAAGGATAAAGAGGTTGGAGATAGGAAATATTCAATTCTTACATGCTTTGAAACTGACCCAAAGAGAGAAGAACAATCCAATCCATTGGGGAAGAGAATAGATTTAAGCCCTATAGGGGAGTAGAAGGGTAACAAACAGGTTGGTGGGGAGGGAAGCAGTACAAGGGAGGGAGAGGGTAGGGGGGGCAATTTTAGAAAAACTATAGGGAAAATAAGGGGGAATAAGAAAGGGTAGGAACTAGGGGGACTGATTATAAACAAACATTGGTATAGAAGGAAATAGTGAAAGAAGAAAAGGCAGGACCAGGAGAAGAAATCAAAATGCTGGGAAATACACAGCTAGTAATCATAACTCTGAATTTGAATGGAATGAACTCACCCATAAAATGCAAGCGAATAGCAGAGTGGATTAGAATCCAAAACCCTACCATATGCTGTTTACAAGAAACACATGTGAGGAAGATAGATACACATAGGGTGAAAGTAAGAGAATGGAGCCAAATCTACTGGGCATCAACTGATAAAAAGAAGGCAGGAGTTGCAATCATGATATCTGACAAAGCCAAAGTAAAAATAAATCTAGTTAAAAGAGATGGGGAAGGTAATTACATCCTGATAAAAGGCAGTATAGACAATTAGGAAATATCTGTACTTAACATGTATGCATCAAATGGCATAGCATCCAAATTTCTAAAGGAGAAACTAGAGGAGCTCAAAGATGAAATAGACAGAAAAACTATACTAGTGGGAGACCTGAACCTTTCTCTATCCAAACTAGATAAATCAAACCAAAAAATAAATAAGAAAGAGGTATGAGAAGCAAATGAAAGCTTAGAAAAATTAGAGTTAGTTAACATGTGGAGAAAAATAAATAGGGACAAAAAGGAATATACCTTCTTTTCAGCAGCACATGGTACATTCACAAAAATTGACCATGTATTAGGGCATAAAAACATTGCAAATGAGTGCAAAAGGGCAGAAGTAATAAATGCAACCTTCTCAGATCATAATGCAATGAAAATAATAATTAGTAAAGGTACATGGAGAGGTAAATCAAAAATTAATTGGAAATTAAACAATACAATTCTCCCAAACCGGTTAGTTAAAGAACAAATCATAGAAACAATTAATAACTTCATTGAAGAAAATGACAATGATGAGACATCCTTTCAAAACCTATGGGATACAGCCAAAGCAGTACTCAGGGGGAAATTGATATCCTTGAGTTCATATATTAACAAATTAAGAATGGCAGAGGTCAATGAATTGGGCATGCAAATTAAAAAACTAGAAAGCCAACAAATTAAAAATCCTCAGATGAAGCCTAAATTAGAGATCCTAAAAATCAAAGGAGAAATTAATAAAATTGAAAGTCAAAGAACTATTGATTTAATAAATAAGACTAGAAGCTGGAGGAAAAGGATCAATGTGTGCAAAAAATATTTTTAGTAATTTTTGTAGTGTCAAGGAACTAGAACTCTCTTGACAGAGAAGTGTTAGACATAGATATAGAATAAGACATATTTTTTGGACATAGCAAAAGAAAGAATTTTGTTTTGCTTGATTATGCATATTTGCACAAGGATTCTGATTTTTCCCCCAAACTGGAGGAGAGAACGGAAAGAAAAGAAAATTTTTGTTCATTGAAGAAAGTGAAATGAAATTATAAAATAAAGCAAATGCCTGGCAATGACAGGCACCACGAAAGGCATTAACCTTTTTACTGTCCTATTGTTGATCCCAAGAACCCAAGATCCCAAGATCTATAGATCCTCAACACCTCCCAGTTGGAGTAGCCTTGGTGTCAGTTGGCTTGCCTCAGGTCTCTCCCAATCCATTCTATACTTCATCCAGCCACCAAAGTGATTCTTCTAAATCATGGGTCTGACCAAGTCACCCTCCCTAGTCAATAAACTCTAGTAGCTCCCTTTCATTTCCAGGATCAAATACATAAACTTCTATTTGGCATTCAAAGTCTTTTATAATCTCTCTTTCCTACATTCTCAGGCTTCTTAAATCTTACTTCACCTCCCGGTACTTTTTAATACAGTGACTTTGACCTCTTTGCAGTTCCTCAAACAAGATCATACATCTTTTAGCTCTGGGCATTTTTTTTTCCTGGCTGCCATCCATACCTGAATTCTATCTCTCTTCATCTCCATCTTTTGATTTCCCTTCAAGTCCCAATTAAAATCCCATCTTCTAGACCCAATCTGTCTAAATGTTAGTGCCTCTTTTAATTATTTCCTTTTATTTTTGGTATATAGCTTGCTTATACATATGTATTAACTAATTGTCCCTTACATTAGATTGTTAGCTCACTGAGGGCAGGGACTGTCTTTTAACTTATTTCCTATCTCCATACCTTAGCACAGTGCCTGACACATTGACTGACTGACTGACTGAAAGGGGAGGCAGGAAGAACCCTAGCTAAAGCCAAGACTTCATCTGAAATAATTCCTACTCAGCAGTGTGCTAGAAAGTGAAATGTTCTGATTTCTGCAAAAGTTTCTCTGTTCTCAACTTTCTTGGTAATTTAGAGACAATTCCTAGAGGTATGAGCAATTTTCCCAGGCTTTTAGAACAAATTTCCTGTGTGGCATCGTTTTATTTTGTCCTATAGCTTTTAAAGGCTTTTCATACTAAATCTAAGACCTATGAATGAGTGATTGAATGAGACATGCACTCACCTAGTTAAGATATCAAGTTTATAAAATGGGGTGGAGTGATTTCAACCCTACCATCATAGTAAGGTTTTTACCTTGGTGGGGTTACTTTCTCCTTTGACTTGTAGATTTGGCTGTAACTGTCCTAGATCTGGGCATAATCCCCACCCTTTTTAGGGTTAGATATTTAAAGGGACCTGGAAAAGTAACAAATCTTTCATTTTGTTGGTCATGTGACCAGGAGTCAAAATTTATTCTATTATGACAGACAGGGTATAACTCTCAGTCCAAAAACACTTTTTCCACTGTCTCTGTACAATTAGATACTGATTTGTTTGAACAAAATCTAAGATTGATACAAATTAAAAGAAAGAATAAAATGAGATATGACAAGTAATTAAAACTCCAACATGACCTCTTTAAATAAGCTGTTAACAGTCAAGAATGGAAAATGAGCAATTATCAAAAAACTCTTTAAGCATCCAGTGGAGAAGGAGACAGGAGAAGAGGGTATTGTTAGATAAATTGTAGGGAGAAAAGAGTTTTGTGTAATCTGGAAGAGTTGGACAGACAGCAACAAAGAGTCTGCTTTGTTTGACTCTCAGGTTCCCATTAGGATTTAGAGGACAAAGGGAAGAAGGAGTCCTCATCTAGCCTGCTTTGATGAGTCTTTATAATGTTTATGTTTTGCACATGTAGGTTATATGTATCCACATGGGACTATCTACATGTGACTCTTAGGGAAGCATGAATAGATATCTTTAGAAACTCTTCCTTTTCCCTTCTCCAAGGAAAATGGATACCAGTCAGGAAGGAAAGCTGGAAACTGGCACCAAAAACTTGATACTTTGTTCTTCTCAGAGAGAAGGGATAGTGGACTAGAGGTATATTTAACTGCCCCACTGAATATTGTTACTCTAGCCAGATATATTTGACATTGTTATGGAGAATGCTGCCACTATTACTGAGGATGCCCAGCATGGAGTCTAAATGGAGTGGTGATTCTCTACAGTTGATGAGATTCTATGGAGACCCCTGTTCTTAGATAACACTGCCCCTTTTACAATGAATCCCACAGCATTCCATAGCCATCCAAATGAGATCTGGGATTATTCAAAAGGTTCGCCCTATCACACAGGAAATACCAAGCAGATGAAGAATGACTCTTGTCCAGATGATGACTTGCAGTAGAAAAGACAGTCCTTATAATGATCCATCAGCACACATATCTTTGATAGATACTATGTGTAGGGGAAATAAAAAGGTTCAGAGTTGAATAGGAGGGATTTGGTTAATTTGGTTAACATTTCAGAAACTGTTCAGTTCAGATAAGGAAACTGAAGTCCAAGGGATTAAATGACTTGTTCAAAGTAATACAGTTACTAGACAGATTTGATCCCAAGCCCCCTGATTTTGGAGCTGGTGCTCTTCTTACTATATCACATTACTATTTTTTTTTAACAGAAACATTTTTCTTATGATGCTATATGGCTATCAAATATGAAATATCATAGTCTGAGAAGAAGTAAAACTGTAAGTCACTAAAAAAAGCAATGGAGGGGTGTATGGTAGGTAAAAAAGAGGCTGCAGCCTATTACCAATGTCATAGAATCATATTTTAAAACATGAATATCTAATTAACAATTGAGAGTCTGATGAAACACCAATATTAACCAGAATTGTTCCTCAAGGCACTGGTTGCCCAACTGAAAATGGTACCAAAAAGTCCTAACCCTTTGGCAGCCTTGATAATTGTTAGATCAGGTTACCTTTGCCAATTATCAACTCCCTTGAAATAGACACCGACTAAGTGGCAACACCTCCTACTTGTTAAGACAGAACCAGGATCTCAAGTATCTCAATACCACATGTACTCAGGTTACTGTGAACTCTCATAGCCTTTACATTGTCTACGTGTAACCAAAGGCTTCAGCAGAGTTCTGTGCTACTTTTATAAATGAGTCAAGTTAGGTATAAAAAAATATTTTTTTCAGGCTGATCCTGCTTGATAGAAGTGCCCCCAGAGTCATATGGATAAATGGAAAGGCAAACAATTGACTTTCCAACAAAAATCAGATGCAACAAGGAAATTGTATTAGTTGGTCTTATTTTGGTGTCTTAAATTCAGAAATAAAAATGACATTTTTTCCTATCAGAGGTGTTAAAAGGCATTATATAAATAATAGAAAACATTTTTTAATCCCTTTACATATTAGCCTATATTTTCCAAATGTGGAAGAATTCTGATTGTTATATCCCAAACCTCTCCCTTCATCACTCAGGATATCACCTATTCCTGAAACTCCCACAGGTCCAACAATTCTATCTTATGGTCTTGCAGAGCATAATTCTATCCTATTCTACTCATCAGGAAGTTCAAAGATAAACCAGTGTCTACCCACCAATTGTAACCAGGATAGATTTTATAAATCCATGTTTAGACTTAATAAAGGAAACAACATATTCTCAGGTTAGGGAGTCAAAAGACTTGAATTCAAATCCTACTCTGCTGTTAACAAGTAAGTCTGCTACAAACAAGTCACTTCACTCTACTATAGTTTAATTTCCTCATCTATAAAATGAGGGTTGTCCCTCTAATGATCTATAATGTCCCTCTCAGGTCTAAACAACATTTGCTTCTTTTTGAAATTGTGTGGGAAGAGTTACTTCTATCATGAGCTTCTGAGGGTGGTAATAGCAATTAAAGGTAATTGCACAGAGATCTTCATTTTGATAATTGTGAACCATCAACAAATGACTCATAATTTCAGCATTCATCCTCTACTACTGGTAAAGAAAATATTCTGGAGAAACCAGGTTATTATTATACATTTGTTCTTCCCTTAATCTCTCTCTCTCTCTCTCTCTCTCTCTCTCTCTCTCTCTCTCTCTCTCTCTCTCTCTCTCTCTCTCTCTCTCTCTCTCTCTCTCTCTCTCTCTCTCTCTCTCTCTCTGTCTCTCTCTCTCTCTCTCTCTCTCTCTCTCTCTCTCTCTCTCTCTCTCTCTCTCTCTCTCTCTTCCCCCCCCCTCCCTTCCTCATTCTCATCTCTCTCAATCTCTTGCTTCATCTAAGTCTGATTTATTTATTGTTTTTCCTTTGCCTGGGTCTTTAAGTACACAACACTAAAGCATTTAAGCCCTTTGCCAGACTTTGGCTTTCAGTGCTAGAAAGACTGCAATTCCCTCTATGAAAGTTGTGTTAAGAATGGGGAGATAGAAGAGCCAAGATGACAGAGAAGGTACAGGGACACATCTGATCTCTACCAAATTACTCTCCAAAAAAAAACCTATGATATAACACCTTAGAATGAAATCTAAGCAGCATGACCCACAAAGAGATGGAGTGCGGTAATTTCTCAGCCCAGTATAACCTATAAGGCTGGCACAAGCAATTTAGTTCAGCCAGGGGAGGTAGAGCACAAAGCAGCATGCCAGGGCAATCACCACCAAGGCAACAGGTGCTGGGCCCAGCTGAAGCAGCAGCAAAGGCTTCCAGAGCTCTCAGCTACAGACAGTAAAGGCTGGGGTCGGGGCTCAGTGAAAGACTCGTTGTATTGTCCATACACAGATTCAGGTAACAATCCTGGGTGAGATTTCAGGGTGAAAAGGAGCACTAACATACACCAACACTTGAGGCCACAGGAGAGCAGGGGACCCTGGTCACAATTCCAAGGGGTAAAAGAGTGCTTGTGGTTACTCACAGAACCAGAGCAAAGGCCAAGAGAGGATTAAATATACCTTTCCATACATCATACCACCTTGGAAGAAATGAAAGCAGATAGAGCACCAGAGCTAGCTCTGGAGGCAACTGCACAAAGAACCTGAAACCTGGAACAGTGTTCCCTTTACCACAGTTATGGAGGTCAACTTTAATAGTTTTAGAAATTAAAAGAAAAGAAAAAGGCTGGAAAATGAGCAAACAACAAAAAAGAAACTTATTTTAGTGACAGGGAAGATCAAATCACAAACTCAGAAGAAGAAAACAAAGTCAATTCTGCTATATCCAAAATCTCCAAGAAAAATACTAATTTCTATTAAGCCAAAAGAGAATAAATGAAGAAGCTCAAAAAGGTTTTAAAAAAATCAAATAAGGGAGATAGATAAAAAATTGGGGAAAAGAATGAGAGTGATAAAGGAAAAAACATGAAAAAAGTCAAAAGTTTGGTAAAGGAAACAAAAATATGGCAAAGAAATGTATATCTTTAAGAAATAGGCCAAAGAAGAGGCACAAAAATCCAAAGAAGAGAAGAATTTCATTTAAAAAAAAACAGAGAATTGGCCAGATGTTAAAGGATATGCAAAAAGTCACTAAATAGAAGAACTTTTAAAAAGCTAGAATTGGCCATATGGAAAAAGTGGTATAGAAATTCCTTGAGGAAAAGAACTCATCACAAAAAAATGGCCAGATAGAAAGGGGGGGTCCACTCAAGAAAAGCATGCCTTAAAATTTAAAATTGGACAAATGGAAGCTAATGTTTCCTGAGACATCAAGAAACAAAGTCAAAAGAATGAAAATGTGAAATATCTCGTTGGGAAAACAACTGGCTTGGAAAATAAATCCAGGAGATATCATCTAAGAATTATTGGGCTACCTGAAAGCCATGATAAAAAAAAGCTTAGACATTATATTTCAATAAATTATCAAGAAAAACTGCCCTGATATTCTAGAATAAGAGGGCAAACTAGAAACTGAAAGAATCCACCAGTCACTTCCTGAAAGAGATCCTAAAGGGTTAATTCCCAGGAATATTGTAGCCAAATTCCAGAACTCCTAAATCAAGGAAAAAATATTTCAAATAGCAAAGAAGAATTCAAATATCATGGAGCCACAGTCAGAATAATATGATTTATCAGCTTCTACATTAAAGGATAAGAGAGCATGTAATATAATATTCCAGAGAGCAAAGGAGCTATGACCTCACTTTCCCAGCAAAACTGCCCATAATCCTTATGAGGAGAGAATGGGTATTCAATGAAATAGAGGATGCTGATTCCAGCGCTAACTGGAAAAAATTGACTCTCAAATACAAGACTCAAGAGAATCATAGAAAGTAAACAGAAAAGAGAAATCAAAAGACATTCAATAAAGTTAATCTATGTGCCCCCCTATATGGGGAGATGATTCTTGTAACTCCAAAGAACTGTATCCTTATTAGGGTAGTTAGTAGTACACATAGAAGACAAGGGTGTGAATTGAATATAATGGGATGATATAAAAATAAATAAAATTAATGCATGTGGAAGAGGAATGCATTAGGAAGAAGGAGAAGAAAGGAAAAATAAAATGGGGCAAATTATTTCACATAAAAGACATGAATGAACTTTTACAGTGGAAGGGGAAATGGGAGAAGTGGGGAGGGGAACATGTGAACCTTACTCTCATCAGAATTGGCTCAATGGGGGGAAAACACACAATAGGATATAGAAATATATTTTACTCTACAAAAAAGCAGGAAGGGAAGTGAATAAGAGAAGTGGAGTGGGGCTCACAGAAAAGAGAGTAAATTAGGGGAGACAGTAGACAGAAACTAAACAGGGGAAATAGGATGGAGAGTAGTAATACATAACAATCTCAATGGTGCACATGTCTCTCTAATAAAAGCCTTATTTCTCAAAAACATAATAAAATGAGTCAAATATATAATAATGCAAGCCATTCCCCAGCTAATAAATGGTTAAACAATATGAACAGGCAATTCTTAGAAAAAGTAATTAAATCTCTTTAGTCATGCAAAAACAATACTTTAAATCACTATTAATTAGAGAATTACAAATTAAAACAATTCTGAGGTACCACACCAACCCTATCAGATGGGTTATTATGACAGAAAAGACAAAACTTGGAGGGGATTTGGGAAAATTAGGACATGAATGCACTGTTGGGGAAGTTGTAAACTAAGTCAACCAGTCTAGAGAGCAATTTAGACCTATGCTCAAAAGGCTGTAAGACAGTGCATATCCTTTGATCTAGCAATACTGTTGCTAGGTTTGTATCTCAAAAATATAAAAATGAAATGGAGAAAAACCTAATTGTACAAAAATATTTAAAACATTTCTTTTTTATGGGGGCAAAGAACTGGAAAGTGAGGGGATAACCATCAACTAGGAAATAGTTGGGTAAGTTATAATATAGATTGTAATGGAATATTATTGTGCTATGAGATGACAAGCAAGAAGAGCTCCAAAAAAACCTGGAAAGACTTACATGAACTGAAGCAGAGTGAACTAAGCAGAATCTGGAGAACATTGTACACCATGACAGGAATACTGTACAATGAACAACTATGAATAATTTAGTTATTCTTAGCAATACAATGATCCAAAACCCAAAATCCCAAAGAATTGATGATAAAAAATGCCATATCTACCAGAGGAAAAGAACTGATAGAATCTAAATCCAAGTCAAAGAAAACTTTTTCATTTCCTCTCTTAGTTTTTTATTTGAATTTCCTTTCCCAAAGAGTTTAATACAGGAACATATTATATATGGTTGTGCATGTAAAATCTACATGAGATTTTGTACCTTCTTAAGGAGAAGGATATTGATGGGGTAGACAGGAAAGGAAGGAGGTAATTCAAGACTCAATATTCCTTGGGAAATGTTGGAAACTATTTTTATATGTAAGTGTAGGGGGGAAAAATAAAATAAAACCAAATACAAAAAAAGAGGGGGGAGAAACTTAGAAATAGTCCAACTTGATAAAAATTATTAAATACTTTCTATGCGTCTAGCACAATAGTAAGTATTATTGATGCAAAGACCAAAAAAAAGTACCAGCTTATATTTTACTGTAGGGATACAATAGGTCAAAAGATAAACAAACTCAAGGTGACCAAGGAAACTGAGAACCCTGAATGAGGAGATCAGGAGATGAGACAACAGGGAATCATTGAAGATTTTTGAGTGATATGCACATACCAGTAGATAAATGGACACCTGGAAGCTAAATGGAGAATAGATGGAAGGGAGAAAAATGAAAGGTGACAAATCAGGACGCTATTGCAATGGTACAGCAGACCAATGGTGATGCAAGTCTGACCTAAGATATTGTAAATATGAATAGAGAAAAGGGGTTGGATGTGAGAGATATCGAGGAGGCAGGATCAACAAAAAATGATCCAAATTACTTCATTACAGTAATGGGAAAGAGAGAGAAAAGTCAATCGTGACTCTAAGCTTATGGGAACTAGGACTAGAAGTACAGTAAAAATGGGGGAGAAGGAAAGAGAGAAACTCCCTTCCTTCTCCTGGACTTTCAAAAGAGGCAAAAGGGATAAAATGTAGAGTAATTCCCTCTCAAAGGCTGAGTCCTTTCTCCTTAGCTGGTTCCTGTTTTCTCTTTGACTATGAATTATTCTTGTCTAGACTGGAGCCAATAAACTTGCTTTTGAAAGGTCACTAGAGAGATTGCTGATCCTTCAGCCAGCCAATGGCTAACCATCCTTTAATTCCTTCAAATCTGATTCATGCTTTCTGAAGAAATAAAGTATTATATTTATTTACCTTCCTTTATACTATTCCATCAATTTGAAAGGGATGAATCCTTTACAGTCTGAACGTAGGTCCCTTAGGGTATGAGTCACTGAAGATTTCATGCACTTTACAACCTGTAAATCTCAGAGTCTGAAAGGGAAAAAAAACCTTAATACCTTTTTGTCTTTCTTACCTCTCCCTTATATCATATAATGTCTTCAAATGGGTTGAGGAAATTCAACAGATCAGTAATCCCTTAATTAACCTCCACCTCCACTACCTTTTGATGCTCTAATCCTGATGTGGATACTCTCTCCATGGTGCAGATTACTACCCAACCAAACCTTCTCATCTTATGTCTGTTTCTCTAATTCACATCTTCCCATAAATCCATAGAGTATATACTCTATATGCTTGGGGTGTGAATGCCTTCCTCAGCCTTCTTTACATTCACTACATAATGCATATGCTTTATAGAATCTATCCAAGCTTCTCTGGTCCTTTATCTCTCTGATGTTATCTATAACACTGCTTATTCTGCATAGTTCTCCATTAGGAATATGTTGCAGCCTACTTACACTCAACATATACTTCTCCACTGCCATTTGGATGATCCTCAATTTTCATTCCTTGGAGATTATGGTAGTTTGTAACACAGCTATAGGATATCACTGGAAGAATATTGATGTTAAAATATTTTAAATATATAAATATAGAAACATAACCAATCAATGATCAAGCTATGTCCTTTGAATCCTTGGTACTGAACTCGGTACTAAGTGCTAAGGTTGCAAAGTCAAAGGTAAAAATCCAGGGGCCTTTCAGAAGCTTACATTGAAACTGGGGAGACAGTGCATACATTTACAAGTATAATAATAACTGGTGCTGAGTTCAGTAGGGCTAAGGCACTGTGCCTTCTTCTGATCCACTAACTCTTCTTAGCTCTAGACTCATATAAGGTCTAGAACTGCATTCAGACTTAAAAGATCATAATCTCCAAAGAGAGGAGTGAGGTTTTTTTGTCTCTTTCTTTCAGGCTTTTTATACCCCTCCCTAGAGCCCCAAGAAAAATTACTTAAAGCTTAGGTTTGGCTCGAGTCTAGGGTCTCTACAAAAGGAGAAATAGAAAGGTACTCAATATACAAGATAGATCAAGTATGTGAGAAGCTATTTTTTCCTCCACACAAAAGAAGTGCCTAACACACACAAGATCCTAAATATGCGTTGACAGAAAAATGTGAACAAACAGCAGCAACAATTATATTCTTCTGGGAGTTTGATATTTACAACATCAAGACATGAAAACATGAAGCAAGTTTTGTGACTGCTAAATTGGTATCTTGCATTTCCTTTTCCATGACATTCTTTATAGAGATGCAGTACATCGTAAGTTGATAGATTATTGAATTTGTTGGTAACAGAAATGGATTAACACTGTGATAAAAGGGGGACTTATACCGAAGCCTCACCCCCAAAATTTGACTTTTCCTGGATCTGTTTCATATGATGTCACATTGTAAATAATACTATTTGGGGAATGACCATCCTGTGATAGTGTTGTCCAATAGTCCTGTTTGTTCTTACCTCACCACAAATTGGGATTTAAGCTACTCTACTCACTTATCACTAAACAAATGGGCTAAAGTATCCTTTTTTCTTTCACTAAGAGGGAGCAGTGCAATGAAAAAATAGACTTAGAGACAGAAGACATGAGATTGAAAAACGGTTCAGGTATTTGATAACTCCACTAAAATGTAAAGAAAGTGTGAGAACAATTTTCAACATTCATTTTTTTTCAAGTTTTAAGTTCCATATTTTCTTTCTCCCTCTCTTTGCTCCCTCCCCCTAAGAGAGTAAACAATTTGATATAGGTCATACATGTGCAGTCATGCAAAACATATTTCCATATTAGTCATGTTGTGAAAGAAAATGCAGACCAAAAAAAGAAACATGGGCAAAATAACCAAGATGAAAAATAGTTTGCTTTGATCTGCATTCAGACTCCATCAGCTCTTTTTCTGGAAAAGGATAACATTTTTCATCATGAGCCCTTTGGAATTGTCTTGGATCACTGCATTGCTGAAAACAGCTAGGTCATTCACAGTTGATCAGTAGTTGATAGTTCTTGACCTTTCTTAATGATTTCAGTCAAATCACTTCATTTGAGATCTCAGTTTCCTAGTGTATAAAATGAAAGTGTTGGACTAGATGACCTCTGCAACCTCTGCTTTTAATTCCTCTGAACTCTAATCATTAGGAAGTTTTGCTGGACATCGAGGTTAAATTTATCTCTTTAAAACTTCTACCATTACAACTCTATCATTGTTCTAGTTCTGCTCTCTGGGATGAATCAAAATAAGACTAGAAAAAGAGAAAAGTGGCTGCCAGGTGGAGCAATGATTGATGCAGCCATTTTGGAAAGCAATTTGTTTAGTTGTCTTTTGATCTACATTTATGGTTACTGTATTCAAAAGTCCTTGGGGTCTACTTTCCCTAAGATGTGGTATAATTCTAAAATAAAGGTTCAGCTCCTATCTCGACATATAAGTACCCTGGTCCTAAAATCTATGACCCATTTAATGCTAGGACTAATAGTTTTGACAGAGTTCACTTCTTGGGAGCAGTTATATTTGTGACTTCATTTCCCTAAGCCAGACAAAGGCCCAATGATGATGACAATGAAGCAGAACACAGATGAATTTATGTGCCCTTCTTTTATGAGTGTGCCCACAGTGTTTGCATACAGGCTGTTCCAACAATCTTAATGCAGTTTTAAATTATCTCACAAATTCAATAAGATTTTTTGAATATTCTGCCTTAGTGAGTGTCCTTAGAATAAATGAGTGTGAAACCATATATATTCCTTAAAATCCTAAACCTGACCAAAACACCGATGTACACAATCATACGTTAACCTTTATACATGAGCTAGAGAGCATATATATAAAATAAGACATTTGACACAAATATGCAAAGGATGTGCTTAAGGCTCCAGATGACAGTCACTGCAGTCCACTTTGTGGTCATAAGCATGGTGTCAACCAGGAATTTAAAATCTTGCTCCTGTTTGTACCAATGAGTGAGCTCAAATAGTCAAATTTGCTGGATATACTATCCTTTAAATCTTTCATTAAAACTAAAGTTTCTTTTAAAAAATACTTGTAATTCCTCTACAGCATTCTAGGTTCACTGTAAACTTCAATCTCTTCCTATAGAAGAAAATGAACTGTCTGTCATACAATTCATTTTCCTCAACTCTTTCCTTTTTGCATTTGTGGACACTGAGAAATGGTAAGAAAGCTTCTCTGGGCTCTTGGGATAGCCCAGAGATATTGAGAATGGATTTCTAATGTTGTAATTAATGAGCCCCCATCAGTGTGCTTTCCTCTGTGAATTAAGTCTCATTATTATAAGCAATGTGGAAATTTAGCACAAATCTGTACCCTTTTTTTTGGCACCCCAAGACAACCTTTGGATTTTAAAGCAAAGGATTTTACTTCTAAACCCTGAATGATATCTCTCTGAGGCAATGGATGGAGTCTTCCCAAACATCTTGGGAGATGCTTTACCAATGGCCATTCTAAAGACTAAGACCATGTGGTGACTCCTGACAACCAGAAAACCCACCCCTTATCTGAACTAAGGCAGGAATCTACCAAATCAGAGGGGCTTGGGAGTAGGGGAAGGAAGTAGGTCTCTTGCCTTGGGCACCCATGGACTAGCTGTGCAAATGGTTCTGGGAAGTGATTGGGAGTGCCAGCATGGGAAATCTGGCTCATGGCTGCCTAGGGGAGCACCAGTGTGCCTGAGGATTGGCTTTGAAGCTGCCATAGCCATCTCACAGAGGTGGCTGCCAAGGGAACAGCCAGACACATATGGCTGCTGCCTTCTTTTTCTCTAGCCTGCTTTTTATTACTTAATAAGAAATGATAAATTAAGATACAGTCTACAGAGAATTTTAATCTTCACAGCAATTAGATAAGAATAGTCTTTTCTGGGTGGTTAAAGCTGAGCGAGGTCTTTCTACTACAATGGCACATGCCCTTGAGAGATGTATCAGCAACTGAACATATCATAGAAGGCTAGAGGTGAGGTTAGTATAATTAGCATAATGAGACTAGGTAAATGCTATGAGGGAAGTGAATGGATTTAATGTCCCTATATAAGCGATCATTACCTTTATTGCTGAATACAGAGTTTAAGGACCTTGCACTTGAGATAACCCAGGTCAGACTTCGTGTGCAGTAGACTCTAGATGATGATAATAATAGCAATAACAATGTGAGTTCATAGACAATCCTCTCTACCCCAATAGAGCGGGGGAAAGTCTGACCTCTAGTCAAAGGAATTAATTTTAAATGCTGGCTTTTCCATTTACTACATGTGTCACCTTGGCCAGGTTATTTGAACACTATGGAGCTTAGATTCTTTAAACACACATACACACACTCACACACACAAGTACAAAAAAGAGAGAGACCTAATTCTCATTGGTTTTGATCATCAGTATAACTTTATTGATCAATTTAACTTGAGTTTAAATGAAGAGAAAGTCATTTTCATTGCCATTTTCAGTTACTCTTTATTGAGTCTTCTAGAGTAATTAGCATCATTGATGGCCCTCTACAGATTCCTCTTGGGATAGATAAGTAGTGATCTAGGAGATGCTTTCTTCAGGAGGAAAGCAAGGAGAGAGTTAAAGGTGAAGAGGCCCTTTGAAGGCTATGTTTGAGGCACTATAAACAAGGTTCTGTCTGTGACATAAAATACTATATGTCTCTTTTCATAGTCAAGAAAAATGCTTGCTTTCTGTATACACTGGCTCAGAGAATAACTATCTTCTGAATTCCAGAGGAAGAAATGATTTCCATGTTTGAAGCTTGCTAGTGTCCTTACATTCTCAGAAAGTAAGGAGATTTTCCCCTTTCTGCTGATTGAATCTTTACAGACACCCACTTCCCACTCTTCCATATCTCCTACCTCCATTTTCCAATAATGTTTGCCAGAGGTGAGGGTCTGGGCCCCCAATACAATATGAGCAGAGTAAAATCTTTTTTCACTGTCAGGAAGATCCTGTGGGACACTTCTATATGCAACTGTCCTCAAATCTTCAGACAGAATGAGATGAGGATTGACTGTTTCAGGGCATAGAGTTATATCTCTCTGTAAAACACATGAGCATTTCTCTCATGCCGGCGATGGAGCAGGTGGTCCAGGCAGGGGAAGCAATAACCAGTTCTTGATGTAGCAGCTTCTCATTCCTTCCCAAAATGCCTTTTCAATTCTGGAGCATCTCCAAAGGCACCCTATTCAAATTCTCTTCTACTTCTAATGCCATTTGCTGTAGATTGTGGATTCATAGTGACTGTTTGGACTTGTTTTCCCTGAGCATAGTCAGATTGTCTCTGGATTCCTGGTCCAGTCTTTGCAGGTATAGATATTCTTCATCCCATAAGAACTGGTGCATTTTCTCACATTCAGAAATAACTAACTGTTTCCAAGTATCCAAAAACTTCTTACACTGTGCTTCTCTTCCTCTCAGTACTCCTAATTCCATTTTAAATTTCTCTTCTTTCTTTAAGATATTCAGGATCTCCCAGAGCTTGTCCTTGAATTTGGAATTTGAATTTGGAAAAAGCCTTTTCCAAGATACAGACTCAGCAATCTTTGTGCTCTGGACCTAATAAACAGGAATCACAGAGGACTCTGTGGTCTTCTTCACAGAAGAGTTTCTCTTTTCCCCCATGTTGATCATAGGTGGTCGGGCTTATACTCTGTAGTAAAAAAAGGTCTGAGCATTTTGCCAGTAATGGACAAATTCTGCAGGTTCCTGTTGGGCACCAAATCTCTGTAGTTGATGACTCCTTGGCACTCTGGACATGTAACCTTTGCATTATCTCCCTCGCAGCACTGGAGAAGACACTACGAAGAAACTATGGCCACAACTGACAGTCACTGGGTCAATGAAATAACCCATGCAGACAGAGCAAGTGAGAACTGCTTTGAGGTTTTCAATTAAGTTTCTTGCATCCATGTTCTGATTCCTTTGTCTCAGATATTTCTCTCAGCATAGCAAATGCTAGCTCTTACTTGAGCTCTGGCAGGAAAAGAGAATAATATTGAGTTGTTGGGGTCTTTATGTTGTAAGGATAGCAAGGGAGAAGCTTGGCAGAACTCTGCACGTTTGATGGACAAGCAGCTTGGTGGCAGTTGAGAGACAGCAAAGGATTGTGGATAGAGAACTGGGAGCTGAGGAGAATTCTGGCCAGCCCTAGGACTTCTTTTCCTGGGTGGCTGAGGGTGATCTGAAGCCACGAGAGGGAGAAGAGCCAGATTCTCCTGTCTATCTGTGAACCTGTTTCCATTAAGGAGTTTTCTATTACCTTTCCTCCATTTGCCTACAAGAACCCTTGACTCGGGAAGAGTTTGGTTTGGATTCTCCCATCAGAGCCAGCCTGCATACCCCTTTCTGGGTCTCCCTTTTGCCTTCTTTGAATTTGACTTGGACTTAGAAAGATAAGAGATATTAACTTAGAAAATAAGAAGACTGACAGCTGGAAGGAGGCAAAGTCCTTTGGGACTCGGACTCAAACCTCTAGACCTGGCTATTGGGGGGCTTAGCTTGTCCAGCATCCTTTCCCCCTTTCCATCAATACTGTCCTTTCCCTTTTCCCAAAATAAATTTTAGTTTAAGTCAGATCTGGATTTGGCCCATTGTCATCAACAGAAAGGGGTTGAGTGATAAGGAATTGAATCCAAAGGCTAACTCCTGTTCCATCTGTGGCAAACTAGACCTTGTTTGCCACCAATCTCCATAAAAGAGGGCTTGACTACAAATCCTGTGCTCTGAAACAGCTGTCTGGGATATAAACATCTTTCCCTGCAATGGTACTCACATTAGGACTCAAAGGGTATAGTTTGTAGAAATATCCTTTGGGAAGAGAGATAGAAAGTTTCTTTCTGTTGCTCTAAGGTTGCCTCAAGCTCTGTTGTCAGCTAACCTCAGGGAGGGAGAGATCTTGCCATCTTTCCCTTCCTACTTTCAGCTGACACCTCAGCATCCATATTCTCCTTACCTCATTTCCCCTCCACTGTTTCACTGGAGTTTACATCTTTCCAGTGAGACAAACCATTCAACCCCTCTTCATTTAAAGAAGGAAAAGGTCTCCCCCTTTTCCTTTTTACAATATGTATCTGTTTTTGCTTAGCCCTTTATACCACCCACAATAGGTGAAAACCCCTGTTTTTGGATAGTGCTTCCAGTCTCTCTGATAGGGGAGAGTTCTGACCTTTATTTTTATCCCATAATTCATCATCACCATCTCTTGCAGAAAACATCTTTACATCCTATTGGTAGTACCAAAGATCTCCCTCCAATTTAGTCTACCTTATTGGTTCATTAAGAACAACCAGATCTTATTTCAAAGCCTCAGGACAATTGCATTTCTGATGTTATGAGTTAAGGAAAATCTCAAATTATTTTCTCTGTTCTCCAAACTGCCTCCCTCCATAACAAACATATGCACTAAATTTAAGTATTTTTCTCCTCAGGCTCTCATTTTTGCCCCCTTGCTGTTATTTGATCCCTTATCAGTGATTAGACCAAAATGCCCTTTTTAAAATATTTTTTAAATTGTTTAATTTTTTACATGACAACACAATTTTAATAATTGTTTTCTGATATTTTGCTATTCATGTTCTCTGTGCCCTTCTTCCTTCCCCCCTTCTGAAGAAAAGCAAAACTATTAAAAACATCTTTTTCAAACCATAATTCTATAAAAATTACACTCAACAAAGAACTGCAGAAAAAAAAAGAGACTAAAAATTGATTGGAAATGAAAAAACCTTATCCTAAAGAATGAGTCGATCAAAGAAAAACCATAGAAAGAACCAATAATTTCCTTAAAGAGAATGACAAGGAGAAAGCATACCAAAATTTTCTAAATACATCAATAAAATGGAGAATAAGCATTAATAATATATATTAATATTAATATATTAATAATATATAATAAGAATTAATTGGACATGGAACTAAAAAAACTAGAAAAGGAATTAATTTAAAATCTCCAATTAAACACCAAATTTGAAATTCTGAAAATCAAAGAGAAATTAATAAAATTAAAAATAAGAAAACCTTTGAACAAGGGACTGGTTTTATGAGGGGGGAAATAATAATATAGATGAAACACCAATTAATTTGATCAAAAGAAAGAATGAAAACAAATTGCCAATATAAAAAATGAAAATGAATTCATGACCATGAAGAAATTAAAGCAATTCTTAAATTATTTTGCCCAATTACATGATAATAAATCTGACAATCTAAGTGAAATAGATAAATATTTTTTAAAATACAAATTACCCAGATGAAAAATGCTCAGAATATTTAAGCCTCATTTCAGAAAAAGAAATCGAATGAACCATCAGTAAATTTCCTAGGAAAAAAGCCCCAGAACCAGATTCCAAGTGAATTCTACCAAAAATTTAAAGAACAATTAGTTCCAATACCACATAAACCATTTGGAAAAATCAGCGAAGAAGGAATTCTACCAATTTCCTTTTAAATTTTTTCTAAAGAGACATAACCTCTGATTTTTTTTCTTCTCAGATATTCACACAGAAACATGATAAAGTTAGTGCTTTCCTCAGGACTCTTCCAGGTAAAGATTTTAGAATTGAATTGTTGGTACCTTTTAAAACAGGTTCTCCCTTTTAGCTCTTTCCTTTACTCCTCCCACCAAAGTTGATGATTCCTATGTCCCAAAGTACTTCTAGACTCTGCAAGAGATTTAATTATCTATCACTTTTTATCTCTTTCAGAATTATGGGCCACAGGATTCACAATGGTGTTCACACCTAGGCACTTTAGATCAATATTGCCTTACTTTCAATCAATCCTTCCAACTAGCAGAGATTTAGGTGGAAATGATCTGGTTTCTAATTGGAAACATAGTGACAGTATCAGTCTTCTGTCTGATAATGTCTTCTTTGATGTGATAGCTGCCTGAGAAGAGGGAGAGGAAGGTCTACAAAGGAAGAAATGGAATATAAAAAGAGGATAATACAAAAAGTTTATTTTGTAGGTATCTTGCCTCAATTTTCTAGCCTCTACTCATTTATTGTCTTAATCATAATCTTTTATAATCCATTTATTTTTATAGATATCTTAGCTTTCCTGGTTCAGTGGAAATTCCTAGAGGCTACTGTGGTCCTCATTTTGTCTTGTCTTTCACTCAGGGTTCAATTTTATTTTTTATTCCCTAACATTTTTATTTTATCCCAATTATATGTTTAAAAAAATTTTAGCATTCATTATCTAAAATTTTGAGTTCCTATTTCTCTCTCTCTCCCTCTTTTTCCTCTTCCCTGATACTATATGTTATACATGTGTATTCATGCAAAACATATTTCCATATTACTCATGTGTAAGAAGACACATATCAAAAAGACGCAATAACAATAACAACCCACCAAGAAAATAACGTGAAAAATTGTGTGTTTCAATTTGTATTCAGACTTCATCAGTTCTTTCTCTGGAGGTTGACAGCATTGTAGGGTAAGTCCTTGGGATTGTCAAGGATAACTGTATTGCTGAGATAGCTAAGTCATTTACAATTGATTTTACAATGTTACTGTTACTGTGTTGTTGAACTTGTTTTTATGGAACCCCCAAGTTTGCCTTTGTCCCTTGGGAACTTGCTTTAAGAGAAGTCCCAGACTGATCTTAACTTAAACTGAATAATAAACTTTAAAGTACCTAATGGTCTCAGCTTGGATAGAATTAGTAGATATAATCAAATCGTAAGTACCCTTTTGTCTTGGAATTTTCTCCCACTGTGTCAGAGGCCTCTCCTAGGTAGTCCAGCTAGACTTCTACTTCCCTTGTATCTATTCTAAAGCCAGTCAATTGAATCTTCCTGTTCTTTATTCCCCAAAAGATAAATAAGATCCCAAGTTCTTTGGCTCATTCTTCCCCCCCCCCCCCCCCAGAGACATTGTTCCCAGAGTCTCAGAGCTTTGTCTCTGTGTGGTTATCTAGCACTTGACTCTATGTAGTGACTGACCAGAGCATTGTTTTCCTTGTTCTGATTAAAGACTTGTTTTTTCTAACTACTTCAGTGGTTCTGTGTTTTTCAAGGTTGACAGTGCTGGATGTTCTCCTGGTTTTGCTCACTTTATGTCATAGCAGTTCATGTAAGTCATTCTAGGCTTTTCTGAGGTCATATTGTTCATCGTTTTTTAGTTACTATTATTAATTACTATTAGTTATAAATATTTAAACATAATATAATATATATCATAAAAATAAAAAATGATTTATGGTTCCAGAACCAAGATGTCAAAGTAGAAGCCGGAAAGCTTGAAACCAACAAGAAAATCCTTTCCAACCAATCTTAAAATAATACCACAAAACAAACACAGGAGTGAAAGAATCAACAAGGAGACAGAGTGAAGCAACTTTCAAGAAGAGAACAAACTGAAAGGTAGGCAGTGAATATCTGAGGCATTGGGGTAAGTGGGTGCACAGCCAGTAAGAGGCTACAGCAAGGAGTAAGCAGCAAGCCAATAGCAAGCCCTCCACCCCCAACCCACATCTACTGTCCAAGGTCCTGAAACTGGGTCCAAGCCAATATCCAGACCCTGAAACCCTATCTGGGCCAATAGGTGTCCAATCCAATGCACATACATTAAAGTTCCAAGAAAATCTGCAGTGAGGTCTGGAATTTCAACTGGGGCAATCTGCACTGTACATAGCCTGATCTGTGTGGGCCAAGAGCAAGGCCAGGAGTCTCAACATGGCCTTGTGGTGAGGACATAGATCCCATCTCTGACAGGGACAATCCCCAGAGTTTTGAGGGAGCCTGGCTGACCCTTGCCAAAGCTCAAGGTGCAACTCCAGGGCAAGACACATTGCTGTGCTCTGGGTGTCTGACCTGATCAAGCCCAGAGTGAGACCAAAAGCCTACCCAAGCATGAAGCTAGAATTTAAGCTATCAGCAATCTCAGTGCATAATTGAATCAGCAGTTGGAGGTGGCTCTCAGAGCTCCTAGTCCACAGGCCATCATACCATCTTGGAAGAACTGAAATTTGCAAAACCCAGAAATAAGACTAAGAGTAGCATCCAGGAAAGGTTAAAGTTTAAGAGGGTGCCTTAACCTCTAGGAGAATGAAGCCTAACTTTAAAAAGACTGGGGAAATGAGCAAGCATTTAAAAAAAATCTAAACATAGAGAATTTTTATGGAGACAGAGAACAAGGCAGACAGAAGGGAACAGTGAAAGCAAAGCAAGCACATACAAGGTCCAAAAGAAAAATATGAATTGGATTCAGATTCTGGAAGAGATAAAAAAGGATTTCAAAAATCAATTATGAGAGGCAGAGGGAAAATGGGGAAAAATAAAGGAAATATAAGAAGAAATGGGTCAAAAGAAAAAGGAGACTCAAAAGGCAATGGAAGAAAATCATTACTTAAAAATTAGAATTAGGCAACTAGAAGCTAATAACCACATGAGACATCAAGAAACAATAAAACAATAAAACAAAAGAATGAAATAAAAGAGAAAACATGAAATATATTATTGAAAAAAATAACTGACCTGGAAAATATATCCAGGAGACACCATTTAAGAATTATTGGACTACCTGAAAACCATGTTTAAAAAAACAATCCTGAATATTGTAATACAAGAAAGAAAACCACCCAGATATTCTTGAACAAGAGAATAAAATAGAAATTGAAAGAATCCACAGTTCACCTCCAGAAAGTCCTCAAATGACAACTGCCAAAAATATAATAGCTAAATTCAAACCTCCCCAAGCCAAGAGAACCTACTGCTAGCAGGCATAAAAAAACAATTCATATACTATGGAGCTACAATCAGGATCACATAGGACTTAGCAGCATCCATATTAAAGGATTGGAAGGCAAGGAATATGATATTCAGGAAGGTGAATGATCTAGGTTTATAACCCAGAGTCATCTATCCAGTAAAACTGAGAATATTCTTTCAGGAAAAAAATAATATATGTATATAAATATACATGTATATAGACATATATATATACACATATATAATTTGTCATAAGTATGTAATAAATTGTAATAAATATGCGTATCCAACATAAACAAATTCTCACATTAGCTGTGTCCAAAAATCTATCTTATTTTCCCCCTTCTCTCCCATTATTTCTATTTTTAAAATTCAAATTACATGTAATAATTTTTAACATAAAGATTCCAAAATTATGAGATCCAAACCATCTCCTTCCTCCACTCAGAGATGGTAAGCAATTTGATCTGGGCCAGACAGGCATATATTATCATGCAAAATACACTTAAGAGCACACTCACACTCACACAAAACCCCAAATAAAACTAAACACACTAATGTGAAAGAGAGTGTGTTTTGATTGTCATCCATCTGATTCAAAATGTTCTTTCTCTGGAGGTGGATAGCATTTTCCATAATAATTCTTTCAGAATTAGCCCTGTCAACTGTATTACTAAGAATATCCAAGTTTTCATAGTTTAATTGTCATACAGTATTGCCATTATTTTGTACAATGTTCTCCTGGTTCTGCTTATTTTGCTCTGCACCAGTTCATGCAGATCTTTCTAGCTTTTTCTGAAATCATCTTACTTATCATTTCTTATAGCACAATAGAATTCCATAACCAACATATACCACAGTTTGTTTAGCCATTCCCCAAATAATGGGCATCCTTTCACAGGGACAGAACAGGACAGGGCACTGGGAGAAGGAGCAGGGGAGGGAGGTTTAGCCAAGAGTTGCTCAATACGAGAGAGGAGGTTTTCCATCTGAGACATAGGAGAGAGGTCTTTCATCTCTATTTCAGTAGAAATAGAATTTTCCTCTCTTGGTAGTTCAGGAACAGGTTTGGGAAAATCAGATATAATTTGGATGGAATCTTTGTTTTCCACTGGACCATTTAAGGGATGTTTAAAATCATCCAGTTGAAATCGAATGTCAGCTTGCATTTTAGCTTGCATTTTGTACATCATGAGATTTTGTGCCTTAATATTTAAGAATTGATAAAGAAAACTTCCTAACAACATAAGGAGAATGAGGCATTCTGAAAACTTAAGTTTCCCAATTGAAGGAAAGGTTTCTTGTGGAGTAGCAGTTCAATAAAAAAGACAAAACTGGGTGCTCAATACTAGCCTCTACTGGCAGGGGTGAGGAGGTTTAAGTCAAGGATTATGGGCTGGTTTTAGGGGTGAGGGCTCCTCTTAGCTGGAGTGGGAAACGGTTTTCAAGCTAAGAGGGAGTATAGGAAGCTGGGTGGAGTGTTTTGGAAAAGGACTAAGGAGAGAAAACCAGTAACCCCCTGAAAAGGGAAAAAGGATCCCCCTCTGCTGGGCTGGGATTTGGGGCAGGGAGATTAAAGCTTATAAGTAGCAGCAACTGCAAGCAGCAGTAATAACAGAAGGAATTAGCAGGAACAGTCTCTGTTAGGGAGAGACCCAGTCTCTCCTGGTGGGCAGGTGTAGGCAATGAGCCTGAAAAAGCTTTGAAGGGTTTCCCAGAGGGAGAAGGGAGAAGGGAGAAGGATGAAGGATGAAGGGGGAGGGGAGAGGGAGGCAGGAGAAGAAATCTGATTCCTCTAGTTCTGAAATTCCTATGTGGTTGCCAAAAAATGTAGAAGTAAAAATGAATAAATACTTCTAGTATTTAAAAATATATAGGATTTTTAATAATAATCAAAGAAGAGAGGGAAAAAAGGATTCTTTCAGTCAAGTGAGCAGAGCAAAGAGAGCCAGAGACTAACGCCTGCAGCACTTTACCAAAAGCACAAGTTCCTGAAAAAGAGCCCCTCAGCATGGGTCTCAGCCAAATTTATCTCCCAAGCCTCCTTATATAAATGAGGACTTAACTTAAAGTTAACTTAAACATAACTTAAAAAGATGCTGGGAATGTAGCTCAGGAGTAGCAAATTTTCCACCTGCACACACTACAAAAAGAGCTGCTATATAAATATTTTTGTACAAGTAGGTTCTTTCCTCTTTTTTATTCTCTCTTTGGGATACAGACTCAGTAATGGTGTTACAAGATCAAAGGGTATGCAGTTTTATAGTTCTTTGGGTATAGTTCCAAATTGCCCTCCAGAATGATTGGATCAGTTCACAATTCCACCAACAATGCATTAGTGTTCCAATTTTGCTACATCCCCTCCCAACATTTATCACTATGCTATCCAATTTGGTCAATCTGATAGTTTTGAGGTGGTAGCTCAGTGTTATTTTAATTTGTATTTATCTAGTAAAGATTGATTTAGAACATTTTTTCATATGATTATTGATAGCTTTGATTTCTTCATCTGAAATTATTTGTTCATACTCTTTGACCATTTGTCAATTGGGGAATGGCTTGTATTCTTATGACTTAGTTCTCTATAGATTTGAGAAATTAGACCTTTATCAGAGAAATGTAAAATTTATAAATGTAAAAAATGTAAAATTATAAAAAATTTTCCCATTTGTTGTTTCTAATCTTCTTCTAATCTTGGTTAGATTAGTTTTGTTTGTAACAAAAGCTTTTTAATTCAATATAATCAAAATTATTCATCTTACATCTTATAATGCTCTCTATCTCTGACTTGTTCACACATTCTTCCCTCTTCCATAGGTCTGACAGGTAAACTATTTTGTATTCCCCTGATTTACTTATGGTATCACTCTATATCTAAATCATATACCCATTTTGATCTTAACTTGGTTTAGGGTGTGAGATATTGGTGTATACCTAGTTTCTACCAAACTGTTTTCCAATTTTTCCCAGCAGGTTTTTTTTTTTTAAATAATGAGTTCTTATTCCAAAAGCTGGGATCTTTACATTTATCAAAAGCTAGATTACTAAAGTCATTTACCCTTGTATATTGTGTATCTAATCTGTTCTTATTGATCTACCATTCTGTTTCTTAGCTAGTACCAGACTGTTTTGATGACTACTGCTTTACAGTCATTTGAGATCTGGTACTGCTAGGCCCCCATCCTTCACATTTTTTTCCATTAATTCCCTTGATATTCTTGACCCTTTGTTCTTCTAGATGAATTTTGTTATTATTTTTCTGCTTATATAAAATAGTTATTTGGCAGTTTGATTGATATGGAACTGAATAAGTAAATTAATTTCGATTGATAGAATTGTCATTTTTATTATATTAGCTTGGCCTTCCAATGAGAAATTAACATTTTTTCAGTTGTTTAGATCTGACTTTATTTGTTTGAAAAATGTTTTGCAATTGTGTTCATATAATTCCTGAGTTTGTCTTGGCATTTTATTTTTTTCTAGAGTTTTTTATGTATTTTATATTTTCTAGAGTTATTTTAAATGGAATTTCTCTATCTCTTATTGCTGATCTTTGTTGGTAATACAGAGGAATGCTGATGATTTATGTAGTTTGATTTTATCTCTCTCTCCAATCATTTCTTATAGCACAATAGTATTCCATTAGAATCATATACCACAATTTCAGCCATTCTCCACTTGATGGACATCCTCTCAATGTCCAATCCTATGCCACTACAAAAAAGAACTATTATAAATATTTTTGCACAAATAGATCATCTCCTGCTTTTCTTATCATTTTAGAATACAGACCTAGTAGTGGTATTGCTGGATTGAAGAATGTGCACAGTTTTTTAGCCCTTTGGATATAGTTCCAAATTGCTCTCCAGAACATTTGGTCAGTTCACAACTAGGGAATATAGGAATCTGGCTCCTGTAATTGCTTGGTCAAAACCTTACTTCTAATTCATAGTGATTTGTTGGACTGTACTTCCCTCTTATCTCAGTAAAATAGAACTTTCTTGCAGACCCTCTAAGTTGTCTTGGGAAAGAAAAGTGTTTCACTACATCCTTTTGTTGATTCTACCACTCTAAAATTTGTTTTGAAGTATTTTTTAAAATTTATTTTAGAGATGAATTTGGGAGAGCTCAGAGTTCCTGCCCTATTCTCCCATTTGAATCTTGGATTATTGTTTTTTTAGCTGCAAAGTTAGACTATAGAATATCAAATGTTCCTTTCTAGTTCCAATGTACAATTCTGTGGCTTTGTGCATATCAACAACTATCAGCCTAGGTACTTACTTTCTTATTATTTTAAAATCTTTATGACAAAGATTCACACTTTCATTGTACAAGTTAGAATAGATTATGAAGAGAATGGAGTATCAAATTGAAGTTAAGCAGTTCTAGTTCAAATCCTACCTCAGATATTTAGTCTCTATGTGATCCTAGGCAAATCATTTAACCTCTGTTTCCCTCAGTTTTCTCATTTGTAAAATGTGGATAATAATGACACCTATCTCCCAAGGCTGAAATAAGATTCAAATAAGAACATATGTAAAGCACTTTGGAAATTTTAAGATACTATATAAATGTTAACTACTAATGCAATATGAAGTGGGAGCAGACAGACTCTCATGAATGATATATTAAAGGAAACCACATCTTCACAATAAAACAATTGACAGCAGCATGAAGAATATAAGATTCTGCTGTACTTATCAATTTATTTTTTTTTAATATATTTTATTTGATCATTTCCAAGCATTATTCGTTAAAGACATAGATCATTTTCTTTTCCTCCCCCCCACCCCCCATAGCCGACGCGTAAGTCCACTGGGCATTAGATGTTTTCTTGATTTGAACCCATTGCTTTGTTGATAGTATTTGCATTAGAGTGTTCATTTAAAGTCTATCCTCTGTCATGTCCCCTCAACCTCTGTATTCAGGCAGTTGCTTTTTCTCGGTGTTTCCACTCCCATAGTTTATCCTTTGCTTATGAATGGTGTTTTTTTTCTCCTGGATCCCTGAAAGTTGTTCAGGGACATTACACCGCCCCTAATGGAGAAGTCCATTACGTTCGATTATACCACAGTGTATTAGTCTCTGTGTACAATGTTCTCCTGGTTCTGCTCCTCTCGCTCTGCATCACTTCCTGGAGGTTGTTCCAGTCTCCATGGAACTTCTCCACTTTATTATTCCTTTGAGCACAATAGTATTCCATCACCAACATATACCACAGTTTGTTCAGCCATTCCCCAATTGATGGGCATCCCCTCGTTTTCCAGTTTTGGGCCACCACAAAGAGCGCAGCTATGAATATTTTTGTACAAGTCTTTGTGTCCATTATCTCTTTGGGGTACAGACCCAGCAGTGCTATGGCTGGGTCAAAGGGTAGATATTCTTTTGTCGCCCTTTGGGCATAGTTCCAAATTGCCCTCCAGAATGGTTGGATCAGTTCACAACTCCACCAGCAATGAATTAATGTCCCTACTTTGCCACATCCCCTCCAGCATTCATTACTTTCCTTTGCTGTTATGTTAGCCAATCTGCTAGGTGTGAGGTGATACCTCAGAGTTGTTTTGATTTGCATCTCTCTGATTATAAGAGATGTAGAACACTTCTTCATGTGCTTGTTAATAGTTTTGATTTCTTTATCTGAGAACTGCCTATCCATTTCCCTTGCCCATTTATCAATTGGAGAATGGCTTGATTTTTTGTACAATTGATTTAGCTCATTATAAATATGAGTAATTAAACCTTTGTCAGAGGTTTCTATGAAGATTTTTTCCCAATTTGTTGTTTCCCTTCTGATTTTAGTTATATTGGTTTTGTTTGTACAAAAGCTTTTTAGTTTGATGTAGTCAAAATTATTTATTTTACATTTTGTGATTCTTTCTATATCTTGCTTGGTTTTAAAGCCTTTCCCCTCCCAAAGGTCTGACATGTATACTATTCTGTGTTTACCCAATTTACTTATGGTTTCCTTCTTTATGTTTAAGTCACTCACCCATTTTGAATTTATCTTGGTGTAGGGTGTGAGGTGTTGATCTATTCCTAGTCTCTCCCACACTGTCTTCCAATTTTCCCAGCAGTTTTTATCGAATAGTGGATTTTTGTCCCAAAAGCTGGGATCTTTGGGTTTATCGTATACTGTCTTGCTGAGGTCGTTTTCCCCCAGTCTATTCCACTGATCTTCCTTTCTGTTTCTTAGCCAGTACCAAATTGTTTTGATGACTGCTGCTTTGTAATATAGTTTGAGGTCTGGGACTGCAAGGCCCCCATCATATGTGTTTTTTTTCATTATTTCCCTGGATATCCTTGATCTTTTGTTCTTCCAAATGAACTTTGTTATGGTTTTTTCTAAATCAGTGAAGAAGTATTTTGGTAGTTCAATGGGTATGGCACTAAATAGATAAATAAGTTTGGGTAGGATGGTCATTTTTATTATATTGGCTCGTCCTATCCATGAGCAGTTAATGTTTTTCCAATTGTTCAAGTCTAGTTTTAGTTGTGTGGCGAGTGTTTTGTAGTTGTGTTCATATAGTTCCTGTGTTTGTCTTGGGAGATAGATTCCTAGGTATTTTATTTTGTCTAAGGTGATTTTGAATGGGATTTCTCTTTCTAGTTCTTGCTGCTGAGCTGTGTTGGAGATATATAGAAAAGCTGATGATTTATGTGGGTTTATTTTGTATCCTGCAACTTTGCTAAAGTTGTTGATTATTTCAATTAGCTTTTTGGTTGAATCTCTAGGATTCTTTAAGTAGACCATCATGTCATCCGCAAAGAGTGATAACTTGGTCTCCTCCTTGCCTATTCTGATACCTTCAATTTCTTTATCTTCTCTAATTGCTACTGCTAGTGTTTCTAGTACAATGTCAAATAGTAGAGGTGATAATGGGCATCCTTGTTTCACTCCTGATCTTATTGGGAATGCATCTAGTTTATCCCCATTGCAGATGATATTAGCTGTTGGTTTTAGATATATACTGTTTATTATTTTTAGGAATGACCCTTCTATTCCTATGCTTTCTAGTGTTTTTAATAGGAATGGGTGTTGTATTTTATCAAAGGCTTTTTCTGCATCTATTGAGATAATCATGTGGTTCTTGCTAGTTTGCTTGTTGATGTGGTCAATTATGTGGATGGTTTTCCTAATGTTGAACCAGCCCTGTATCCCTGGTATGAATCCTACTTGATCATGGTGAATGATCCTTCTGATCACTTGCTGGAGTCTTTTTGCTAGTATCCTATTTAAAATTTTTGCATCTATATTCATTAGGGAGATTGGTCTATAGTTTTCTTTCTCTGTTTTTGACCTGCCCGGTTTTGGAATCAGTACCATGTTTGTGTCGTAAAAGGAGTTTGGTAGAACTCCCTCTTTGCTTATTATGTCAAATAGTTTGTATAGTATTGGGGTTAACTGTTCTCTGAATGTTTGATAGAATTCACAGGTGAATCCATCAGGCCCTGGGGATTTTTTCTTAGGAAGTTCTTTGATGGCTTGATGGATTTCAATTTCTGATAAAGGATTATTTAAGAATTCTATTTCCTCTTCTGTTAGTCTAGGCAGTTTGTATTTTTGTATATATTCATCCATTTCTCCTAAATTGGTGTATTTATTGCCATATAATTGGGCAAAGTAATTTCTAATGATTGCCTTAATTTCCTCCTCATTGGAGGTGCTGTCCCCCTTTTCATCTTTAATGCTGTGAATTTGCTTTTCTTCCTTCCTTTTTTTAATTAGATTGACCAGTACTTTGTCTATTTTGTTTGTTTTTTCAAAGTACCAGCTTCTTGTCTTATTTATTAAATCAATAGTTCTATCACTTTCGATTTTATTAATTTCTCCCTTAATTTTTAGGATTTCTAATTTGGTTTTCTGCTGGGGGTTTTTAATTTGATCGCTTTCGAGTTTTTTCAATTGCATTTCCAATTGATTGATCTCTGCTCTCCCTTGTTTGTTAATATGAGCTTTCAGGGATATGAATTTGCCTCTGATTACCGCTTTGGCTGCATCCCAAAAGGTTTGAAAGGATGTTTCGCCATTGTCATTTTCCTTGATGAAATTATTAATTGTTTCTATGATTTCTTCTTTAGCTAAACGGTTTTGGAGTATCATATTGTTTAATTTCCAATTGGTTTTAGATTTGGTTTTCCATGTACCATTACTAATCATTATTTTTATTGCCTTGTGATCTGAGAAGGCTGCATTCATTATTTCTGCTTTTTTGCATTTGTGTGCTATGTTTCTGTGACCTAATGTATGGTCAATTTTTGTGAATGTGCCATGTGGTGCTGAGAAGAAGGTGTATTCCTTTTTATCCCTATTTATTTTTCTCCATATGTCTATTAATTCTAATTTTTCTAAGATTTCATTCACTTCTTTTACCTCTTTCTTATTTATTTTTTGATTCGATTTATCTAAATTTGATAATGGTTGGTTTAAGTCTCCCACTAGTATGGTTTTATTGTCTATTTCTTCCTTCAATTCTCCTAGTTTCTCCATTAGAAATTTGGGTGCTATATTATTTGGTGCATACATGTTGATTAATGATATTTCCTCATTGTCTAGAGTCCCTTTTAACAAAATATAATTACCTTCCCTATCCCTTTTGATCAGATCTATTTTTGCATTGGCTTTATCAGATATCATGATTACCACTCCTGCCTTCTTTCTATCAGTTGAGGCCCAGAAGGTCTTACTCCATCCTTTAATTCTGACCTTGTGGGTGTCAACCCGCCTCATGTGTGTTTCTTGAAGACAACATATGGTAGGGTTTTGGATTCTAATCCATTCTGCTATTCGTCTACGTTTTATGGGTGAGTTCATCCCATTCACGTTCAAAGTTATGATTGTCATTTGTGGACTCCCTGGCATTTTGATTGCCTTCCCTAATTCTAACCTTTTCTTCTTCGGCTCTACCTTTTAGTCCAGTGATTTACTTTGAATCAGTCCCCCTTGTCCCCTCCCTTGATGTTTCCCTTTTTAGTCCCTCCCTTTTTGTTCCCTCCCCCTCCCCCCTCTCTTTCCCTCCCTTTTTGTTCTCCCTCTCCCCCTCCCCCCCTTGGTTTTCCCTTCTCCTTACCCTTGTTGGGTAAGATAGAATTCAAGATCCCAATGGATCTGGATGTTTTTCCCTCTCAGAGTTGATTTCCCTGAGATTGAGGTTTAAGTAAACCCCCCCCCTCTTCCTCTCCTTCTTATAGGAGTTTTCTTCCCCTCCCCTTCCCCTGTGAATCTTTGTGTGAGAACCATTATTCTATTTGGTCTTTCTTTACCCCCTATTTATACATTACATTTTCCCCACATATTAGTATACATAGGTTGATATAAATGTAGTCCTTATAGAAGAGAGTTTGAGTAAAAGAAGATAACATTTTTCCCCTTTCCTTAATATTTACCTTTTCAGGTATTCCTTGCTCTTTGATTTTCGGTATCAAACTTTCCACAGAGCTCTGGTCTTTTCTTTGCAAAAAGTTGGAAGTCTTCTATTTTGTTGAATGCCCATACTTTCCCTTGGAAGTATATAGTCAGTTTTGCTGGGTAGCTGATTCTTGGTTGGAGACCCAGCTCTCTTGCCTTTCTGAAGATCATGTTCCATGCCTTACGATCATTTAGCGTAGAACTTGCAAGGTCTTGTGTGACCCTGATTGGCATTCCTTTATATCTAAATTGTCTTTTTCTGGCTTCCTGTAGGATTTTTTCTTTTGTTTGATAGCTTTGGAATTTGGCAATTACATTCCTGGGAGTTGTCTTTTGGGGGTTTAGTGTAGAAGGTGTTCTGTGAGCTCTGTCAGTGGCTGTATTGCCCCCTTGTTCTAGAATCTCTGGGCAATTTTCTTTGATTATATCTTGTATCACCATGTCCAGTTTGGTGTTTATTTCTGGCTTTTCTGGGAGTCCAATTATTCTTAAATTTTCTCTTCTCCCCCTGTTTTCCAGATCTATCACCTTGTCGGTGAGATATTTTATGTTCTCTTCTAATTTCTTGGTGTTTTGGCTTTGCTTTATTAGTTCTTGCTTTAAAGCCTGGTTTTCTTTTACAGTTTGGTCAAACTGGTTTTGTAGATGCGTGAATTTCTTTTGCATCATTTCCCACTTTTCCTCCCAGAGGGCTTCCATCTTTTTGGTCCTTTCTGATTCAAATTCTTCATGGGTTTGTGGAGAGTTTCTATTTCCTTTGGAAGATTTTGGAGAATTTTCTTGTATATCTTCTTCTATCTGCTCTGTATTTTGTATTTTGGCTCCATAGAATGTGTCCAGAGTCGCCCCTTTCTTCTTATTTTTCTTGGTATTTTGGGGCTTCTGTGCTTCTGTGGAGTTTGTCATCTCTGAACGTGGAGGATTGGCTTTTCTTGTCTTTGTCTGGTGATCAGAGGCTTTAGTCCTGGGCAGATGGTTCTATGACTTTCCCTGGGTTAAACTGAATATGCCTCACTGGAACTGGAATGGAAGGGTCGGACCACGAGGCCACACTCTCCCCCTGGCTCGATTTCCGGAAGTTGCCTTCAGAATCCCTGGCCGTGAGGCTGTTTCGTCGGCCTGCGGGGGGATGGGCTGCCGCTTCCCCAAGCTCCGAGAGCACAGACTTTCACTGAGACTTGGATAGCAGGATCCAGCCCGTGAGGCTGTCTTGCCCGCCCTGAGAGTTGCTGTTGTTTTGACCAGCTCTCTGCAGCGGAGGCCCCAGGCAGTAACTTTCACCCAGACCGACGGGCTCTCTGCAGCGGAAGCCCCAGGCAGTAACTTTCACCCGGACTGGGACTTGGGTAGAAGACCCTGAGGGTTGTTGTTCCTCAGACCCTGCTCTCTGAGCCCGGCGAGGCTGCGGCTTCCGGGAGCCTTGGACTCTGCGCTCCTACCCCTGAGGTCCGAGGGATCTCGGGTTCTGGCTTTTAAGGGGAGCCGTACCTTTTGAACCGGGTCCAGGTCCAGGAGGAGGGTTCCCAGGGTCTGTGCTGTTGATCGTTTTGAATTTTGGCGCCTTAGGAGCTTCTAGTTTGAGATCGGTCGGGAAGGGTTTTCCGGAGATCTGAACTTCAGCTTTCTCTAAGCCGCCATCTTAACCGGAAGTCATCAATTTATTTTTTAAAAGAACTTTTGACTGGGTAGAATGAAAAAGAGCAATGAAAATGTTTCCCATACAAGTATTAAAAGATTTTCTGGGATGGAAATGTGGAGATAACTTTGATCAGTTATTCCATTGAGTTAATTTAACATCAAGCAAGATATAGAACATAGTGATTTATGTTCTCCAAAGAAGCCATTTAAAAGTCTAAACAAAAAAGAAATTTTTATTGATGGTGAAATTTTCCAAATGCTTCGCTTACTAATCATACCAAGTCCATGAGCATTCATTTACTTAGTGAAAAATGTATCAGTTGCTAGAGCAATAGTAATAAATATTGCTCCAAAGTCCACATTGGGAAGACAAAGTGGATGAAAAAGGCATGTCAGCCAAACTGTGAATTGTACCTGGACAGGCAGATCATTGAGTTAAATTTGGGCAGCTACATGTTGAACTATGTGGTCTTTAATATATTCTTCAACTAAATCTGTTATTATGTAGTTTTATGATTTTGACTAAGCAAGTTTTCTGAAAGGTACACTGTAGCCCCCAGTAGTGATGGTGGACTCCAGTAAAATCAAAGTCATGGTCTGGCCAGAATCACTATTCACATGAGGCCCCCAAACCCCTCCTTTCCACCCCTCTCTGATATACTTGGTAAATAACTGACTGTTATAGAAAAAAACCCACTGAAGCAAATATTTCCCTGAGAATCTGAACTAGATGGTTACATATTTACCTGAGATTTATTATCCTATAGAAAACTCTGTTTAGAGCCACTGAGGTAATCTAAATCAATTGTCTCTATCTTGTAAATCATTACTAACCATTGTTCCTGCAAAAACTTAGCCTATGTCACTTTATAAAATACTACCTGTGATCAATAAACCTCACCTCTGATTGCTACCAGCTTCAGTGGTCCTCCTGATGTGTGTCATCCTTCTCACATGTCTGATTCACCTCTGGGACCCCCAAATTTGTGTCAGTATTGAGGAAAGGAAAACTGTGAATCAAGCTTTTACATTTCTTCCCATTGAGATGGAACAGACATCATTTGGAATGTGATGGGAGGGGGAGTGACAGTTGGAGTGAGAAAAGAGAATTGTGGGAGAAACTGATAAACAGAAAGGGTCTTTGCCCTCTGGACTCATTTGAGTGTGAAGCAAAGACCAGGAGCTCTAGATCCCAACCTGTGGAAAAACCGTGCCTCCATTCCCCTTACCCTGAAGAAGTAGATCCCTGTTTGTTTGAGAGCATCCATTAGAGGAAGAACCAAACATCTACAGCTGTTTAAAGGGGCTGATCCCTTAACTCCAGGGAATCACCCTGAAGATCCTTTCCATCCCTTGACCTTCCAAAGAAGGATGCTTGTCATTTGTTTAGTTGAGATAGAGATAGTGACTAAGAAGATAGATAAGCTGAAGTTGAGCCATTTTGACTCAGCTGAAGAAAAAGCAAGGGTCTCCTATTCCCACCTACCTGTCCCCTTTCTTGATTTACTATAATTATTAAACTACTTAAAATTAGAAGGTTGCAGTCAGATTCATATTGAAGGGAGAAAAAAGAAAGAGAGGTTGGTGGCTAAACTACATATTAGCCTTGGTTAAACAACAAAAGCCAAAAGTGACAGTCTGTCTGCCTGACAAGGGGAACTTGGGGGGGTTTAATTACCAGACAAGCCTTGAGGAGTAAACTCCCCATTACCAGAAGTTCACTCAAAACACTGGTCCTATCATCCTTAACCTAACCTCACCCAGGCGTATCTCTGTTGTGGATTGAGTGTGAGGAAATTACAAAGATAGTCTCTCAGCCCCAGTGGATACCTCTGTCCCTTCTCCTCCGTTCCTTATTATAACCTCTCCTTTTACCTCACCAACCTCCATATTCCCTCTGTTTCTTCAACTCCTCCATTCCCTGTTACCAGCCCTTCCTTACCCCTGTACATTCAACTATAACAGTATCACCTGTCAGTATACAAGATGGCTCTTGAAAGATGCTAAGAATCCAATGAGCAAAATAAAATAAGAAATGGAATAGGAAAAAGGGATAGCTCAACAGAGTCACAAATGTATAAAGTAGATTCAGAGGACAGTTAAGGAGGTCATTCCGACTAGGGCCAGTGCTTTAGTTAGCTAGAACAGTAGAACCACAAAAGATAGGAAATTCTGATGGAAAATAGAATGTAGACAATTTTGAATACAACTCCAAGGAGCATAAAGTCTATCCTATTTGTAATCAGGAGTCATTGAGACTTTCTGAACAGGAGCCATCACTATTATCAGTGTGAGTAGAGTCTAAAAGTCTGGGCATAAGGTGATGAATGTACATAGCACATAGTAGGTATTCAAAAAAGTATTGAATGATGGTTTGCTTTAAAATAAAAAAAAATCAGCAAAGAAACATGCCATAGGTTTGACAAAATAATAGGATGTAGAATTTATCTCCAAAAATCAGTAACATTCTTATATAATAATAGTGAAACCTGGGAGGAAATAGTAGAATGGGAAATCCCATTCAATATAACTAAAATATACAAAAGATCTGGCCATCAATCTACCATGGCATACTAAAGAGTTTTAAAAAACTACAATTACAGAACACTTGTAACACATGAGGTACCTAGGGCATAATGATTTCATCTCCCTTAGACACCCTTTAAGGACACCCTAAAAATGTTGGGGGGTTCTTTATTATGCATGCTATATAATTCACAAACCCCCACCACCATGCTTCCTGACATGGCTGTCCATTGCTTATTTTTAGAATTTGAGTTTTCTTTATTTGGTACTTTGGATCCTCCTTTTCACAACAGTGACTAGAAAAGCTACAACACATTAAAATGATCTGTAGGGTCACAGTAATTCAAAACTATTGCTTATGAGCCCCCACCAATGTGTTGACTTTTTTTGTTTTATTTTAATTTTTTTCTATGGTTACATGATTCATGTTGTCTCCCTCCCCTCTTTCCTCTCCACTCCCAGAGTTGACAAGAAATTCCACTGGGTTATTATACATATATTGTATTTTAATAAAAAAATCCAAGATTTTGAAATTTTGTTTGAGAAAAGATCTTTAAGGAAGAAGCTTGCTAACTCCTAAATCCAGAGAATCAACTGTTGCAGAAAGATGCCAGAAAACCTACACTACATCAAGAAGATCCAGAATGAACTTTGGGTGTGGTTGATTGAACTGAAGTTTGATTGAACATTTATTTGAATGTATACTCCTTTGCCAAAAGGGGACTGCCCCCTAACTGTTTTTTGTCAATGCGCCCAGCAAACATTGGTTTTGCTGTCTGTCTTTCTTCTATTTCCCTCTTCTAACTATTGTAATTTCCTCTTAGAAGATGAAATTATGTATGCACTTGAAGTTAGAAAATTTGAAGGTTCAGGATGATTATGTTTAGTGATCAATTGGGGAGGCTAGTCTCCCAATCATCATCAAGGGGGATTGTGAACTTTAGATTACTCTACCTTACTTAGTATAACAAAATAAGGAATGTCTACACCCCTACTTATGGATTAAGTATTTAGGAGGATTGCCTATGACAGACATGTGCTAGCAAATGACAAATCAGAAACAACTGACAGACCCCTGGGCTGTCCTAAGTCAAGCCTAAAATATCATTGGCACATGTGAGATACAGGAAAGTGACGTAAAACCGTCTATATATTTGACATTACTTCCTCTCTCAGTTGTCTTTGACAGTAGAGAGGTGGCTGGTGGCAGCTTGCTGAGCATGTCAGCATCTTGGCGTGGCGGCTGCTATTGTCTGGGTTTAGTGATAAGTTTTCCTTGATACCATACTGAAGGAAGCCTAGTAACCTAGTTTGGTGAAGCATCTTCTCTGAGATCTCTCAGAGTTTTAGGCTTATTCTTTCTCTTTTACCTTCCAAACACTATCCACTTAGAAGCCTCTAATCTTCAGAAACCTTGTGGTGGAGGATTTTAAACTCCCCCAGGCACACCCCAGGCGGGAGAAATCCTACACCCTCTCCCTCTCTCTTCTCCTTGATTTCTTCCCTATATATCAATTAAACCACCATGTATTTCCAAATCTACTTGGGCATTTTTATTTGGGATATCCCCTGGTGACCAAAATTAAATTTAGATTAGGTCATGACCCTAAATTATCCTTACAGTATACACTCAAAACCTATTTCCATATTATTCATTTTTATAATAATCTTTTAAAACCAAAACCCCAAATCATATACCCATATAAACAAGTGATAAATCATATGTTTTCTTCTGCATTTCTACTCCAACAGTTCTTTCTTTTAAACAGCATATGGTAGGGTTCTGATTTTTAATCCATTCTGCTATCTGCTTCCATTGTATGGGTGAGTTCATCCCATTTATATTCACAGTTATGATGATCACCTATGTATTCCCCTCCATTTTGACTTCCTCTTTTAATCCTGAGCTTTCTCCTTTCACTTTTTCCCTGCCCTCCAGTGTTTTGCTTTTAATAAGTTTCCCCTTCCCCCTCACTTTTCTTACTCCCTTTCCCACCACCTCCCTTCTTATTGCCCTTCTACTTTTCCATAGGTTAAGATTAGATCCTATACCCCAATGAATCTGGCTGTTCTTCCCTCTGTGAGCCAATTCCAATGAGAGTAAGCTTTAAATATTACCTGTCCCTGCCCTCTTCCTCACTTTCATTGTATTAGTCATCTCCCTCCCCAACACCACACCTCTCATTGTGATATAATTTACCCCATTTTACTTCTCTCTTCACATTTCTCTTAGTGCTATCCTCTTTTTCACCCCTAATTGTATCTCTTTGACATATCATCCCAAACAGTTTACTACCACAATCTCTATCTATACTTTTTCTAACCATAATGATAATGGTAACTTTTAAGAGTTACAGATATCATCTTTCCATATAGGAATATAAACAATTTGACCCTATTGAAGCACTTAAATTTTTTCTCTTTCTTATTTACCTTTTTATGCTTCTCTTGAATTTTGTATTTGGACATCAAATTTTCTGTTTGTCTGATCTTTTCTTCAGGAATTCTTAGAAATCATCTGTTGTTTTATTGTTTCTTGATATCTCATGATTTGCTCAATTCTAATTTTTTAAGACTGAATTTCTTCCATTACCTTTTGATCGTCCTTTTCCAGTTGGTCCATTCTTCTTATTATGACACTCCTTTTTTATTATATATATTTTTTGCCTCTATTTCCAGTAGGTCACTTCTGGTTTTTCAGAAACTTTTTTCTTCATTAGATTTCTGTGCCTCTTTTTACAGTTGACCAATTTTGCTTTTTAAGTTCTTTTCCTTTCCCTGTTTTTTTTCAGCCTGTCTTATTTGATTTTAAATTCTTTTTTGAGTTCTTTCAGAGCATGAACCCAATTCCCAGGGCTTTTTTCTTTGAGGTTTTGCTTGTAGTTCTTTGGCTCTGTTAGGGGTAGAAAATGTAAGGTTTTTATAAATGGTTGGACTGGATTCTTCAAGAATAGGGTCACCAGGAATTTTAATTAATTCCAAAGAGATTTATTTTAACAAATTATTTATAAAATATAAAAGAGTGAAAGTAAGAAAATCAGAGAAAGGATAGGGTATGATATCTAACCTAAGCACTAAGTATTTTGCTCTGGCCCTGGGCTCAACTCAGGCAGGGCTAATTAGTCCCTAGAAGGAGAGGCCTATACCTTGAACCAAGGACCTGGAGATACAGGGAGCCTCTCTCAAGAGGGTAGGTCTCTCCTGAGTCTAGTCCCTTCAGAAAATCCAGGAAAGGAGTAGGTCTTTTTCACCCACCCCACATGGTAGTTCTAAGTTCAAGAGCAATCCAAGGTCTCAAGCTCCTCCAAAGTCAAGTTGAAGATGAAAGACCAAAGAGAGAGCTCACAGGAAGTTCTTGGCATTTTTAAAGATCATTCCTCTTCGTCACTTCCTGTGACTTTCTTCCATTTGACATGTGCCAATTATAGCTTTGCTTAGGACTTCCCAGGGGACAGTCAGTTGAATCTGAATCGTCACCCACTATGTCACATGTGGGTCACAGACCTCCCTCACTCAAGTGCGTGGAGTGAATATGCTTTTGGTGATTAAATCTAAAAATGGGAAGGGGAGAGTTAATTTAATCTTCACAGCTCCCATAATCCTCTGCTGGTTTTTCTCTTTGCTCTTTTCCCCTATAGAAGCTTTCAATAGTTATATCTTCTTTTTCTGTTGTTTACTCATTTTCTCAGCCTTTTATTGTTGTTTTTTGCCTGTGGGTTGTAAATTTGCTGAATCTCTCTCCTCTACTGGTCTACTGAATTTAGGACAGTTGAGCTAATCTTCCGTGGGGATAATTCTTCATTGCCATCAGCTACTGAGACCCAAAGGTGCCTAGTCATATGGACCTTTGGTCCTCCCTGACACCTGTTGTCAGAGCTCAGGACCTCCAGGGGTGTGACTGATGTGCTCCTCTACAGAGAAGCCTTCATCTCAGGATACCAAAGTCAGCCTATGCCTAATAAAAGAACCCAGCTCAGTAGGTGCAGGGGGTATTTGTTGGGGGGGGGGAGTTAGGGGGCAGCCAGCACTTCTGTGTGTAGTTTTGTTGCTGGTCTCCCTCTTCCACCCCGCCCCCACTTATCCTGTGAAAATTGACTCTCTCTGCCTACCTTTCAAATTGTGTTTAGTGGGAGAGCCCCATGGTTCTGTCTTGTTATTGGGTTTGGGGTTCCTGTCTTTTTGAAATACTTTTACAAGATTGGTATGGAAGGACATTCAGAGTGGTTTCCAGTTTTGTTACTGCTAGGCTAACATTTTGACTTCACCCTCTTAAGTTGCTTTTTTAAAAAAAATCCTTACCTTCTGTCTTGGAATCTACACTAAGAATTGGTTCCAAGGCAGAAGAGTAGTAAGGAAGCATTAAGGTTATGTAATCGAGGGAGTATCTAGGTCAGATTTGAATCTAGAACCTCCCACCTCTAGGCTTGATTCTCTATCTACTGAGCCACCTAGGTCCCACTTAACTAGCTTTTGATTCTTTTTATTTAACTTTTTAATTTTTTTCAATTGCATGTAGAAATCATTTTTGACAACTGTCAAGTTTGTAGTGGGAGTCATTGCTAGTGCCAACACCCTCATGGGCATCTCCTGTGGCCTGCTGGCCACAGTTGGCCAGTTTCCCAGTATGGGGCATGATGAAAGACTGGACTGGGTTGTCAGTGCCACAGGCTTCCTGACTGTATTTGCCTCCAAGGCCTCTGCACTGTTGTTCACTCTGGCTGCTATACAGTAAAACATCTCCATTTCCTGTGATTAAGTGTCTGGGAAATCTCCCTCCTTAGCAGTGTCCAAGTTGGTTCCCTGGATTATGTAATGCTGGAATAGCTGATGGCATCATTGTTTTGGGTCATTTTTTCTTTGCCAGGCCTACACCTTCCTAAGGGTCGACCAGCAACCCTAGGTCTTTCTGTGGCCTCGGGGATGATGAACTCACTTTATTCCCTGTTGTCATGGGTGCCTAAATCAAAGCTGTACTAGACTTCTGAGTTAAGATGATCCCAGAAGAGAAGCAAAGCTCTTCCTCTACTCTCCACCAACCAATATAAAGTACCTCAAAAGGACAAAACCAAAATCAGATGAGTGAAGGGACTCTACTGTAGGGTACAGCATTGAAGGAAGGAAGAGTTTGGGGCATTTCCATGCTAAAAAGGGGGCAAAATTACTCCCAGGAAAATATGAACACATCACCCCTCCCCCACTATATCTACAGTGCCAGAGTCAGAACAAGTGTGGGGTAATCTCTAGGTTCTTGGGGGCTGGCTGAGGACACCACAAACTTGCCTCCAATAGCAGCAAGACTTGGGACCCCAGGAGGCTGTGGAATGGGGACCTTGGGCTCAGAGATAGAGCAGAGCTGCATACAGCAGATTCTGTGGCAGAGACTTGAAAAATAGCCTCAAGGAAAAATCTCTCTGAAAATCAATACAAAGATTTGCCTACCGGCCTTACTCAGACTTCTGCAGAAAAATCTCTAGGTTCTCAGGGGTTGACTTGGGTCACCATAGACTTACCCCTAAGATCAATGAGACTTGGAACCACAGAAGGCTAAGGAACATGGAGCTTGGGCTCAGAGACAGGGCAGGGTTACACATAACAGATGCTACAGAGACTTGAAAAAATAGCATCAGGGCAAAAATGACTCTTTAGCTCAGTACACAAAGAGCTTGCCCTCCTCACTCACACTTCTGGCTGGGAAGGGAAGGAAAAACCAACAAACAATGGCCACCCAAGAAATACAATCTACAAACACCAAAAAGAACAAAAGAAAGGCATTGACCCTGGATAATTTGTATGGTGAAAAAATTCAGACTACAGAGCAGACGGCAAAGGATGACAAACAAGCAAACATATCCAAGCTTTCTCCCCAAAATGGAAATTGATCACAAGCTCTCCAAGAAATAAGCTAGGAATTTGAAAACAAAATTTAAAAGATAGGAGAAACTTGGCAAGAAAAGTGGGAAATAATTCAAAAAGAAAATAACAGCTTAAAGAACAGAATCTCCCACTTGGAAAAAGAAGTCCAGAAATCAAATGAAATTATAAGCAAATTGAAGACTAGAAATAACTTACTGGAAACCATGAAAAGCAGGACAGACCAAACCAAAAAGTAAAATAAAAAAATCATAGGTGAAAACAGTCTTTAAAAACCAGAATTAGGCAAGTAGAAGCTAATGATCTCACAAGACAGCAAAAATTAATAAAAACAAAGTCAAAAGAATGACAAAGTAGAAGGAAACATGAAATATCTCACTGAGAAAATGACTGACCAGGAAAAGTGATCTAGAAGAGACAATTTAACAATCATTGGTCTATCTGAAAACCCAGAAATAGAAATATTGACATTGTACTACTAGAAAATATCCAAGAAAACTGCCCTGATATTCTTGAAAAAGAGGGCAAAATAGATATTGAAAGAATCCATAGATCACCCTCTACATTAATCCTCAAAAGATAAATCCCCCATAAAGTAATTGCCAAATTCAAGAGCTTTCAAGCTTAGAATAAAATATTACAAGAAGCCAGAAGGAGACAATTCAGATATCAAGGAGCACCAATCAGGATAACAAAGGATCTGGCAGCCTCCACACTAAAGGGTGTGAACTTGGAAATTACTCCACCCTTCTCAGACAGTGCCTTAGGAGAAGATAAAGTTGTAAACTCCTGATTGAACACTGAAAGTCCCTAACTCATACTTTATAGTAAAGCTAGAACCTTAAGTTAGGTCTATTTTTAGATCTAATACAAAAAGGTGTTAAGTACCTATAAAAATTAGATTAATCACAAAAAGGTCAAGTAACTTACAAAAGGCAAGCTTAACAAAGAGGTGTGAAGTATTCAGAAGATTTAATATAACCAGAGAAGGTGAAAACCAAAGAAGGTGAAAACTAAGAATGGGCAGTCCTGGGGAAAAGCGTCTACTGTGATTGGTAGATGTGAAAATTTAGGGGAGGTGACATAAGAGAAAATTTCTTTAAAAGGAAGGGGTAAAAAGTCAGGAACAAAAGGTAATTCAGTTTGGAGAGTAATTTCAGTTCAGAGTGGAAGAACCCAGCTTGGAGATGGTCTTGTGGTGAGTGATAAAGACTGACTCACTCTCCCTTGGGCTCAGGCCTAGGCCATTTTGGCCTAGGCCTTTTTCTACTGCTTGGCTCAGCAGTTTAAATTAATTCTCTCTCTCTCTCTCTCTCTCTCTCTCTCTCTCTCTCTCTCTCTCTCTCTCTCTCTCTCTCTCTCTCTTCTCCCTTTAATTCCTTCTTTCTTTATTAATTAAAATCTCTATAAATCCCAGCTGACTTGGATATTTTCATATTTGGGGATTTCCCATGGCAATCACTTATTTTAGATTTTAAGTCAAAACACTAAAAATTATCCTTACAAGGGTCACAAGGCTTAGAAATATTCAGAAAGGCAAGAGAATTGAGTCTACAACTAAGGATAACCTACCCAGCAAAACTGACTATATAGTTCCAGGGGAAAGTATGGGTATTCAACAAAATAGAAGATTTCCACATATTTGTAAATAAAAGACCAGATCTAAAAATGGAAAATTTGATATCTAAATATGAAAATCAAGAGAAACATGAAAAGGTAAATAAAAAAGAGAGGGGGAAATTTTATTTTTATTTTTATTTTTTAAGGGCTTCAATAAGGGCAAATTGCTTATATTCTTATATGGAAAAATATTATTTGTAACTCTCAAAAATTATATTCACTATTATAATAGTTAGAAGAATTATTCATAGGTAGAGTTTGGGGTCCTAAGTGGTTTAAAATGATATGCAAAAAAGAAAAGAAAAGAAAAAGGGGGAATAGAAAATGGCACCAAGAGAAATGTGAAAAAAAAATAAAAATAAGATAATCTATACCATACAAAGAGGTGCATGGGAGGGGGAGGGGAAGAATACTCTTATAAGAAGGATTGGAAGAGAGTACTAATAGGTAATACTCAAGCCTTACTCTCAGTGGAATCAATTCTGAGAGGAAAGAGAATCTAGATCCATTGGGGTATCAAATTCTATCTTACCCTACCGGGAAAGTGAGAAGGGAAAAGCCAAGTAGGGGGAGTGGGGTGGGGAGTACAAAAATGGAGGGGAAAAAAGGGATGAGGAAATTTAATAGACTCTAAAAAATAAGAGGGGGATAAAAAGGGAGGAGGCTGAATGGGAAGTAAATAAGGGTAGGGATTAGGGGGACTGATTAAAAGCAAACCACTGATGTAGAAGGAAATAGTGAAAGAAAAAAGGGCAGAACTAGAAGAGGAAATCACAATGTTGGGGAATACACAAGTGGTAATCATAACTCTAAATGTGAATGGGATGAACTCACCTACAAAATGGAAGCAAATAGCAGAAATAGGATTAGAGACCAAAAAACAAACAAACAAAAAACCCAAACCATACAAGAAACACACATGAGGCACACACACACAGGATAAAGGTAAAAGGCTAGAGCAAACTATTTGCATCAACTGAGAAAAAGAAGGCAGGAGTTGCAATCATGATATCTGACAAAGCCAAAGTAAAAATAGATCTGATTAAAAGAGATAGGGAAGGTAATTAGTAGTAGTAGTCTCTTGGTAACCAAGGATGATGATTGTCTTTGTGCGCTTTCATCTGTGATGTAGATGAGTGTGCACAAAAACACTTGTGCGTGAAGGAGATTTAAGTGGAAAAGTCGGTGCACAGAGTCAGTCCCACTCTCTCGGTGTTGGAAGCCTGGGTCCATTGGCACGAAAAATCGTTACACCTGGAGACTTCCTCAGCTGCATTGGATGGCCATGTTGTCTTTTGTGCTCCAACACGCCCTAAGCACTCCACAGTGTTTTGCTGCATTGCCCTCTCAGCCATTGAAACTTCTTATTGGTTTCTTCCATCTGGAAGGTAATTATATCCTGATAAAAGGCCATATAGACAATGAAGAAATAGCAGTATTCAACATGTATGCACCAAATGGTATAGCATCCAAATATCTAAAGAAGAAACTAGTGAAGCTTAAGGAGGAAATAGATAGTAAAACTATACTAATGGGAGACCTGAACCTTCCTCTATCAGATCTAGATAAATCAAGCCAAAAAATAAATAAGAAGGAGGTAAGAGATGTGAATGAAATCTTAGAAAAATTAGAGTTAATATATATGTGGATAAAAATAAATAGGGACAAAAAGGAATACACTTTCTTTTCAGCAGCATATAGTACATTCACAAAGATTGACCATGTACTAGGGCATAAAAACATGACAAAGAAGTGCAAAGGAACAGAAATACTAAATGCAACCTTTTCAGATCATAATGCAATAAAAATAATAATTAGTAAGGTACATGGAGAGACAAATAAAAAATTACCTGGAAATTAAATAATATGATTCTCCAAAATCAGCTAAAAAACAAATCATAGAAACAATTAATAATTTTATTGCTGAGAATGACAATGAGGAGACATCCTATCAAAATCTATGGGATGTAGCCAAAGCAGTACTCAGGGGGGGAATTGATATCCTTGAGTGCATATGTTAACAAATTAGGGAGGGCAGAGGTCAAAGAATTGGGCATGCAAATTAAAAAACTAGAAAGAGAACAAATTAAAAATCCCCAGATAAAAATATATTAGAAATCCTAAAAATTAAAGGAGAAATTAATAAAATTGAAAGTAAAAGAACTATTGAATTAATAAATAAGACTAGAAGCTGATACTTTGTAAAAACAAATAAAATAGAAAATGTACTGGTTAATCTAATAAAAAAAGGAAAGAAGAAAACCAAATTAACAGTATCCAAGATGAAAAGGGAGACCTCAACTCTAATCAAAAAGAAATTAAGGCAATCATTAAAAACTATTTTGCCCAATTATATGGCAATAAATATGGCAATCTAGGTGATATGGATGAATATTTACAAAAATATAAATTGCCTAGATTAACAGGAAAAATAGAATACTTAAATAACCCCATATCAGAAAAAGAAATTAAACAAGCCATCAAAGAACTCCATAAGAAAAATTCCCCAGGCCCAGATAGAATTCACAAGTGAATTCTATCTAACTTTTAAAGAACAACTAATCCCAATACTTTACAAACTATTTGACATAATAAGCAAAGAAGAACTTCTTCCAAATTCCTTTTGTGACACAAATATGTTACTGATTCCACACCAGGCAGATCAGAAACAGAGAAAGAAAATTACAGACCAATCTCCTTAATGAACATAGCTGCAAAAATATTAAATAGGATACTAGCAAAAAAGACTCCGGGGGCAGCTGGGTGGCTCAGTGAATAGAGAGTCAGACCTAAAGATGGGAGGTCTTAGGTTCAAATATGCCACAGACACTTCCCTGCTGTATGACACTGGGCAATTCACTTAACCCCCATTGCCTCGCCCTTACCACTCTTCTGCCAATATATAGTATTGACTCCAATATGGAAGGTAAGGGTTTAAAAAAAAAAAGATTCCAGCAAATGATCATGAGAGTCATTATTCATTATGACCAAGTAGGATTTATAGCAGGAATGTAAGGATGGTTAAATATTATGAAAACCATCTACATAATCGACCATATTAACAAGCAAACTGACAAAAATCACACGATTATCTCAATAGATGCAGAAAAAACCCTTTGACAAAATACAACACTTATTCCTATTGAAAACACTAGAAAGTATAGGAATAGAAGGGCCTTTCCTAAAAATAATAAACAATATATATTTAAAACCATCAGCAAACATCATCTGCAATGGGGATAAATTAGAAACCTTCCCAATAAGATCAGGAGTGAAACAAGGATGCCCATTATCAACTCTATTATTTAACATTGTACTAGAAACACTAGCAGTAGCAATTAGAGAACAAAAAGAAATTGAAGGTATTAAAATAGACAATGAGGAGACCAAGCTATCATTCTTTGCAGATGATATGTTGGTCTACTTAAAGAATCCTAGAGAATCCACCAAACAGCTAGTGGAAATAATCAATAACTTTAGCAGAGTTGCAGGATACAAAATAAACCCACATAAATCATCAGGAAAACTGGAAAACAGTATGGGAGAGATTGGGTAAAGATCAACATCTCACACCCTACACCAAGATAAATTCAGAATGAGTGAATGATTTAAATATAAAGAAGGAAACTATAGGTAAATTAGGTGAACACAGAATAGTATACTTGTCAGATCTTTGGGAAAGGAAAGATTTCAAGACCAAGCAAGAGTTAGAAAAAATTACAAAATATAAAATAAATAATTTTGACTACATTAAATTTAAAAGGTTTTGTACAATCAAAACCAATGCAACCAAAATTAGAAGGGAAGCAACAAATTGGGAAAAAATATTTACAACAAAAACCTTTGACAAAGATCTAATTACTCAAATATATAAGGAGCTTAATCAATTGAATAAAAAATCAAACCATTCCCCAATTGATAAATGGACAAGGTACATGAATAGGCAATTTTCAGATAAACAAATATTTCTTTCAGATAAAGAAATCAAAACTATCAATAAGCACATGAAAAAGTGTTCTAAATCTCACAATTAGAGAAATGCAAATCAAATAACTCTGAGGTACCACTTCATACCTAGCAGATGAGGTAACATGACAACAAAGGAAAGTAATAAATGTTGGAGGGGATGTGGCAAAATTGGGACACTAATGCACTGCTGGTGGAGTTGTAAATTGATCCAACCATTCTGGATGACAATTTGGAATTATACCCAAAGGGCTTTAAATGACTGTTTGTCCTTTGATCCAGCCATACCACTGCTCGGTTTATACCCCAAAGAGATAATAAGTAAAAAGACTCATTCAAAAATATTTATAGCCACACTCTTTATGGTTGCAAAGAATTGGAAAATGAGGGAATGCCCTTCAATTGGGGAATGACTAATCAAATTGTGGTGTCTGTTAGCAATGGAATACTATTGCGCTAAAAGAAATAATGAACTGGAGGAATTCCATGTGAACTGGGACAACCTCTAGGAATTGATTCAGTGTGAAAGGAGCAGAACCAGGAGAACCTTATACACAGAGACTGATACACTGTGGTACAATTGAATGTAATGGACTTCTCTACTAGCAGCAATGCAATAATTCAGGACAATTCTGAGGGACTTATGAGAAAGAATGTTATCCACATTCAGAGAAAGAACTGTGGGAGTAGAAACACAGAAGAAAAACAGCTGCTTGATCACAAGGGTCGATGGGGATATAAATGGGGATATAGACTCTAAATGATCACTCTAGTGTAAATATCAATAATATGGAAGTAGATCTTGATCAATGACACATGTAAAATCCAGTAGAATTTCTTATTGGTTACAGGAGAGGGGATGAAAGGAAAGGAGGGAAAGAACATGAATCATGTAACTATGGAGAAATTCTCTTAATTATTCAATTATATAAAATTTAAAAGCTAAAATAAGTAAATAAACAAATAAATAAGCAGATCAATCAATCAATAAATCAAACTATTGCCATTTCCCAGAGTCTCTACTCTTTGGAGCTGTGTGGGACTGTGCCATTGGCATGTGGTTTGGCTCATCTTTGCCAGTGGGCTTCTCTACTATCCCATGGCCTTTCTCAGCTTTGTATCCATCCTTAACCTCCTCCAAGTCACCCCAGAACTGTCAAGTCAGTGCTGCTTTGTGGCGCTGCTCCTGCCTGCCTCAAGTCCCCTCTTCTGCCTGCCCTTTCATCCTCACTCCAGGGAGTACCTTAGACGCCTGTACCCCCAGGGAAGGATATGGAGATGCAGATGCCCTGGAGAAGAATTCCTAAAATTCTACCCTGGTTGCCTTCTATGATATGGATCTTGTCCTTGAGGCCCCTGGGTTGGACTGCCCCTCAGTACTTCAAGGCTAGGGTAGGTACCCCCTCAATGATACTTGTTTCCTGTCAGCAGCTGGGGGTCTCCAGAAGTGAGTGACTCAGAATGAGGGTGACCATCCAAGAGGGCCTTAAGCCCACTCCACTAATGGAGAAGAACTGCTGAACCACAGCAACTTTGGGCTTCCAGTCTTTGCCTCGCACTTATAACTGCCCTGTCTCCTTGCCTTTTCTTTCCTACCTATTCCCCTCTCCACCACCTTTCCATGTACAATTGCTGCTTATTAAATTGGGAGGGAGACCCTATGTTTGATTAAAGTCCTTGAAAGTTCCACAGGAAAGGTTTCATTCTCTTTATACCATTTTCCCTTTGATTAATGAGGCCATAGGAAAAGGTCAGTTTGGATTTCGCAACACAAAATCATCTCTTCTAGAAGAGTCCCTGAAGGTCCCTTTAACTGTCCAGATCCCCTGAGCACATGTAATAATAAGCCCAGATGCCTCTTATGTGGAATTTAGTTCCTTTAGATTCTCTTCATGGCTGGCAGAACAGGAGCAACCATGGAAGACTTTTTAGATAGAAATCACTTTCCTGCTTGGTAGTGGCTGGTTTGAGGCTTAAAAAATAAACAAACAAATAAATAAATAAATAAATAATCAACTAAATAAATAAATGAATGAATAAACAAATAAATGAATGAATGAATAAATGAATGAATGAATGAATGAATAAATGAATGAATGAATGAATAAACAAACAAACAAATAAATAAATAAATGAATGAATAAATGAATAAATAAATGAATGAATGAATGAATGAATGAATAAATGAATAAATGAATAAATAAATAAACTCTTACCTTTCTGTCTTAGAATTCATGCTATGTAGTGATTCCAAGGCAGAAGAGCTATAAAGGCTAGACAATGGGGGTTAAGTGACTTGCCCAGGATCACACAGCTAGTAAATAAATGGGTCACATTTGAACCCAGGACCTCCCATCTTTAGGCCTGACTCTCAATACACTGAGCTTCCTAGCTGCCCTCAAAAGTAGCTACTTTTTTACAGGATGTTTCTGTTCTGTCTCAAGTCCATCCAGGAAGTCTATTCCTCTTGTAGGGTCACAAAAATGAGGAGGCAGAAACTATCTCTAATTAATGACAAATTTCTTGATTGCCACATGCATTAATAGCTTGAATGTAGACTAAATATATACAAGGAGGTGGACTGAGAGAGACCACATTCTCCTAAATTGCCCCAATGTTTATACCCTTGGTCAGCTAACTCTGATTCTTCCCTTCCCCAAACATTGTTCCTCAGTTGATAAAATAGTGACCCAAGTCCCTTTCCTTCTTCTGAAAACATTTTCTTTTAAAAAATACCCACATATCTTCTTGTGTTTAGATTCTTTCCTTCCTCCCCCTACCCAAGGTAGCAAATAGGTTAACACTATGCTTTCATGCAATACATTGTTTCCATAGTCCTCATCCTATGACAGAAGACACATTATACATGCAATAAGAAAACTCTTGATTGTAACAATATATAACATTACTACATTTATATTATAAATATTATATATAATAAAATATATAATAAATAAAATGAATAATTTATAAATCAGTAAAATAATAATAAAGTGAAAGATGGTGTGCTTTGCTCATTTATCAGACTCCAACAGTTACTTCTTTGGTTATGGATAGCATTTTTTATATGTCCTTTGAGGTTCTCTTGGAACCTTATTTTGCTGATAATAGTTTAGTTCTGAACACAACTAGATTTTTTTTAAGTGTGTTTACTAAGATGGACCTAGAAGCGACAAACATTATTAAACCTATGGGAGCCAGTGAGGCCATCAAGAAAAAAGAGTTAAGAAAGAGAGAGAGAGAGAGAGAGAGAGAGAGAGAGAGAGAGAGAGAGAGAGAGAGAGAGAGAGAGAGAGAGAGAGAGAGAGAGAAACAAGACATAGGGAGAGGCATATTGATGATGATTCACCAAAGAAGATCAAGAAGGATAGATGAGAGAGGTAGGAGAACCAAGAAAGAACAGTCAGGAAAACCCAGAAAGGAAGGATTCTCTCAGAGGAGAGGGTAGTCAACAACATCTGAGGAATGGGCAAAAGCCTCCCCCATCTACTGCATTCCTTGTGATCTGAAGGTTTCTTGGCAATGATACTGGAGAAGTCTTCCATTTCCTTCTCCTGCTCATTTTTCCTAAGGAGAAATCTGAGGCCAACAGGGTTAAGAGACTTACCCAGGGTCTCATAGCTAGTAAGTGTCTGAGATCACATTTGAATTCAGGAAGATGATCCCTCCTGATTCTAGGTCTGGCACTCCATCCCCTGTGCCACTTAGCTGCTTCCTGTTGCATTCTACAGATAATTGACCTTAAGATTTTAAGTCAGATAAATTAGGCTTGTTGATGAAGATTTTAGCTGGCAGCCCATCTTTCTATAACTTCTAATTCCAGATTTCCCTGTTTACTGCCAATACTGTTCTGTGGAGGCCTGTTTATTACATAGGGCAAATCTTCATTCTCAAGAAGCCCACTCCACTGCTTATAAAATACTTTCAAGGCCTAATGCCTTCTCCTTTGGGAGGGGAAGTAAGAATATAAGTTTATTGATTATATCAGGTTTATTGGTTATGCCAGCATCATAACTGACAAAGTGATATAGGAGTCTATAGCTAGATAAATACCTTTTTTAAAAATTCTTACCTTAGTCTTAGAATTAATACTGTATATGGATTCCAAGATAGAAGAGTGAAAATAGCTAGGCAATGGGAGTTGTGACTTGTCCAAAATCACACAGCTAGAGAAGTTTCTGAGGTCATATTTGAACCCAGGACCTTCTATCTCTAGATTTGGCTCTCTAGCCACAGAGCCACCTAACTGCTGAATATCCTCTTAACCACTAGAAGCTCTGACTCTTCATGGAATATCCCATTTATTTCCTATGCTGTACCTGGGGCAAGGAGGGATGGAGTGTTCTTTTTTCCAGTATCAAAAGGGAATCTTGGACCTCTCTTGATTCATCCCAGCAGGGAACCAGCATCTCTCTCATGTATCTCATTTCTTGTACTGCAGAAAAGTTGGTATGAGTGTGATTTTGGTGTGGAATGAGGTAGAGCTTCACTGATGACTAATCTTACATTTTGGAAACTAGACAAAGTTAGGAAACTTGAGTAAGTGTGAAAATTGAGTCTCATCTCCTCTTTTGGTGCCTTTTCGCTACCCCTTTTGGTAGCCTCCTCTCACCTCCTCAAATATCCAGTGTTCCTTCAAACTGTAAATGGCTACCCAAGGTCTGTCCTTACTCCTCCTCAAGCTCTGGACCCTCCTCTATCAAAACTTGCCTGTGCTGAGTCCCATTCCTAGATAATCTGAGAGAGTCATTAAAATGTAGTAATGGCAAGGAGCTTAACAAATACTTTTACCATTAAATAAAAATGGATTGGCGAGGCAAGATGGCTTAGCAAATAGAAGGCTAACCTTGGAGTTAGGAAAATGAGTTTAAATGGCATCTCTGATGTAAAATATATTTGCTATGTAATCTTGACCAAATCACAGTGCCACTCAATACCCTTGGAAACTAACACTGAAAGTTATAGATTAGTAGCACATCTGTATTACTGGAGGCAGTTTCCAAGCTGGGAGTTCTCTACATCATGAAATACCAGGGTTGAGGAAGTTTTATCTTTTGCTTCCCCTGCCCCATCCCTTCTTTCTCAAAGAAGGAAAAAATAATGATTGATACTAAGTTGGGGATATATACATTGCCTCACTCACTTCTTATGTTAGTGTTTCTAAAGCTACTTTCTGATAATAATACTTTAGTTCAAAAAGATAACCTTAAGAACAAGTACTTTAGGTTCTGACAGAGAGATTCCCTGAAGGGAATAAGCTTCTCAGGAGCTTCTGTACCCTGGGGCATTGTTGCTCCATGATTGCATGAGGGGTGGAGTTGATTTGGCAAATGCCCAGAGCACCTAAGGTGGCATCATCCATACAGAAAACAATAAGGATCTCCTTCCTGATGCTGAGAATTTCATGCTAGAACACCCTCTGAAAATGAAGAATTGCTTGAAGAGGTGGGAACTCACCTAATCAATCACAGGATGCATTGTGATAAAGAAACTGGATGTCATAATTATACCCAGAAATACCACTTCATCTGTGAGTAAAGCTGAGGTCATACCCATTCTGGTAGACATAAAATAAACACAGAATTGGTATTTTCACTGAATGGGAGCATGCTCCTTCAGGCAAACTATATTGGGAAATTTGTATTGAATAGGCAATAGTGGACCTGAGACACTGGAAGGCCCCTAAACCAATAATAATGAGACTGACAGACTGAGACAAAATAATGAGAGCAACAGACCCTATAATAGGAAGAAATTCCCAAATCTTCCAAATGGATGGTGCCATTTTAGGTGGTCTGACCATTCACCAAACTTTCATTACACTACTTGACCTACATCTACTACTAACCCTGCCACAGGCCATAGGTCAGGGGTTCTTAACTTTTTTTTTTTTGGCATGGCCTGGACCCCTTTGGAAGGCTAATGAAGTCTATAGAACTATTCTCAGAATATTGTTTTGTTGCCTACATTTATAATGGAAGGAAATCCTCCATTTCAGTTAGAGCTTAGTGAAAAGTAAGATGTACTGTTTTTCCCATCCAACTTCACTGACCGTCATGGAGGACATTGCTTTTGAACTAAGACTTGAAGGATGGCAAGATTTCAAAAAACTGATTGGAGGAGGTGATGTCAGAGCTATGCTTTACAAAAATTAATCAAGTTCTTATGTAAGAGAGGATGTTGTGGGTAGAGGTGGCCTGGAAATTGGGGAAAGAGCTTAGGGGGCTGTGATCAGTGTTCTCTCCTTTCCTCCCATCTGTGCCCCTCCCCAAGACAGTAAATAATATGACATAGGTTGCACATGTGTTATTATACAATACATATTTCCATGTTCATCATTTTGCAAAAGAAGACACTAGAGAAAATTTCATGGAGGAAATAGAGGGAAGTGATGTGTTCTAAACTGCATTCAGACTACTGTTCTTTCTACAGTGGTAAAAAACCTTTTTTATCATGAGTCCCTTAGAATTGTCCTGGATCCTTGCATTGCTAATAATTGCCAAGTCATTTGAAGTTGATCTTCATACTTTATTGCTATTAATGTATACAATGTTTTCTTCTGCTAACTTCACTTTGTATCATTTCATATAAGTCTTTCCAAAGTTTTTTGTGATCATCTTGTTTAAGACATGATAGCATGTTTTTTTGTTACAGACATATGCCACAATTTGTTTAGCCCTTCCTCAACTGATGGACATCCCTTCATTTTCCAATTCACCACAAAAAGAGCTGCTACAAATATTTTTGAACAATTAAGTCATTTCCCTATCTTTGATTTCTTTGTGGTACAGACCTGTTAATGGTATTGCTAGGTCAAAGGGTATGCACAGTTTGGTGGCTCTTTGGGCATGGTTCCAAAATTGCTCTCTGGAATGAATGTATCAGTTCACAGATCCACCAACAGTGTATTAGTGTCCTAGTTTTACCATGTCCCCGCCAACATTTCTCATTTTCCTTTATTCATCATAGTAGCCAGTGTGATAGGAGTCTGATGGAACCTCAGAGTCATTTTAATATACATCTCTCTAATAGTGATTCAGATCATTTTTTCAAATGACTAAAAGTAGTTTTAATTTCTTCATCTGAAAACTCCCCGTTCATATCCTTTGATCATTTGTCAACTGGAAAATGACTCATATTCTTATAAATTTAACTCAGTTTTCTATATATTTGAGAAATGAGGCCTTTGTCAAAGATACTTGTTATAAAATGTTTTTCCCAGTTTTTGTTTCCTTCTAATCTTAGTTCCATTGGTTTTGTTTAGGACACTTCTTTTTCTGAGTTCAAAGAATTGTACTTGTTCACTTAGAAAATTCCTAATCTTTCCTTCAATTAGAAAGCAGATTACCTAAAATTATATCTTCTTTTAATTAATTGGCCTTACTAGATAGTTTTTAATGTTTACAGATCTTTCATCCCCTGTATTTACAGTTTAGCCCTAAGACAAGGAAGGGACCTGGACCCAATTTGTTAGGTAATTGGTATGCACTGCTTAATAAATTAAAATGCTTGGCAGCTCAAACTCTTGTTTCTCCAGTCATTTCGTCTTTCAACTGGAATCAATGTTAATCTTAGACCAGTAACTGATCCCCTGCATTTGTATGTTGCCTCTTCAGTAGATTATAATTTCCTTAAGGGCAGGGACTGTCTTTTGCCTCCTTTTGTCAGGACTCAATACAATTCCTGGCACATATTAGGAACTTAACAAATGTTTGGTGATTGGTTGTGTAATTATGGCAAGATATTTCTGTTTTTCTAGTAGATGGATGTAATATAGGCCAATATGGGAGGTTACACCCATCTCTCTGGTGAATTGGGGAGAGGGAGAAAAAACGTTGAGAGAATGAGAGTGGAGAAGAGGTTGATCTTCCCCTCTCTTCCCCTTGGTGAAAACAACCTGAGTTTGACTCCCTGAGGGACAGAATATGTCTCCTCAGAGAATGGGGTTGGGAGGTGGAGGTTAAGGACTGGAGGAGAGGGCTTTAGGGAAATGACCCACTGCCTCCCTTCTAGATCTTAGCTATTGTTGAGAGGCAGGATAGATTTTCCTACCTCTGGATCCTCTCAGTACCCCAACTACCACTTTTCCCTTTAAGATCTGAGTTCACTCCTCAGCCCTGTTCTCGAGCTAGTCCTCCTCTTTGGGGAGAGGTATGGTTCCCCCAAATCTTCAGTCCCCTTCTTTGGTGTCAGAAAGTAGGCAGACTTGATCTAACTAATAACACTTCTAATAGAGAACCACACAGGAAAGGGAAATTGAAAGTTGGGTAAGGAAAGTGGGTAGCAGAAGTCTCTAGAGACTGGCAGACTGACCCCCCCAAAAAATTCAGGGGTCCAGACTCTCGGCCCCGACCCCTCTTCTGGTCAGCTGCTGGTTGTCCCTATTCTTGAGCTAATCTAATTAAATTACTGGAGTTCAGGACAATTTGGGGATAAAGAGGTGGAGGAAATCCTTGGAGAGGATTTTCTCAGTAGATGGCTTCTTTCAAAGTCTAATCTACAATGTTTGAGATGAGCAAAAGACTTCTAGGGATCACTAGAAAGCAGCTGGTGTCCAGAGAGAGATCTCCAGCCTCAGAGATCCTCTTGCCAGTCTCTCGGATGAAGGAGTTAGTTGAAGTGGAAGTTTTGAGTTCTACTCAGCCTTTGTTCTCACCCTGGAATCCTGGGTCTCTTCCTTTCTGCCCTTCCCCCACGTGGCTGCTTCTTGCTTTACTGGATCAGATTTTCTTCTTTTGCATCTTCCTCTCTTTTGCAAATTCTAATCTTACATGGGATAGAGGGAAAAAAATTATAATGGAATGTGAAGCTATGATCTAGTTTTCTTTCTCTATTGAATCTCTATTGCCTAGCCCTTACTGACCTTCTGCCTTGAAACCAATACTTTGTATCACTTCTAAGACAGAAGGTAAGAGTTTTTAAAAAGAAAAAAATCAGGGGCAGCTGGGTAGCCCAGTGGATTGAGAGCCAGGCCTAGAGACTAGACGCCCTAGGTTCAAATTTGACCTCAGATGCTTCGTAGCTGTGTGACCCTGGGCAAGTCACTTAATCCCCATTGTCTAGCCCTTACCACTCTTCTACCTTGGAGCCAATACACAGTATTGACTCCAAGACAGAAGGTAAGGGTTTATTTAAAAAAAAGAAAGAAAGAAAGAAATTAATTACTGTATTGATCAGAGTACTGATGTCTTTCAGTGTTATTTTCTTTTGCATTATTGTGATCAAAGTATAAATTGGCCTCCTTGTTCTGCTTACATTACTCAGCACTGTAATATTGAAAATTAATAATATGCTAAATGTAATATTTAAAAATTGGTTTGGAAATAAAAAAAATTATTGTGGTCACCATTTATAAAATAATTAAACCTTAAGTCCCAAGGATGATAGTAGCTTTTAACAATTTAATTTTAATATAAGTATAGTCTAAGAAAGAAATAAGGAGGGAAAGAAATAAAAAATATTTCCTAACCTACCACCCTAATCTTACCAACCCACAAGAATGTCTTCTACCCAAGCCACCAATGCCAAATCACAGAAAGACCCTCAGCCAAAGACCTCCAGAGAAGAGCCCAATCTCCTCTACCATCTAATTTTTTATAATCCTCTTTCTACAAGTCACTTCCTTTTCCCTGTGCACTAGTCTATCACATCTCAGGAACTAATCAAAGTTCCTCTGACCCGAACCTGTAACCCTTGGTTCTGAGTCATGTTCCTAGGACTCTTAACCCGTGACTTCTGTTTGGAGCATTCCAGCCACACTAATGGACTGGCTCTGATGAGCAGAGAGTTCATGACACTGGGAGGAAAGGGGCTCCCTTTACATAGCATTCCCTGGAAGAATGTTATCTGGCACTGGATATGTGCTACAAGGAGCAAGCCACACATCTTGAGTGGTTATATCATACAGGTTCATGCAAGTTTCCCCAAATATTTCAGAATTTTATTCTGTATTTCTTATGGCAAATCAATATTCCATTGCATTCATACACCACAGATAATTGATAGAGTATGGATAGAGTACCAGGCTTAGAGTCCAGAAGACTCAACCCCATGAGCTTGAATCTTGCCTCAGACACTTACTTCCCTATGTGACTCTGGGCAAGTCATTTAATCCTGTTTGTCTCAATTTTTTTCATTTGTAAAAAGGGTTGGAGAAGGAAATGGCACGCCATTCCAGAATCTTTGCCGGAAAACTATTAAAAAGAGTCACAGGACTGAAAAACAACTAAACAACAACCCTTCCCCAAAAAGACTTCTAATTTTTTAATCCAATATATAGCCCATTCTACTATATTCTATGGAAGTCCTGTTCTATTAGCCAAAAAAAAGCCCTGCAGCTTCAAATTTTCCAATTATTGTTAGATCTAATATGCCTTCTACCTCCTTGTTTTAACTAAAACATAGATCTGCCCATATAACTCCAAGTCTCTTATAATCTTTTCCAATGGAAGTTTCTCCTCCTTATTTCCCCCAGTAGAGTGAAGTATTAAAAGGTAAAGAATGACTTTATTTAAAATTTTAAAAGGTAATCCTTGCTATTTCAGTCTTTAGAGGGGAATGTTTTATGCTTTTAATAGCACTGAGGCAAAATGGATATTTTACACAGAGTATAGATAGCTAAAACAGTGAATTCAAATTTACAAAAGACATCTCTAAGTAATTCTCAATTAAAATATTTCCTCCATCATCCTGCCACTATTTTTATGAAATTTAGGTTAATAGTATAAATATATTCAGACAGAGAGTATGCTATTCAAAAGTAAAAAGCATGAAGGCCTAACTAATGAATTCAGAATAAAAACAGAGAAGCAATTAAAATTTACACAAGAAAAGATTTTATCATACATTGTTGAAATGGTCACAAAATTAAGAAATTATTGATACCAAACTTAAACTATAATATTAAAATAGATAATATTACATACAGGCATTTTAAAATTAACAATAATGAATATTACTCATGAATCTGGATTGCCTATTTTGCTTCCCAGGATGATTATTTCTAACTCACTGTTTGTTATGCCTATCATGTGAAATCCATGATCTATGGGTCTCCAAACTGTAGGCCCACACTGAGCAGTTTCAATGCTAAGATATTTTCTAAAAGGTCCATGTCTCAAGGAAAGAGGAAAAACAAATTGATAATATCCAAGAGGAAAAGGGAGACCTCACCTCTAATGAAGAAGAAATTAAGGCAATCATTAAAAATTATTATGCCCAATTATGTGGCAATAAATAAGGCAATCTAGGTGATATGGATGAATATTTACAAAAATATAAATTGCCTAGACTAGCAGAGGAAGAAATAGAATTCTTAAATAATCCCATATCAGAAAAAGAAATCCAACAGACCATCAAAGAACTCCCTAAGAAAAAATACACACGGCCTGATGAATTCACAAATGAATTCTAACAAACATTCAAAGAACTACTAATCCCATTATTATACAAACTATTTGACATAATAAGCAAAGAGGGAGTTCTACCAAATTGATTTTACGACACAAATATGGTACTGATTCCAAAGCCAGGCAGGTCAAAAACAGAGAAAGAAAACTACAGACCAATCTCCTTAATAAACATAGATGCAAAAATCTTAAATAGGATACTAGCAAAAAGACTCCAGCAAGTGATCACGAGGGTTATTCATTATGACAAGGTAGGATTTATACCAGGAATACAAGGATAGTTCAATATTAGGAAAATCATTTACATAATTGACCATATTAACAAGCAAACTGACAAAAATCACATGATTATCTCAATAGATGCTGAAAAAGCCTTTGATAAAATACAACACTCATTCTTATTGAAAACACTAGAAAGTATAGGAATAGAAGGGCCTTTTCTAAAAATAATAAACAATATATGTCTAAAACCATCAGCACACATCATCTGCAATGGGGATAAACTAGATACATTCCCAATAAGATCAGGAGTGAAACAAGGATGCCCATTATCACCTATATTATTTAACATTGTACTAGAAACACTAGCAGTAGCAATTAGAGAAGAAAAAGAAATTGAAGGTATTAAAATTGGCAATGAGAAGACGAAGCTATCACTCTTTGCAGATGACATGATGGTCTACTTAAAGAATCCTAGGGAATCAACCAAAAAGCTAGTCGAAATAATCAACAACTTTAGCAAAGTTGCAGGATACAAAATAAACCCGCATAAGTCATCAGCATTTCTATATATCTCCAACCCATTTCAGCAGCAAGAATTAGAAAGAGAAATTCCATTTAAAATCATCCTAGACAATATAAAATACTTGGGAATCTATCTGCCAAGACAAACACAGGAACTATATGAACACAATTACAAAACACTCTCCACACAATTAAAACCATATCTAATCAAATGGAAAAACATAAATTACTCATGGGTAGGATGAGCTAACATAATAAAAATGACAATCCTACCCAAATTAATTAATTTATTTAGTGCCATACCCATTGAACTACCAAAAAAACTTTTTTACTGAATTAGAAAAAAACCATAACAAAGTTCATTTGGAAGAACAAAAGACCAAGGATATCCAGGGAGATAATGAAAAAAAAAATGCAAAGGAAGGTAGCTTTGCAGTCCCAGATCTCAAACTATACTATAAAGCAGTGGTCATCAAAACAATATGGCACTGGCTAAGAGACAGAAAGGAGGATCAATGGAATAGATGTGGGTTAACTGACCTCAGCAAGACAGTCTATGATAAGCCCAAAGATTCCAGTTTTTGGAACCAAAATCCACTATTTGATAAAAACTGCTGGGAACATTGGAAGACAGTATGGGAGAGATTAGGTTTGGATGAACATCTCACACCCTACACCAAGATAAACTCAGAATGGGTGAATGACTTGACTATAAAGAAAAAAACTATAAGTAAATTTGGTGAACACAGAATAGTATACATGTCAGGGCTTTGGGAAATGAAAGACTTTAAAACCAAGCAAGATCTAGAAAAAAATCACAAAATATGAAATCAATAATTTTGATTATATCAAATTAAAAAGTTTTTTTACAAACAAAACCAATGCAACCAAAATTAGAAGGGAAGCAACAAATTGGGAAACAATCTTCATAACAAAAACCTTTGACAAAGGTCTAATTACTCAAATTTATAAAGAGCTAAATCAATTGTACAAAAAAATTAAGCCATTCTCCAATTGATAAATGGACAAAGGACATGAATAGGCAATTTTCAGATAAAGAAATCAAAACTATTAACGAGCACATGAAAAAGTGTTCTAAATCTCTTATAATCAGAGAGATGCAAATCAAAACAACTCTGAGGTATCACTTCACACCTAGCAGATTGGCTTACATGACAGCAATGGAAAGTAATGAATGTTGGAGGGGATGTGGCAAAGTTGGGACATTAATGCATTACTTGTGGAGTTGTGAATTCATCCAACCATTCTGGAGGGCAATTTGGAACTATGCCCAAAGGGCGCTAAAGACTGTCTGCCCTTTGATCCAGACATAGCACTGCTGGGTTTGTACCCCAAAGAGACAATAAAGAAAAAGATATGTACAAGAATATTCATAGCTGTACTCTTCGTGGTAGCAAAAAAAAATGGAAAATGAGGGGATGCCCTTTGATTGGGGAATGGCTGAACTAATTGTGGTGTATGTTGGTGATGGAATACTATTGTGCTCAAAGGAATAATAAACTGGAGAAATTCCATGTGAACTGGAATGACCTCCAGGAATTGATGCAGAGTGAGAGGAGCAGAACCAGGAGAATATTGTACACAGAGACTGTTACACTGTGGTACAATCGAATGTAATGGATTTCTCCATTAGTGGCAATGCAATGACCCTGAATGACCTGGAGGGATCTGTGAGAAAGAACACAATCCAATCAGAGGAAAAACTGTGGGAATAGAAACACAGAAGAAAAATAACTTCTTGATTACATGGGTTGAGGGGGATATGATTGGGGATGTAGACTCTAAATGAACATCCTAGTGCAAACATCAACAACATGGAAATAGATTCTGATCAAGGACACATGTAATACCCAGTGGAATTGCGGGTCAGCTATGGGAAGGGTTGGGGGAGGGGAGGGAGGGAAAGAATATGATTCTTGTAACCAAGGAATAATGTTCTAAATTGACTAATTTAGACTAATTTATTGACTAAATAAACTTTAAAAAATTAAAATAAAAAATAAAAGGTCAATGTCTCTCTGGCTCATGTTTTATCTCTCAATTTACTCTTGGATATATCTCTGAATTTAGCTCAAATCTAGTCATCCACTAATGTGAGTAGAATGGTTTCTAGTCCCTTCACAAGTAAAGTACTCAAGATAACAATTGGATATTAGGTTGAGGAGAACTCTGTAGAAAATAAGATAACAAACAAATAAAAACCTAAACAAATGCATAAATCATAGCATTCCATAAAAAGACAAAAAAGACAATTCACCTTCCTTTCTGATAAATATTACTTTCCTTCCAGGTTTTACAGTCCTAACTCAGAGCCATCTTATTGCCAGAACTCTACTCAGATGGGATCTAAACTATAAATTGACCACAGGGTAGTCATACCCTAATATTCTGGAGAATCTCTAGCTCTCCCACATGGTCCTAAATGTAATATTTTTCATAATGTCACCCTGTAGGTTGGGGCTGGTAGATAAGCAACCCCCTTCCCATTGGATCTGCATTGTTTGAATAATTCATGGCAATAGAGGGGAGTAAATTATAATTCTTCTGTTCCCCTAATTTTCTCACTTATTCCTTATTTTCCTTCTTGGCTACTGGAGCCAAATAGGTGTTCCTTTTCTCTCCAAGAAGGGTGCTGCTTAGAAACTTACCTGACTAATTTAGAAGGAAAAATTAGCCAAGTGTTTAAACTAGAGTTTATTCACAAGACAGCTTCTAAGGTGATTCCAATATATTTCTCTCCTCTGGTTAGAAGACTAGATGCTAGCATTATTGTGCTTCGGAAATCTGCTCTTCTCCAACTGTATGGCAGGGCTTCAGGAATGACATTCTTCATGAACTCCCCCGTGTAGTTGATTAAATGTGGGTGCCATTTGCTTTTGTAACAAGGTAGTCATTCATGGCTCTTGATGATGAAAAAAGAAATTCCTGCTCCTTCTCTCTCCCTACCCTAAACTCTGTAATAAGGAAAAAGATAGTAAAAAGCACCCTGCCTTGGGAGAAATCAAATCACATTTAAAGGCCAGCAAAAAGTTACTCCTCACAAGAGAGTTCAGCCTGCCAACAGACCAACCCAACCAAATCATTTTGGAAGCATCCCCAAGATAATTTGGTGTGGTCGTTTATGCTCTTAGCAGAATGTCAACAGGCATGGCTATACCATACAGAGAGAAGTATCAAATGTCCTAAACAAAGACTTGCCTCCTAGAAAAGTGAGGGATCACCTCCCATTCATCAAATTGATCAGGGAACTTCTCTGATCAGCCCTACTTACATGTATATTTATCATTGTAGCATAAGTTCAGAACTGGTGGGGACCTTAGAATCCAATTGGTCTATCCAAATAAAGCAGAAGCATTGAAGTGTCCTAAGAAAAAGTAAGGAGGTAGCATGAGCAAGGGGCCAAACCAGCACCATTGCAATCACTACCTCCTTCCACTCTTCATGGAATTGCTTCAGAATCCTGCTCAAGAGTCCTAGAAGTAGGTCATTATCCATGGGGGCTTCTCCTGTGGAGATGGGGCTAGACAGTTACCTCTACCAAGGCTACAGTACTCAACTGCTTACTGAAAAGACAATTCTGTACACTCAAGTCCTCAGGACAGTCAAATGCTTAGCATTAGAAAAAGAGTATTTTTATCAAGAGAGGTGACAGTGAGAGGGGAAAAGACTTTTGTCCAAAAATACTTCAAGAGCTCTTTTTGTGGTGGCAAAGAATTGGAAATCAAGGAGATGTTCATCAGTAGGGAAATGGCTGAAGAAGTCACCATATATTCCTGTATATAGACATTTGAAGTCATAGATTTTCTTGCTGCCACCATTCTTAGTTCTTGTGTCCTGTGAACTGCTGGTTTTCTTTTCATTTATTCTTCTTCCTACTACTCTCTATAGTATCAGGTTTTGGGGGGTTTTTTTAACCTTGTTTTCTTTCTCAGTATCGGTTCTAAGACTGAAGAGTGCTAAGGTTTAGGCAACTGAGGATAAGTGACTTGCCCAGAGTCACATAGCTAGAAAGGTCTGAGGCCGGATTTTAACCCAGGTCCTCCCAACTCTAGGCATGGCACTCTATCCACTGTGCTACCTAGCTGCTACTATGGTATCAGTCTTGACAGGTCTATGGGGGGAGTTTTCCCTTCCATGTCTCTTAATTTTATAGCATTCTTCTCTAAACAAATAGGATTGTTGTTGTTATTAGTGGTAGTGGTGGCATTGTGTGTGTGTGTGTGTTTCACCAATTCTTTTAGATTTTCTCATTCTCTGGTCAAAAATGTATCATTCCTGTACTTTCAATCATGACCCAGAAATCCAAATTCCATTACCAGGACTAGGAAAGCTTCATTAAGGACGTGCCATTTTAGTTGGGTCTTGAGGAATGAATAGGTTTTGATAGGTAAAGCTAGGAGAGCAAGAGAGTATCTTGGTAGAGGGAACAGCATGAACAAAAGGATATTTGGAGAACATTGGATAGCCTGATTTGAAAAACCCAGAGACGATATTGGCAAGCTATTGTCCACGGGGTCACAGAGTCAGACAGAACTGAACAACTGAGCAAAAACATAGTGCACGTTTAGGAGAAGGCTAAGATGGATGAAAAGAGGATTATGAAGGGCCTTAGAAATTAAAATGTTGAGCTGGACAAGAGAATAACAAAGTCCAAGATATTATAGCCACCAGGTGGTGATGGTGAGTAAGGCTGGCCACTCTGTCAATCGCCCCAAAGCTTAGGACTTTGTTTGGGCTTGCCACTTTGTGTGGGCAGAGCTTCCCTAGCAACTCACTCCCTTTCTGGTGTGACTTTTCTTAAAACTCAATGTTGCCTTCCAGGGAAAGTGGGAAAAAAATGGTTGCCTTCCTTTGCTCACTTACTTCTAGGGTTGTTCAAAAGACAACTAGGAATCGTCTTCCCAAAGCTTGTTCTTTCTCTTTCCCTCTGGTCAACTTTTAAGACAAACTAATAAACTCTTATCTTTATTGGATGTGTGGCTCCAAACCCCTAGCTAGTTTGTATAAGCAAAATCCAAATTGGTTTACAAACCCTGAATAGTTTAGATCATTTCCCTTTTGGGTTGTCCTTCTCTCCTTTCTAATCTACTCATATACATTTAATTAAAGAGAGCTAGCACAGATTCAAAAGCTATCTGATTTTAATACAATTTCAAGTACATAACAAGAAACTCAAAATGCCACATAATGGGATAACAATTCCAAATGTCAGTTACTTAGCCTGTAGAGGAGGTAAGGTAAAGAGTAGCAACAGGGAGGGAGGGAGAGGATGGGCAGGCAGAACCATTGCTGTCTTCATTCTCTGTTGGGATGAATAAAATCTGGAGTAGATAGAGGCAAACAAAAGTGGAACCTGTCTTCATTCCAGGAGTGCACTAGCAGGATCCCAAAGTAGTCTCACCAAAAGATACCTTTGGCATTAGCAGTTTCCACATCATTCCTTTTCCAAACAGAACCTCCTCTAGTACTTTGTCCTCCTTTAGCCTTGGTCAGGGCAACTAGGTGTCACAATACGTAGACTCCCTGAAGTCAAGAAGACAAAAGTTCAAATACAACCTCAGATACTAGCTGTCTGGCTCTGAGCAAATCAGTTAACCCTGTTTGCCTCAGTTTCCTCATCTGTTAATTGAGCTGAAAAAGAAAATGGCAAACCACTCTAGTATCTTTGCCAAGAAAAGTCTAAATAGCATCCAGAAGAATCAGGCTCAACTGAATAATGACAAAAAAGCGCCTTGGTTAGGAAAATGATGACCATTCAGCCTACAACTTGACCCTATATCAGATCCTGGAGCTAGTAAGTTAGGAGACCAAGAGTTAGAAAGGCATAAGTTCAAATCTGACCTCAGATACTCACTCTATGACCCTGGATCACTTAACCTTTTTCAACCTCAGTTTCCTCATTGTAAAAATGGCAATAATAATAGCACCTATCTTTCAGGGTTGTTGTAAGGATTAAATGAGATCACAATTACAAAGTGATTAGCACAATGCCTGACACATAGCAAGCACTATATAAATGTCAGCTATTATTGCTGCTATTATTATTATTAATAGCTTGAGAGGTAGTATGGTATTACAAGTACAAAGTCTCAAAGTTAGAAAAACCTGAGTTCAAGTTTTGCCTCCGGCGCATATTCACTGTGTAACTGTGGACAAAGTCACTTAACCTTTCAATGGCCTCTACAACTCAATAAGACTATAAATTATGGATTAGTTGAATAAATGAGTAAAACATTTATTAATCACTTAACAGTGTGCAAAGCACATTACAAATAGAGAAATGAAACTGTCCTTTTCTCTCAAGGAACTCAGTCTAAGAGGAGACACAGAGCATATAGAAAGTTTCAATGACAAGGCAGATGTCAAGATCCCAGGGCTTTTGGAGCACAGAAGTAAAGCAGATGCTCCTGTCATTTCCACCAATAAAATCATGCCATTTGTTGATGCTGAACCAATTGATGATGCCAAGGACTTTGGAGGCAAGAACTTTCTTTTCCGGGTCTTCAATAGCTGTAGCTGTAGCACCTGCAGAAGCAGTTGCCAGGTTGCAACTCCACAGGGTTTGCTTCCCAGGATGATAATAAAAGGTGTAGGCCTATAGCAATGTTATTCCCAAGACTCTTGGGTTCATGAGAAGAGACTGATGATAGCATCGGATGGGCTGGAGAAAGCCAGTGATGGACAAGCAACATATATGCAGAGCTCTGAATAAATATGTGGGCCATAACAAGGCCTGGAAACTATTCTAGAGAACACAAAATCACTTCTGACTTTACCACATCTATGGAATATTGAAGATATAAGCCTTTCCCCTAGCATTTAGTAGTTAACTCAAATTTGTTCAGCATTATGAGGTGGCAGAGTGGACAGAGTGCCAGGTCTAGAGTCAGGAAGATCTGAGTTCAAACCTGGCCTCAGACCCTCTAGATTGACCATAGGCAAATCATTTAACCCTATTTGTCTCCATTTCCTCATCTGGAAAAATGAGCTGGAGAAGGAAATAGCAATCCAGTCCAGTATTTTTGCCAGGAAAACCCGAAATAGAGTCACAAAGAGTTGGACATGACCAAAAAACAAATGCTACTATTACTAGATTACTGAATGAAGGGATCTAGAAACAGAAGGACAAGAAATGTCAAATTGTCTTAAGACATATAAAGCTATTTGGATGAATAGACAATTTGAATATATCTCCGAAGTTTAGCCTACTACTTGGCACCTGCCCTATCCAATCCAAAGTATCAAGCCAAACAAGCTTTTTGTATTACACACACATGCCAGACTGGAACATGTGAGAACTGTCCTGTACCAAAGGTGTGATGGTTACCAGAAATAAATTACATTTGTTAGCAGAATGTTGATTAATAGTAAGACTCAATATACTATTCACAAACTGAAGTTCTTTTCTTTTAAGTGGTCTGTCACTAAAAAATTCAGACTCAGAGCATGGAGCAAAATTCTAACTGGCAGACTGCTAATGGACTGACATATTGTGACCAGTCACGTTAGAGGCTTCATGCCAGAGATGGGTGATAGCACAAAGTAGCCATGAATTCAGCATACACTTTATAATCCATGGAAGATTAATATGGATACAAATGCTTTGTCTCAAAGACCTTGTGACCCAGTTGCAACGATACCAAAAGATGATATAAAAACTATGTGTGAAACCCAGGGAGCTGGGCTAAAATCAAATGGAGATTAAGATTAAAAAGAGAAACAATTAATTTGGGGAAAAAATCTTTCCAGTAAGTCTCCTGGATATGAATCTCATTTCTAAGATATATAAGGAATGGGTTCAAATTTATAGGGGAAAAAAAGAGCCATTCTCTAATTGAGTAATGGTCTAAAGATATGAACAGACGGTCCTTAAGGAAAGAAGCCCAGGCTATCTATACCATATTTTTAAAATGCTCCAAGGCTCTACTAATTAGAGATATGCAAATTAAAGTTTTTCTCAGATTCTACTTCACACCCATGAGAGTGACAAAGATGACAAAATAGGGAAATGATAAGTGTTGGAGGGTCTGTGGAAAAGCAGGCACATTGAGGCACTTTAGTGGATCTGTGAATGGGTAGAATCCTCTAGAGACATTGGAATTTCCTCTAGATAAATTGACAGAAGAATATTATAATCTATGATGATATTTTTATTTTTGTCCTTCATTTTAGAATAGTGATGTCTTAACTTGTAAATTAATTGGATTTAATTGAGGCAGAGTTGCACAAAATCATCAGCCTCACTCTGTCTTCCAGAGTCATTGAAGTCCAGTGTCAAAACAAAAGTCTAGAGGATTGGCAATGGCCCAGGATTCAGTGGATTACTTTGGCATTTTTGAGCACCTACATTAGCCACCTTTATAGCCATTGGAACAATTTATTCTCATCTGCCAGTTACATTGAGGGAAGTCTTCACTTTCTTGGGGTAGTATCCCTCCAAATGCCCTGACAGCCTTGAGACCTATTTGTTATTCTCAATCTGGTCTAGCCTGTCTGCCAAAATGGTGGTTTGACCAGGGTGCAGATAGATGCCCTTGCATGGTTTAGCTTTTTGAAGCCAAAGGTGAGAGTTGGGTGAAAGGTGGACTTCAAAGTTGTTCATTATCGGGTAAACCATCCACCAGCTCAAGTATAAGAGCAGAGAGGTCATCAGGTCACAAAATAGCTAGATCAATTCAAATTGTGACCAGACTAATTTAGGATGTTGAAGGGGAATCTGAAGAAGTCAATTGCCATAAAGTCAAGTGCCAATACTAGAGATGACCCATAGAAAGTGTATGTTGTGTGTAATTGCCTGTTTCATGATGCACATGTCAATTACTGTATGCTGAAGTTATACTCCTATTTTATTATTGTTTTTATGTACTTGTGTTATGTTCAGAGCATAGTAGTATCTGCCTGTTAGCTACAATTTTGTCCATTGCTTATTTGTGTGTGTCTTATTTTTTTTCTTTTTTTAGGCTTGTTGATAACTGTGAGAGTTAGCTAGCTTTTTTTCTGTTTCTGATCATTTGCTTGTGGACTATTCTCTTAGGAAATGCATATGCTAGGTCCTTCTTGTAACCTAGATATTTAGTTCCTGAAGTGATATTTTGTATAGTGTTCAATCTCTTGTATGTATTACTAATACTCATTTCTCTTCAACAATACTATAGGGTGATTGATTACCTTAGATTTGGGGGGATGATAGCTCTTATTATTTTGAAGTAGTTACTATTTATTTTAATGTGTGTACTGTATAATTAAAGATTTTAAGTGTGCCCCAGCTAATTTTTGTAAGTACTGAAAGATTTTTTACCCTGGGGAAGAATTTAGCCTGGTGCTCCTGAGTACCCAGCACATATATTACTATATAGTGATATTTTTTGTTCAGTTGTTTCAGTCTTCCTGAGCCCATTTGGGAATTTCTTGGCAGCAATATTGGAGTGATTTGCCTTTTCCTTCTCCAGTTCATTTTACAGATGAGGAACATGAAGTAAACAGAGTTAAGTGTCCAGAGTCACACAGCTAGTAAGTGTCTGAAACAAGATTTGAACTTAGGAAAAAGAGCCTTCCTGACTCCAGGCCAGACCTAGAACTCTATCCACTATGTCACCTATATGCCTCTGGTACAGAAATGCAAGTCTTTTTTGTTTGTTTGTTTGTTTTGTTTTGTTTTTCATTTGAATTCATTTATTTAGTCAATTTAGAACATTATTCCTTGGTTACAATAATCACATTATTTCCCTCCCTCCCCTCCACCCACTCTTCCCTTAGCCAATGTGGAGTTTCTTTGGGTATTACTTGTGTCCTTGATCAGAACCTATTTCCATGTTGTTGATGTTTGCACTAGGATGATCATTTAGAGTCTACCCAACAATATCCCTTCGACCCATGTATTCAAGCAATTGTTTTTCTTTGGTGTTTTTACTCCTACAGTGTTTCCTCTGGATGTGGATAGTGGTTTTTCTTGTAGGATCCTCTGAGTTGTTCAGGGTCATTGCATTGCAACTAATGGAGAAGTTCATTACATTCGATTGTACCATAGTGTATCAGTGTCTGTGTACAATGTTTTCCTGGTTCTGTTCCTTTCATTCTGCATCAATTCCTGGAGGTCATTCCAGTCCCCATGGAATTCCTCTACTTTATTATTCCTTTGAGCACAATAGTATTCCATCACCAACATACACCACAATTTGTTCAGCCATTCCCCAATTGAAGGGCATCCCCTCATTTTCCATTTTTTTTGCTACCATGAAGAGTACAGCTATGAATGTTTTTGTACATGTCTTTTTCCTTATTATCTCTTTGGGGTACAAACCCAGCAATGCTATGGCTGGTTCAAAGGGCAGACAGTCTTTTAGCCCCCTTTGGACATAGTTCCAAATTGCCCTCCAGAATGGTTGGATGAATTCACAACTCCACCAGAAATGAATTAATGTCCCAACTTTGCCACATCCCCTCCAGCATTCATTACATTCCTTTGCTGTCATGTTAGCAAATCTGCTAGGCGTGAGGTGGTACCTCAGAGTTGTTTTGATTTGCATCTCTCTGATTATAAGAGATTTAGAACACTTTTTCATGTGCTTATTAATAGTTTTGATTTCTTTAACTGAAAATTGCCTATTCATGTCTCTTGCCCATTTTTCAATTGGAGAATGGCTTGAATTTTTTGTACAACTGGTTTAGCTCTTTATAAATTTGAGTAATTAGACCTTTGTCAGAGGTTTTTGTAATGAAGATTGTTTCCCAATTTGTTGCTTCCCTTCTAATTTTGGATGCATTCATTTTGTTTGTACAAAACCTTTTTAATTTGATGTAATCAAAATTATTGATTTTACATTTTGTGGTTTTTTTCTAGCTCTTGCTTGGTTTTAAAGTCTTTCCTTTCTCAAAGATCTGACAAGTATACTATTCTGTGTTCACCTAATTTGCTTATAGTTTCCTTCTTTATATTCAGGTCATTCACCCATTCTGAGTTTATCTTGCTGTAGGGTGTGAGATGTTGATCCAAACCTAATCTCTCCCATACTGTCTTCCAATTTTCCCAGCAGTTTTTTTTATTATCAAAAAGTGAGTTTTGGTCCAAAAACTGGAATCTTTGGGTTTATCATAGACTATCTTGTTGAGGTCATTTACCCCAAGTCTATTCCACTGATCCTCTTTTCTGTCTCTTAGCCAGTATCTGGTACAGAGATACAAGTCTATCCTAGATTTTACCAGTTGGGGGATGTCTCTGAAACTTGGATTTCTGAGATTGTGGTTTCGTAGGATGTGAGGAGAGACAAGACTAAAAGTCATGGTGAATAGTTGTTCCATGTAATGAGTGAGGAATTATAGGTAAGATATGGTGAGATATCCAATCTCTGGCTCCCTTCCCTTGATGTCCAGCTCTCCTTTCTATTCCTCTGAGATTGGATGAAGTTCCATCAGAAATGTTAGAAATCAGAAACTGATGAATGACCCTCCCCATCCCAGTTGAGAATTGATGGAGTTTGCTGGTGGAACTGTAAAGTACCTTGAGGGGAATTTGCTTTTCTTCTCATTTGCCTGTAAAAGAAAGATTACCTCAAAGCTCATATTTTTGTTAAAGCTGGTGGACAATTTTTCCTTCTTTAGGAGAAATCAATTCTATTTCCCATTACTAGCAGCTTAAGCAACTGTTTCTTGAACTTTGTTCTTTAATTGCTTACTATTTTTGTTATTTCTTATGAATCTATTCCCTCTCTTTGGCATAAAAGAAAATCCAGTAATCATTGAATCTTCTTTTTTATGGTGGGATTAATGATGCCAGTAGGCTGTCCTTCGAAGACAGGGGATTCAACTTAAATTTAACATGACTGAGGAAGGAAGGGAGGAAGAACAGGACAGGATAAAGGATGAGGAAAAGTAGAAAAGTGGTTCTTTCTTTCTGAAAATACTATAATCGTTCCCATGAAGAAAATGAAAGGAAGTGGGATGAATGAGAATACAATTCATTTTCCCCATGAAGTAAAACTAAGAATAAAATAGTTAAATATCTCATGCATTCTTTATTGACATAAACATTGAATACAAGTGTAGCCCTGATTTTAAAACTTCTACAGAAGCCATAAACACTGTTACTTTAAAAAGAAAAGAAGCTTTGAAAACTATAATTGCTTCTGCTTGTCTTTGTGGAGTCTAGAGGAGTGTGGCTTTTTACCTTTAATCTATGAGAATCTGTGAGAAATCATAGAGAAGACAGAGGGAAAGAAAGTGAAAAGAAACTTTCTTGTAAGAACTATCAACTTTTATGAAAAAAAATTTTTAAAGAGACATGATGAGCAATCCTAAAGAGAAACTATTAAAAGTAATGGTTTGATGGAAGGTGAAAATACTGTTTTCCTGTCATGGTTGGAGAGAAGCTGCAGAAGACAGAGGGAATGAAGATGGCGAGGTCATCTTTCTTTCTGAAACTATCATAATCTTTATCATAGAGGAGATTCTTTAAAATAGACCTCATTATATTAAATGAAAAAAAATGGTGTGGGACCATGTTTTCAGAAAGGAAATATTTTGTGAATAATAGGGTCTGAGGTCATTGGCTATGATCATTCTCATATCTAAAACAATTATCCATATATTTTATTATTTATTTGTTAATTATATATTCAGTAATCTTAACATTTATTTAATCCTTGGAGATTAAGGGAGTTAAAATGTAGAGACACATAACTACTGTTGGTCAAGGAAGTTTTTTCAGTTTATTAAATAACATTTGATAAATTGAGGTGGGGGCTCTGAGCTTAGTTGACGGAGAGATATATTGACATTTTATTAAATTAATGAGGAAATATCCATATATATGCCTAGACTTTCCTAGAGTTAAAGATGATAAGTTTAAAAATGGAAACTAGTCAAGGAGCAGGCAGAACAGTGACCTACTAGTGAGGTGAATGACCCATATAACCTTTTATGTACTTGAGGAGTTTTCATTTGAATACCGTTAGGTAAAAGCTGTGATTTTTCTTGGGTAAACTACAAGAGAAGCTGTGATTAGAAGAATAAGTTCTAGTTATTGTTGACTAGTCATAGCTAAACTCTGAGTAACTTAGAAAGGAACATGAGAAATTCAAATATATGGAGGGAGAGATAAATGAACAGAAAAAGGGGTAGATTTGCAAGGGCCTAAGAAATATTGTTATATGGTATGACATGGAATAACATGCCTGAGAAATATTAATGTGGATGCAAGGATGATGAGTAAATAAACACTGCAAGTCCAAATCAGGGCAGTAGGAAATAAGCAACTGCCTTTGTTATTACACTGTTTCTCCTCTTCTTTAAAATTCGCTTCCAAATATACTTCCTCTAAAAAGACATCCCACATTAACTTCACCTGAATCTAGCTATCTTTATTGAATTGGCTATAATTAGTAATATTTAGTAAAATTTCTTTAATCCTTTTTTATGACCCTTGAGCCTACCTTGGTTTTTGCATTAAAGTAAAAGACACAGAACACATCTCTGTCCCCTCACCTCACCCCTGATGAAAAGGCTGTGTAGGGTACTAAGCTTTTCATAACTTCTAGTGCCTAGAATATTGCTTTGCTTATAGCAGATATGATCATATCTGCCCTTATCCTGTGGTTTGCATCTCCACAACTCTATTGAAATTGTATCCTGGAAGGTCATTAATTGCCCAAATACCCTATCCTCTGCTTTTATTCTTCTCAACCCTTCTACAACCTTTATATCAGACAATATAGGTTACTAATTGTCATCGACATGTTTGATGAATTTTTATTAACACCTATCTTCATTCACACATGGAGTTTGGAGACCAATTCTGAGAATCCCACAGGCAGCTATGTAGCATACTGGATAGTGCACTATCCTTGAATTTGGGAAGACCCGGGTTTAAATACTGGTTCCAGCACTTAAATGGATATGTGAGTGTGTGAAGTCATGCTGCCTCTCTGAGTCTCAGCTTCCTTATCTGTAAAATGGATATAATGCCTACCTCACAGGATTGTTGCCAGATCAATGAAGTAATTCATATAAAAGGTTTGGCAAACTTTAAGTCTCAATGTAAATATCAGCTGTTCTTATGAATAGGTGGCAAAATAGAGAAGAAAAAGTATGCTGTTAAAATGAAAATATGTACTACGGAAGACACAGGATGAATGCCATGACTAATATCCATCCAATTAACCATTTGGAATGTGAAGACCTTAATTCAAGTCTTGTCTCTGTTACTTCTGTGTGTGTGCATGTGTGTGCATGCATGTGTGTGTACGTGTGTATATGAGAGAGAGAGAGATTAGAAAAGTCATTCAACTCACTGAACCTTAATTGTTTTATCTATTAAAAAATAAGAAAGTTAACATTGTCATCATTCAGGGTGATTGAAGGAAAGCAGTTTCTAAACTGTAGAGCACCATATAAAAATCTGAGCTATTATCATTGTATTTAATGTACAGTATTATAATAAAGTTTCTGTCCTGCTGCCCTTTTCTTAAACTCAAAGCCCAAGAATTAACTTCTAGACCATTAGATGAGAGCATTGTGGGAAACAAAGCCCTTTTCTGGGCTCCTTGCCTTTAAAATGTCTATGACCTGGTCGACCTCATTCATCTTTTGGCTCTGTTAGTAGCCAAGCCCCAGGAGTCAGTTTTCCAGCATTATGCCTCAATATTTCTTTCTTTAGCCTTAATCTTCTTTTGCAGTGCAAATTCAAAGCTCTTACTCAACTTGCAAGTTCCCACCTTTGTTCAGAACTACAGATTGTAGAATGAGGATGGGACTTTGAGTTGAAAGGCCTCAAAGGACTGGAGATGAGTATTTGTTGTGTAACTTCAAGTAAGCCATTTTACTCTGAGAAGGTGCTATTTGTACAATGGAGATAATAACACTTTCATATTACTTGCTTCAAAGGGTTTTTGTGAAGATAAAATGAAATAGCGAAAGCTTAAAGTGTTTTCTAACTGAAAAGTGCTAATATGCTTGAATATTTCAAGGATCTGTGAGAGGGTTGGTGTGGCTACTTACTCTCTACCATTTAAATGCAAATCCCAACCTCTTTATCACTTAGTGGATAACAATAATAATAGCAAATTTATATCCCTTTAAGGTGTGCAAGATGATTTACATGTATTATGCTGTTTAATCCTCATAGCAACTAAAGGAGGTAAATGTTATTAATTTTCTTTTACAGATGAGGGCTCTAAAGCTGAGAGATATTAAAAGTCCTGCCTTGAGTCAAAGAGTGTTGGAGACAGGATTTGAACTCCAATCTTCCTGACTCCAGGTATAGTGAACTGCACAGGTAGCTGGACCTATACTGTCTTCTAGAGAGTTATAATGATTGAAAAAAATCATTGGTTCCCAAGACAATCTGGTAATGGACCTCTCAAAACTTCTCTCAAAACTGAGTTGCTGGTCCTGGAAGAAAAGACATCCAGTCCATCGAAGCCTTTTTAGTTCATCTGGATTTGCCAAACCTCTATTGTCAAAACCTCCAAGCCATTATGAGGGATCAGACTAGGACTTAGTAAAGTGCCATGTAAATAGACAGTTATTACTATTAACAATTCATATAATGATATTAATGATAATTCCAAACCTACAGCTTCCTCTAATGAGTAAAAGTCAGTTCCCACCTGCAGCCTCCATTCTAGAGTTTCCCTAGCAGAAGTCATACGACCTTGAGCAATCAACAGATTATTTAAGGAGCCAGTTTGCGCTCTGCTGCGGAGTTTCGCCGTTCCCCCATTTTCCTGCCACTCATAATCATACCTTCCCTTCATCTAAAGGGCTTTTATGAGATAAAAAAAAAAAGGCAATAAATATGGAAGCCCTTGGAAAAGCCAGAACCTCCATATAAACGTTGGTTGCTGTTATTATTGTGGTTTTATCCATATCAGAGAGCAACAAAATGAATTTAAAGGACCTGTCCAGTAATCCTGGACGGTGTCTATGGAGGTGGGAAACCAAAACACCTTCAGGAGCAGAACCTTAGATGAGCAAAATGAACAGTTCTAAAGTCAAGGAGTCTGAGGAAACCTCCCAAGATACAGTTGCCCACAAAGGGAAATGAGGACACTCAGGGACACCTAGACATAAACCAGCCCACGCTCACTTAGACATCTACTTCATAGAGATGTATTTACTCACACTCATACCCTAGCCACAACTCGGAACCCCTAAACGGGAAACTTCTCCTTTAAGAACACTATTACCTTGCAAAAAGGCAAGGTGATGGATCTTGCTTCTTTTGCCCTCATCCCCACCCACCCCAGCCTCTCCTACCTTAAAAAAAAAAAAAAAATGTATGATTCAGTGTGTGCACACGCAGACGTTGCGTTGCCACCTTCCCCTCCCCCCGTATTTAGTTTTTAATATTTTTTTTTCCATCCTCCTCCTCTTCCCCCTCCCCTTCCTTCCTTCCCTCTTTTCCAGATTGTGCTTTGAAGGTTGGATTGAATGGGAGAGAGTTCGGCTCTCTTTGTCATTTTTCTTCCCTCCCAACGGTGTTCAAGCTCCTTCCGGGTCAACAATAATTATCATCCTTCTAATCACACCCGAGATCGCCAGCACCACTAGGCAGCAGAGGCCGACCACAGCCCCGCAGGTTGCTGGAGGGGTGGAGGAAAGGGGGAAGGGCGGGGGGATACGGGGGCGGGGAGGGGAGAGTAGAGAAGGAGGGCGGAGGAGGAGGAGGGTGAGGAGGGTGAGAAAAAAGAGAAGGAGCCAGTCTGGTGGCGGGAGAGAAGAATGGGAGTAAGGGGCAAAAGAGAGCCAAGTAGTGTCACGGCTGCTAGAAAGACTGGGAGCTCCGAGACTCGCTCCTGGAGCTTCTGAATCCCGGAGGGCTTGGCAAGATCGCAGTGAGCTGGCGAACCTGGGCACAGTAACTGCAGAGACTAGGGTATGGAGAGGAACAGCTCGGGCGGAGCGAAGCTGAGTGCCAGCCACCGCCTGGCAGGGGATGGGCAGCAGCAGCAGCCCCTGAAGTCCTGTACCCTGGGCAGCAGCAGCGGCGGTGGTGGCGGCGCTGGCGGTGCCCCTCGGGGCCAGGCTGGGGCGGCGGCGGATCTCGGGGAGCTCCTCCAGAGAGCCCAGGATTTCAAGAACCAAGGAGCGCAGTGCTACAAAGACAAAAAATTCCGCGAAGCCATTGGCAAATACCACCGGGCACTTCTGGAGCTCAAGGGGCTGCTGCCAGCCCTGGAGGAGCGGGACAAGGACACCCAAGCACCTTCCACCACCCACGGGGCCAAGCTGTGCCACCTAACCGAGGAGCAGAGCAAGACCGTGGAAGCCGTAGAAATCGACTGTTACAACAGCCTGGCAGGTAAATGCAGCTTTTCTTATATGCTCCTAACCCGCTTTCCCCCCTTATTCTCTCGCAACCATCTACCCCTTGCCCTCATACTTTCCAGTTAATCTTTCGATCATTAGCCATTCTTTGCACCCCCTTTCCCTGCGTATCTACCCCCCAAGTCCTCCCACTTTTCCAGTTCATCTTTTGATCATTAACCTTGATCATTTACTGTATGTCCAGGTTTTGAAACCACCCCACGCTATGACCACCTCTTTCTGGAGACTGAGGATAGGGCTTTGGAGAGGAAGAAGTATGACTTTTAAAAAATCTTTCCAGCCATAGGACGCGGCCAGTTTCGCTCTTTTTACATCCCCTCCCCCAGATAACTGGGGCAGACCGAAAGGGAGACACCGCGGCTGCTAATCTGAGGGCAGAGTTCCAAATGCATGAAGGAGATAGGGAAGGGTCTGGGTCACCCAAACAACATGCTCTGTTTACTTCAATCGCAAGACTGTTTGGGGGGAATGCAGAGGGCCAGGGCATGCCATTCATGGATCTGTTGAATTTCCCAGGAACAGTGATACTTTCTGACACTAAATCCTGTCTCCTCTCTCACCAATGAAGATGCCATTAAAAATCTAGGATGAGTTCCTCCCCCCTCCCCCCAGTTGGAAGCTGCTTAAATACCCTTCTATAAAGTTTGATTGCTTTTGTCTACCGGGGCAGCCTGCCACAATGTCTTCGGTGTAGTAGGCAAGCAGATTCCCCAAAGACCACTTTGGCTCAGCTCTTCCCCATTCCCCCTCTTCTGTGTTAGGTGAGGAAGGAGACCTCACAGGGCTAGGAGATCAGACCTGGGGCTTGAAACATATGTATACCCTTCTCTCTCACCAACCTCCAAATAGAAATCTTCTGTCACAGATCTTTGAAACCCAGGGCATCAATTTGTACACTAGGTGCAGCATTTACAAAGAAGTGGGGTGGGCCCCTAGGATGAGAGATGATGATGAGGAGAATCAGGGTTAATTCTGATGATTGTGGTCAACACCAATTCTTCCTTCCTTCCTTCCTTCCTTCCTTCCTTCCTTCCTTCCTTCCTTCCTTCCTTCCTTCCTTCCTTCCTTCCTTCCTTCCTTCCTTCCTTCCTTCCTTCCTTCCTTCCTTCCTTCCTTCCTTCCTTCCTTCCTTCTTTCTTCTTTACCTCCCTTCCCTATTCTCTTTTTAACTTTGGAAGAGGATTTAAAATCATTACTGGAGGAAGAGGCTGGGTCTTGATAGAGGCTGCCTGTTGGAAAGCGGAGGAGGTAGTGGCCTTCAATTGGGTTTGCCACTGGTCTCTCATCCTCTCCTCTTTGGTACAATCCTGGCAGGGTTGAGCTATCCTGTTTGGGTTAGAGAAAACTATTTTCCTTAACCCTTGAAGGGATCCAAAATTAGACATAAATGGTCTTGTGTGTGTTTGTGTGTACACTCTTGGGTGTGGCTGTGTGGTTGTGGTATGTTTGAGCCTGGGGGAAATAGAGTAATGTAAGTATAAACATTTCTCAGGACTCTTCTTGTCCTCTAAGTGCAGATCTTTCCCCTGTGGTTCTGTCAAAGCAGCTTGACCCTTGCCTACATGCAATCTTAAGTAGCAGTTTTAACCAGACTAGAGAGATCCTTGCTGGCTGTGTGATTGGCAGAATTAAGCAAAATTGACAGGATCCATTTTCAAGGTGGAATGGCTAAACCATCCAAAGATCTGTTTTGTTTTCCTTTTTTTCCTGTAACCCCTTGGCACACATGCTCCCCAATTAATATTTAAAGGATGCAGAGGAACTGGGGGAGGGTGAAGTGGTTTGGGGTGGAAAGAAACGTTGAATTGATAACTCAGTCAATTCTAAGTAATAATAGAGCTTTCTCAAAAGTTTCAGTCTTGGTGACCAGCATTCTAGCCTCTCCCTCTTCCCCTAGACTTTTGCCTCTGTGCCAGGTGCTACTCTTACCTTGTACCCTGTAGCTAGCTACATCTCTGTAGCAAAGCCAGAGGTATGTCCTTGGTCAGAGCTAGGCCATCCCTAGGGTGAGGCTGAGACCAGGGCCTGGCACTTTGGAAATTTCTGCTTGCTGTACAAATTGGATTGAGTTATGTAGCTAGGTCAGACAGTGAGAGAAAAGTAATGGGCTACTTAAACCCTTATGTTTTCTTACTTCCTCCCCTCCTTCCTGATATGCCACCTGGCACCCATCACCTTCTGGATGCAATCTCACCTGTGCTCTGTATTTCCAAACACTAGGCCTTATGCTTCATGACACCTCTGGGCTAACGGGGTGCCTGGTCCTGTTGCTAGGCAAATCAATGTCTCATTTAAAAAAAAATTGAAATGGGGTCATTTCTCAACATTGTCCATTTTCACAAGTGGAAGAAAAGGAAAAGGAGGTTCACTGCAGGCTGATCAGTGATCTCAGATGCAGGACCCAAAGGCCAGACTGCTTAGGCTTAGCATGTTAAGGAGATCAGGCCAAGAAGAGACAGTGGTGGGCAGCTGCATAAAAAGTCGCCTTGGTTACTCAGGTAACAATCATGCTGGGGCTGTCTTCCCAGGACCTTGGCATCAGTCAGGTCTGGGGCTGTAGATGGAGGCAAGATTTCCTTCCACTCTCTCAAGGGTTGACATCCCTGGATAATAGGAGAATGAATTTTTTTATATTATCTCTCGATGGAAAGAGCTGAAAAGCATACAAAGGAAGAGAAAGAACCATTATGTCAGGGCTGGATTTGACCACTTGTAAGACTTTACTCACTCCCATTCACCCACTGAAAAACTGAGAGCCCAAACAATGGCAGAGCCAGATAGAAAGATTGTAGTCTGCCTCCAGCTGGGCTAAAGCTACTAGTAACTAGGCAGCTTCCAGGCATCAAAGTCTCTGAAGATTTCCTCTCATCTGCCTTCCCTTTGCCAGGGCTGCGAAAGTCCATAATGGGTGGAGCAATGCAGGGGCTGAAGAGGGAACCCAAACTGGGCCAAACTTAGCAATTAGGATGTTGCTAAGGGGGAATCTCTGCTCCAAATAAGAGGTGCTGCACCAAGAATTTGTGAAGCAGCACAGGCTGATTGGAGCAGCTTCACTCAGCTCTGGGGACTCCTCCCAAAAGGAATAGCAAGGAGGCACTGCTTGGACGTGCTAAATCAGGCCAGCACCGAGTGAGTGTCTGTTGGGCTGGGGAACGTCAGGCCTTCACGCCACAGTGCACAGGTGAATTGCAAAGTGTAAATGGGTGACCTGCACTGAACTCATCTATTTTTGGAGGGATGTTGTGATTCCCTGGGCTTGAAGTGCTTTTCTTTTATAGTAATCCCTTCAGGGAAAGAGGAAGGAATTTCAATGACTGCCCCGTGGTGATCAGGAAAGAATCTTGACAAAAAGCCTCAAGCCCTACTAGAAGAATACCCAGAGGAATCTCTAAGCAGTAGAGACCCAAAAAGTGTATTTCACCAGACTGAGCAGCAGGTTGCAACTATCTTTGACCTTGAGTGAGGCGTCCTTTTTTGTTCTCGGTAAACCCCCTAAAAGGCAGTTAGATCCAGTAGAAAAATGCTGGTTTCTGAGTCAGAGGACTGTAACCTTGGATAAGTCACCTTACTGTCTTTGCATCAGTTTCCTCATCTGTAAATTTAAGGGGTTGTTCTCTATGGTCCCTTAGAGCTCCATTGCCATAGATTTAAACAATCTATGGATAAATGCCTTGTGTCTGGACTGATGCTGTCAATAGAAAGGGCTAGGATAAATTCAGGAGCCAGTACAAAGCACATTGATTTTTTTTAATGACTTCAAATGAGGTTTGAGGATCAAATGTCAAGAATATAGAAGTGTAGTCATGGGATTAAACCATGAGACTAGGAGTCTAAGGCTTCTGTCCCCTGAGTCACTGTTTGACCTTGGAGAAATCTTGTCCCTCTACCTTGGCTTCCCTAGGCGTCAAAATCAACTTTTCTCATCACTACCACCAGCCCTGAAAATGGTTAGAAACTGGCAAGGAATGGCATGAGATTTAATTTGGTCATGCATTTGTAGGAAAGATACCAGATGAGACAAGGTTAGACATCAGGAAGAACCTTCTGTCTATAAGGGTAATTAGATAGAATGAGTTTCTTTTTTTGTTTGTTTGTTTAACCCTTTTCTGTCTTGGAATCAATACTGAGTATTGGATCCAAGGCAGAAGAGTGGTAAGGGCTGGGCAATGGGGGTTAAATGACTTGCCCAGGGTCACACAGCTGGGAAGTATCTGAGGCTGGATTTGAACCTAGGACCTCCTGTCTCTAAGCCTGGCTCTCAATCCACTGAGCTACCCAGCTGCTCCCAGATAGAATGAGTTTCTAAGGAAGATGAAGAAATATTCTTAGAGGAATGGAATGTACATCTTCCAGTTTACAGACAGAGTGGAAGATGACTTGACCCCTCTTTCCACCCAACACTTGGTGTATCCTAGAAAGCTTTTTATAACTGCAGAACCTTCCTGGAATGGGTCACAAAAGACAGGTGACACAAAGCCAGGGCAGCTCAGAGGCCAAGAGGCCAAACAACCAAGACTGAGAGGTCTTGTTTCTCATTCATTCAACTAATGTTTCTAAATATCTGTGTGCAATGTGTGGGTTAGGTGCCGGGGTAGGGGGCCAAAATCATAGAAAGATGAATAAAAGACCGTCTCTAAGAATGAGATTGCAATCAAGCCGGGGAAAGAAAGTCGATTAGTGTAATACTAATTAGAATATAAATGAATGAGAAGAGAATAAAAACTATGAAATTAGATGAGAAAGAGATCATTTCTAGTTTAGGGGAACTGGAGAGTCTTTGTTAAAAAAATTCTATTTGAGCTAGGCCTTAAAGGATAAATAGGTAAAATGTTAAGGGCTTTTTTTTGGGGGGGAAGGGAGGAGAATCAGTTAAGAGAAGGCATTCCAGGACTTAGGAATAGCATGAGCCAGGCATTAAGATAAGAAAATGTGGTTAGTGTTCAGGGAAGAGAAGATCGTCCAATTGGCCTCAACTATCTATGAAAGAAGAATAGTATGAAATAAGATTAGGGAGGGTGAAACAAGATTGTGGGAGTCCTCAGATGCCAGAATGATGGAAACACACATGACGTGAAAAGACGAGGTGATCAGATCACACACAGATCTGTGTGAAGGCTCTATTTCACCCTGGAGGTAGCTCCCTGGGACCAAACATGTTTAAAACATGTTTAAAACCAAAAACTTCAATGAGTTATCCGGGTCTCTCCAAATGCCCAGCTGTTAGCTTTGAGGAGGCCGACTTTCCATTTTCATCCTGATATCTGACAGCATGTAATCATAGCCCCAGATAGCAATCCCAGCAGCTGCCAAGTCTTAAGGTATGAAGGATGATGACATCAGATTTTTAAATTTTCAAATGGATTTTAATCAGAATAAGGGTACAGAAGAGAAGAATAAAGGAATTTTGGATTCAGGCCCTTTGAAGTTAGGTCTTTGATTTTTAGGGGTATCTCAGTGGAGATCAGGGCTGGAGTCAGGAAGACTTATCTTCTTGAGTTCAAATCCAGCCTCTGATCCCAGCTGTGTGATCCTGGTCAAGTTTTTGGCCTCAGTTTCCTCGTCTGTCAAATAAACTAGAGGGGGAAATGGCAAACCACTCCAATATCTTTGCCAAGAAAACCCCAAATGGAGTCACAAAGAGTCAGATACATCTGAAAAATTACTCTATGACATGATTCTTTTAATTTCTCAGTCCATGGAACCCCCAAAATCTGTTCTTTCATACATAACATAAATACTCACCTCCCTCTCCCAACACTCCCCCTTGGAAAATTGCTTCTTTTGACAAAACACAGAAGGGATACTCTCTTGGCAATGTGCCTAGCACTGTGCTCTGTTAGCAGTAGGTGCTTAATAAATGTGGAAAGAATGAATGTGGGGAGGGGAAACGGAAGAGAAGTGATGAAGCAGTATGAACCAGAAGCAAAAACAAACCCAAACTGGAACAGGGTCAGGAATAAGCTCCTTCACCAGCTTTACTGAAAAGACTTAGGAAAGACCTACAGATGACTTCACGTGAATAATAGGAATCATATTTCTTGCCTTCCCAAGGGATTGGAGATGGGGAAGAATTTGAAACCAAAAATATTTTTTAAAAAAATCAATAATAACAAAAATGGAGACCTGCAGAAAGAGTCCTAGCTGAGGTGATCCAATGGGCACTTACTTGACCTGCACTGAAGGACAGAAGAGGTGAGGCTGAAAAAAAAAAAGAGAGAACACTTTTGGGCACCTCAATATCTATTGAGAAAAAGCATCAGGGGACTTTTTTTCCTTCTCTAGTTAGTCAGTCAACACTTATTAAATATTTACTATGTATAAGTAACTATGGCAAACACTGGAGGTATCAGGGAAGGCAAAAAACAGTTCCTACCCTCAACGAGCTCACATCCTAGTGAGGAAGAGCACCATAAATAGGCCATTTGGTGTTTGTCATCATGTTGTCTCAAATTGCATCTGGCTCTTTGTGACCCCATTTGGGGTTTTGTTGGCAAAGATACTGGAGTAGTTCATCTTTTCCTTTTCCAACTCATTTTACAGGTGAGGAAACTGAGACCATCAGGGTTAAGTGACTCACCTAGTGTCACCCAGCTAGTCTGAGGCCAGATTTGAAAACAGAAAGACAAAATCTCTCTGACTTTTAGGTCTGGCACTTTATCTATATTTATAGTTGCTTCCAAAAAGTAGAAATAAGCTGGATTCTAAGTCTTGATTCTGATGCATATTGGTGGTGTGACCCTGGGCAAGTCACTTCTCTTGTTTGCGTCCCAGACATTTGTATGGGCAAAAGGCAGCTCCTCACCAGAGATTTCCCTGCATGTATGAAATCAAAGTAGTGGTGGGAGGATTTTTAGTTCCTCTTCTCCACCTCTTAGAATTCATATCTCTCTTCAAATCTCAGCTCCTCTGCTACCCTTTACATGAGACCTTTATGGATTCCCCCAACCTCAGTAGCTAGTGCTTACTCCTCTCTGAAATAACTTTATATTTACTTTTATATAATTATCTGTGTACATGTTACTCCTGATACAATGTAAGCCTCCTGAGGACAGTTTCTTTTTTTTCTTTGTATCTCCTGTGCCTAGCATAGTGCCTAGTATAAAGTAGGTACTTAATAAAATGTTTTGATACAGGAATGCCTTTTGACATGACTAGATGGCTATGAATCTCAATCCAAAGCTCCCATCATAGGTTGGGAGGTGATATGATGGGTCATCCTGACTTTGGCCAAAGTAGTTGACTAGCCCAATCTTGAGAATGTGTGATGGGGTGGTCTCTACTATTCTCTTCTCATTGGTATCTGCTGAGAAATGATCTTTTAGTGATATCACAGGAAAAAACAGAAAACCTGACATCCAGGCAGCCCCTGAAGGGTCTGGAGGTCACCACAGTAAGGAGCCTTTCCAACTGCCAAGAGTTCTTAAGTGAGAGTTTTTGTTGGGAAAGTGGGCTGAGTGGAATGGGGGAGAATCATAAAACTTCCAATACTGGTTGGTTTCTATTGCAATAAACCTGGCAAAAAAAGCCTGGGGAGGATAATTAAGACCTGGATGCCTTTAATTGTTTTGTACTGATGAGCTGTATGACCATGGGAAAGTCATTTTGTTTCTCTGATGGATATTGGAAGCATGATGCCCTTCTTGCCAGATCTGACAAAATTATGAAATCTTGGCAACGCTGACCCTTTGAGATGGCAACAGGAAAAAAAAGAGTTCTTTTTTGAGAACAAGTTGGTTGAATTAAGCCTGGCAATAACCCGTGCATAAATTGTCAAGGCCACACTAGCATCTGAGGTATTTATCCATCTTGGCTCCAGGGTCTGCTCAGGGAAGGTCCTAGCACTGGGGAGCCTCTCATGCTTTGGTCCTTCTCAGAAGAGGGCTGTTTAATGGTCTGGGTACCTCTCATCCATTTAGCTTCTGGGTCTTTGGCCATCAGGATCCTGTGAGTATTCTTTCCCTTATACTGAAAGGGCTTAGAAGAGCAGGGAGATAGGAGAGAAATGTGAAACTTAGAGGGAGTCCACAGACAATCTTTTTTGGCAGCCATGGTATACTTTTTTTTTTCTGGTGCATTAAGGCCTATGAAACTGACATTAGCTCTCAAGCCCAAATACATACACTAGTAGAATCTTAGAGGAAAGTAGATAAGAGATGATGAAAAAAAGAAAAGATGATATCAGAAAAGGAATACTAGAAAGTAAAAGCATAAGAAGAAAAAAAGAGAAGGGGTGAAATGTAGTTTGTCTACGCCAGGGTTTACTGATGGTGGAGAAGGAGTAAGGATGCTATCCAAACTAGTTCTTGAGTTCCAAGAGCCTTTTGCTAGATATATTTTGTTTTTTGTTTTTTTTTTAAATGGTACCTTCCTGTGATTGACTCAGGACTCACATCCAGAGGAAACCCAGCAGGCTCCTTACCAGGGGTAGCTGAACTCCAGCCCATCTATTGAGTTGCCCAGATAGAGCCCCCACCCTACCTCTAGGGGTGGGTGAAGCCACTTGGCTCTTGAACTGGTCTGTCTGGTACAGAGTCCTGTCATCAAGTGCTAAATATCTACTTGGTAGAGAGTTAAATGTCCTGTGATCAATTATGGAGCTTAGCAAACCGGATAGCTGGCTGGGGTGAGAACTGATACTTACACCATAGAGCATTGAGACTCAGAGGAATGAGGAAACAACAATATAAGAAGGTGGAAAAGTGGATAGAGCACTGGGCTTGGAGCCAGAAAGATCTGAATCCATAGCCAGCTTCACATTTACCAACTTTGTGACCCAAGTCACATAACCAGCCTCAGTTTCCCAATCTATAAAATGGGGATAATCATACCACCTTCTTTCTCAGGGTTGTTAGGATGACAAAATGAGATAATATTTGTAAAACACTTTACAAATATCAAGGTGCTGGTTGTTGTTATTACAAGAAGCAGTTAAACTGGTCAGTCTACTGCTTCTTTTTCTTTTTCAAACCCTTAGCTTCCATTTTTAAATCAATACTAAGGATTGGTATCAAGGCAAAAGAATAGTAAAGACCAGGCAATTGGGATTAAGTGACTTGCTCTATATCTGAAGTAAGATTTGAACCCAGGACCTCCCATTTCTAGGGCTCACTCTCTATCCACTGAGCCACTTAGTTGACCTGCTTCTTTTTCTTTGTTCAAAGTTCAAGGTATATAAGTGTTTGGATAGAATGAAAACCTGTATTTTCCCCAACCACTGTTGACTATCCCAAGCACATTGCCAGAAATTGACCATACTAAGCTTTGAATCACAGAATCATAATGAGAAGGGACTTTGGGGGTCATCCAGACCACCCTGTACTTAAGTGGAAATTGCTACAATATTCTTGACAAGCAATCACCTGGTCTTGGATGGAAGACCTCAAATAAGAGGGAAATCATTCATCTCAGAGCTAGCTCATTCCACTTTGAATTCATTGATAGTTGGGAAATTCTTCCTTCAGTGGAACTGAAGTCTGTCTCTCTAAAACTTCCCATTGATAACTCCTAGTTCTGCCCTTTGGGACCAAGCACTTTAAGTCTAATCCTTCTATAACCTTTGCTATTTGGAGAGCTATTAAAATTTCTCATTTCTGGGTTAAATACCTTGGACAAGTCATTTACCTTGTCTTGTTTTCCGTTTTCTCATTTGTAAAATGAGAGGATTAGATGAGATGATCTCTAGGGTCCTTTTTCAGCACCAAATCTTATTTCAAGTGATTGTCATAAAAGGAGATGGTCTCTAAATCAGAAATAACCTGGATTCAAATACTGCCTTCAATATATACTGACTGTGTGACTGTGGGCAAGTCACTTAATGGTTTTTAATGCCCAAAGCAATTTTCTAAGTTGCAGAAAAGGGGTTTTCCCAAAATTGATAGAGGGAGCTCCTCAGCAGGGATTCCCTACTCCATTTTAAGGACAGGTCTATAAAAAATAAGGAACAACAACTGGTCTTAATATGTCATAATATATATTTTTTTAAAACTCTTGCCTTCTGTCTTAGCATCAATTCTAAGACAGAAGAGCAACAAGGGCTAAGCAATGGTGGTTAAGTGATTTGCCCACAATCACACTGGTAAGAATTGTCTGAGATCAAATTTGAACCCAGGTCCTCAGCTCTACATCTGGGTCTCTTATCTGCTGTGCTACTTAGCTGCCCCCATATACCATAGTACTGAAATGCCTCACCATTCTAGTCATCCTTCCTATAGTCATAACAAAATAATAACAAGGATTTTTATAGAGCTTTGGGACAGCTAGGTGGAAATCTCTACAGATTGAAGACATCCTCCTGAGCTCAAATATGGGCTCTTACTAGCCGGGTGACCGTGTACAAGTCACTTGACCCTGTTGGCCTCAGTTTCATCATCTGTAAAATGATCTGGAGAAGGAAATAGCAAACCACTCTAGTATTTCTGCCAAGAAACTATCAATTGGAATCACAAAGAGTTAGACACAACTGAAAAACAACAGATTTGCAAGACATTTTACATATATTATCATTGTTCCTCTCGACAGCCCTGTAAGGTGGATGCTATTATTACATCCATTTTTGAGATGAAGAAAAGGAGGCAGAGGGGTTAAATGACTTGCCCAGGGTCATGCAGCTAGGAAGTATCTGAGGGAAGATTTGAGCAAAGATCTTGATTTTAACTAGTCAGTGTCTTTCCTAAAATGCATTGATGAACATCGTAACAGTTCAGATGTGGTCAAATTAGAGCAAAGTATAGGGGAACTGCTGCCTCCCTGACTCTGCTTCCTAAAATGCATCCTGAGCTCCCATGAGTTTTTTTTTTTTTGAGGTCATCATGTTACTTGCAGACACAATGTGAGTCAACAAAATGTTCAGGTTTGGAAGATTGTACAATAGATTTTTTTTTTAATTTGGGTACAAGACCCAAGGAGGAAATGGTCAAAAAAATTCAGAACTTGACATTACTGGGTACTTAGAGGGGAAAAGAACCTATAATAGGTAAGGAAAGACCTAACACTAAAGGATCAATGAGGCAGCTAGGTGCCTCTGTGTAGAGTACTGGGTCTGGAGTTAGAAAGATCTGAATTCAAATACAGTATTAGACAGTTTCTAGCTGTGTGACCCTAGATAAGTCACTTAACCTTTGTTTGCTTTAATCCACTGGAAAAGGAAATGGCAAGCCATTCCAGTATTTTTGCCAAGAAAACTTCATGACCATCATGGTCCAGGAGTCAGGGAGAGTTGGACATAACTGAATAACAACAATAGACTTTACATTTCTTCTCATTCATTCTAGTCCATTGCTCCATCCTATATCCTATCTATTTTTTTCTTCTTCTTTTTGGTTCATTGATTCTACAGTCTTAGTTCATTGCAGCTGTTTTCTGGGGGTGGGGGGGGACTTCTAGATTTTCAAAGAAGCAAACCAGTTGATAATAATTTTTTAATTTTAAAAAATAAATTAAATTAAATTAATTAAAAAAATTTTAAACCTTTAAAAATGCATTTTACCTCACAGGAAGGAAGGATTTAATTTGAGACACTTGGAGAGGAATATGAGGAAAGAGGGCAAGGGAAGAGGAGGCCAGCGTGCATTGGGTTCACAGTTACCTGTGCTAGCAATAAGGACAGGGATCCAGCCCTCTCCCAGTGACCCAGATAGACGCTCAGCTTTGCCTGTGGGTGATAGGATCTTGAACAGAGGTATCAAACATGTTCTTTTTTCCCATCTTCAATTCAATACCGTATATTGGTTCCAAGGCAGAGAAGAAATAAGGACTAGGCAATGGGGGTTAAATGACTTGCCCAGAGTCACACGGCTAGGGAGGGTCTGAGTTTGCATTTGATCCAGAATCTCTGATTTCCAGGCTTGGCTCTCAATCCATTGAGCCACCTAGTTGTCCCCTCAAAACACGCCTTTTAGACTGTGTCCCAGAACACCTCTATGAACTGTCCAAACGATTAAAATTGGGGAATATTTAACAAAATAAATAAGCATCCAATAAAACATAGATACTTAAGGTCCTGTGCAGCCCACTGGGATCCTTCTGGACTGTTTAGTGGCCCCTGATTCTCTCTGGGTTTGGCACCAGTGAACTTGAGGCCAGGGCAGGAAGAGGAAAAGAGTCAAAGATTATGCCCTCTGGATCTCCCTAGTTCAGTCTAGGTACACCTGGGTATCCCATCACACCCAATGTGAGGACTGTGTGGGCATGTTCATCCCACAAAACAGGAATGTTAACCCATGTTTTGAGATAAGGAAGTAGGTTGGGTATTTTATAGGGCTGAGAGGGACATTGCTCAGGCTTGTCTCATTGGTTTCTCATCTCTGATGTCACAGGAAGACAGCCCCCAGTTAACTAAGATGCTAGAAATTTCCAGGGAGGCTAATTTCTCATAAGATAAGAGTCTAGAGAAGGGATAGGATAAATGTCCCAAAGGAAAGACCATCTAGAAGGATTTAGGGGGTTCATAGAGCTTTGGGTCTGGAGTCAAGAAGACTTGAGTTAGAATTCTGCTTCAGATACTTGTGACCTTGAGCAAGTTATTTAACTTTTATCAGCCTCAGTTTACTCATCTGTAGAAGAGGATAATAATTACACCTACCTCCCAGGGTTGTTATAATGATCAAATGAAATAACATATGTAAAACAACCTTAAAGTGAGTAGCCAAGTGGTACAGAGGGTAGAGTGCTAGTCCTGGAGTCAGGAAAATTTATCTTCCTGATTTCAAATACTAGAGACACACTAGTTGTGTGACCCTGAGCAAGTCACTTAACCCTATTTGCCTCAGTTTCTTCATCTGACAAATGATCTGGAGAAGGAAATGACAAACCACTCCAGTCTCTCTGCCAAGAGAACCCCGAATGGAGTCATGAAGAATTGGACATGACTGAAAGGGACTGTGAATAACAAAATCTTAATGTACTTTGTAAATACTAGCTATTAATATTATCATTTGTGTGAAAGAGGCAGCCTATTTCATGAAAGATTAAGCTTAGAGAGCCAGTGGGTTGTTCTTTTGTTTGTTTGTTTGTTTGTTTGTTTGTGGGGATGGGGACTATCAGACTCTGGCATCCAACATGTGAATTATTGTTCCCAGTTTCTCTTTATCTGCAGAGGATGCAAATATTATCTCCAACTACACTCAAGCCATTGATTAAAAATGTCACACAGCACCAGAGAAAGGACAAATGCCTACGGGTATATTCAGACAAGCAATGTGGCCCCAACAAAAAAGAGGTAGATTCATTGATCCTTCACCTTTAGACCTTCCATGACTTCTTAAGAGTTCCTCTCCCCTCTTAACTACCTAATTTCCTCTTGCTACCTACTAAGGTCAAGTTCCAATTCTCTCTTGACCACTTCCCCTACCCAAGTACCCTTCTATAACATCGTTCCTCAAGATCTTCTTCTCAAGCAAGAAACAAAGAATAGCAATCAGACTTGAACCCTGCTAGTCTATTGGATAGCTAATATATTATCCCTTGCAGAATACTTGATTTCAATGATATGATAAAATAATAGAATTAAATTAGATGACCTCCATCTTCCATTTTAGTTTTAAATCTATATAATCCCATAAATTCCTTAAGGTTATTGTTTTAACCCTTCTCTTTTATTTTAAAAAAGATAATATTTCTATGGCAGAAGAGTGGTAAGGGCTGGGCAACTGGGGTTAGGTGACTTGCCCAGGGTCACACAACTAAATGTCTGAAACCAGATTTGAAGCCAAGAGCCTGGTTATTCCTTAAGGTTTTGAAAGTGCTAAGCACTGGCCTTTCTCCATTGTAAAGGGCAGGCATTTTAGGCAACAGACAGACAGACCATTTGGGGTGGGGCGGGGTAAGAAAAGATTTTTTGTTCAGGTGGGCAAGAGTCCCCTGTAATTAAACCATGTAATTTGTTGTTGGATGGAAGATAAAGAGAGGCAAATTTAGGCTTGCTCTAAGAAGAAGCTTCCTAACAATTAGAGCTCTTCCAAAGGGTAATCAAATGCCTTAGAATGTTCTTCCTCACCGAAAGTCTTCTAGCAGACTTGTTAACTATGTATATGACAAATACTGAAGAAATTCCGGTTCAATGTGGTCCCTAAGGTCCAACCTACCCTGAGATTGAGTAAACCTTGCTGAGGCCTCTCTGTAGATATGTACAAGCACTGTGCATTAGGGACTGAGGTTACAAGGATGGAATGAAATCATCCCATCCCAAAAGGAACTTACATTCAATTAGGAGAAAACAACATTCAAGATCAAAATGTGTCCAAATTAATTTCCAGTGAGAGGGCACAGGACAAATGAGAAAGCCAGATTGTCAGTAATTAAAAAAGGGATTTTAAAGGGCACAATGGAGAAAGTCCAGTGCTTAGCACAGTACCTGGCACAGAGTAGACACTTAATAAATGCTTGTAGACTTGATGTAAGTCAGGAAGATTTTGTGATTCTCTTTTGTTGTTGTTCAGTTATTTTAATTATGTCTAACTCTTCATGACTCCATTTGGGGTTTTCTTGGCAGAGATACTGTAGTGGTTTGCCATTTCTTATCCAGTTCATTTGACAGATGTGGAAACTGAAGCCAACAGGGTTAAGTGACTTGCCCAGGGACACATAGCTAGTAGGTTTCTGTGGCTGAATTTGAGCTCAGGTTTTCCTGATTCTAGGCCCAGCTTTTTATCCAATGTGCCATCTGGAGTGATTAAGGTAGAGCTGTCCCCCAAAGGTCAGCTTTGGGATCTGTGATTGAACATTTTTATCATAATTGGAAGATAGAATGAAGTTACTGTTGTTTTCTCAGGAAAAGAAACCAAAGACAGAACTCATAAAGCTTTTCTCCAAAGGTCTGTCAGAATTCAGAGAAATTAGTTAGGTTTGTACCTCAAAGAGATAATAATGGAAAATATTTGTACAAGAATATTGATAGCTACACTCTTTGTGGTGGCCAAAAATTGGAAAATGAGGGGCTGCCCTTCAATTGGGGAATGGCTGAACAAATTGTGGTATATGATGGTGATGGAATACTATTGTGCTGTGAGAAATGATGATGTAGATAGAGGCTTTCTTTTTTTTTTTTAACCCTTACCTTCTGTCTTGGAATTAATACTGTGTATTGGTTCCAAGGCAGAAGAGTGGTAAGGACTAGGCAATGAGGGTTAAGTGACTTGCCCAGGGTCACACAGCTAGGAAGTGTCTGAGGTCAGATTTGAACCTAGGACCTCCTGTCTCTAGGCCTGGCTCTCAATCCACTGAGCTACCCAGCTGCCCCCTGGAGGCTTTCTGTATGAACTGAAAGAACTTCCATGAACTGATGCAGAATGAAATGTGCAGAACCAGGAGAACATTGTACACAAAAAAGTGAAACATTGTGTAACTATCCAATGTAATAGACTTTGCTACTAGTAGCAATGCAATGATCTAGGCTACTTCTTAAGGAATTATGAGAAAGAATTCTTTCCACATTGAAAGAACTATGGGAGTAGAAACACAAAGGAAAAACATATGACTTATGACTTATCACTTGTATATGTGGGTATATGATTTGAGGTTTGGCCTTTAAAAGATTTCTCTATAGCAAACATGAATAATATGGGAATCGATATCAAGTGATAATATTTGTATAACCCAGTGGAACTGCTTGTAGGCTCTGGGAGGGGGAAGGGAAAGAAAATGAATCATGTAAACATGGAAAAATATTTTAAAAATAAAATAAAATAAATAAAAAGAATGTAGTGGACTTTCAGCTTTCCAGGATAATCTACTTGGCCCTCCTGAAAGAGTGAAGGTAGCAGGAAACTGGGGTATGGGGGAGAATAGACTCAATAATTTTCAGGGTCCCTCCTGACTTTAGCATGTTAGGGTACAGAGAAGGCAGTAGAAAAGATTGACCCAGGTCTCCACCAGTAGTTATGGGATTTAAAAGTTTAACAAGAAAAATCAACCAGACTAGTAAATGCATAAGGCAATAAGAATTTTATTATGATGCTTTATCTCACCCAAAAAGGCAAGGGAAAGACACAAACTTCTCCTATAGGAGTCTGCCACAATTCTGGGTGTAATGAATGGTTTTAAAACTGAGGCAGAAAGAGGAAGGGTAGAGGATTGGTCATGGTCCTTTAGGAAGGAGACCATCCGCAGACTTTGGCACATTCCTATACTCTCTCCTCCTATACTCCTTCACTCCAAGAGGAAAGATGTTGGTGAGAGTTGGTCCAGGGATAAGTGGGTAGTATTTGTTCTCACAACCCCAGGACTCCTCAAGGCAATCGAAAGCCATGATTTTATAGGAAGGAGATAGGTTCTCATTCTCACATGTCTGGTTTATTTATCTTCTCTGACATCATAGGCAAGGAAAAATGGGGATTGGCCAGATGTATTAAATAGAGAGGTGACACAATGAATACAGTGTTGGGTCTGGAGTCAGGAAGACCTGAGTTCAGATTCTGCTTCAGTAACTTACTAGCTGTGTGTACTAGGCAAGTCACTTAACCCTTTTTGCCTCAATTTTCTCATTTGTAAAATGAGCTGAAGAAGGAAATGGCAAACCACTCCAGTATCTTTGCCAAGAAAACCACAAATGGGGTCACAGAGAGTCAAACATGACTGAAAAAAAAAAGCAACAATTGAAGAACAACAAATCAAATAGGGAATCCAAGAATGCAGTAAGGAAGTTTCTAGAAATTAATTAGAAGGAGTTTGCCTGATTTCTAGATCAAAGGCAGCATCTGTAAATGAAATTTACAAGTCTCAGAAAGACCCCTCAGCTCCAGATTTTTGGATAGCCATACATTGCATCATCCTTGAAAATGTCATCCTGTTGAATTTAAGATGGATTAGTCCTCTCAGACACTTCCCAGCTGTGTGACCTTGGGCAAATCACTTAACCCTCTTTGCCTAGCCCTTACCACTCTTATTCCTAGGAACCAATACACAGTATTGATTCTAAGACAGTAGTAGGTAAGGGTTTAAAAAGGAAAAAAAAAAAGATGTATTAGTTCTATTAAATTGCAAATGTTCTCATTGTCTGGAATAAAGCTCACTCAGTTAGTATAGCATCACTTGAAGAGGCAAAAGTTAGAGGAAGAAAGGAATTAACTTTATTTTTTGCTTTAATTTTGACTTTTAAAAATAAATTCCTTTGATGCCTTTTTATTTTTAAACATTTTTAGATATGTCCCCTCTTCCTCTCCCCATCCCATATTACCTCCTTGTAAGAAAAACAGTAAAGTGAAAGAAAACAGTGATTATATTTGACCGAGTATTCAGTACCTGTAGTCCCCCTACCTCTCTGCCAAAAGGAAAGAAGTACATTTCTTAGTCCCTCAGGGGATTTACCTTCTATTATTCTGCTAATGTATGGGTATTCAAGGAGGACTAGCCTCTCAGGTATGAGAGCTTGCTTAGTCCCTTTGAGGGGTGCTCATCCATTTTTGGTGTCTACCTTTCACCCAATTCTCACCTGTGGCTCTAAGAAACTGTCACCTGCCCAGCAGCCACACCTGGCAAACCATCTCAGCAAATGGGCTAAACCAGATTGAGGGTATCCCACAAGTCTCAGGCCTGTTGGTGAATTAGGAGGGTGTCTACTCCAAGCATGTGAAGACTTCCGTTGGTGGAATGGACAGATGGAAACAATTTGTTCCAATGGCCATGAAAGCAGCTGAAACAGGCAGTTCGGAGTGCTTAGAGCTTGGTCAGACATTGAAGGTGCCAAGGTCATCCACTGAATCCCACACCAGCTCCTCAATCTTACTTCTGTCTAGATTTCAGTGACTCTAGAAGAGTGTGGATGAAAATCTTGTCAATTCTGCCTCACTTAAACCCAACCCATTCTTGAAAATGAAGACAACAGCAACATTCTGCTAATAACCACTGGTGTCAAGAGGGCAAGTCCCTTAACCCTGTTTGCCTCAATTTCCTAATGTCAGATGAGTGGGAAAAGGAAATGGCAAACCATTCTAGTATCTTTGCCAAGAAAACCACAAATAGTCACAAAGAATCAGATGTGACTGAAAAAAAAAACAATTGAACAACAACAAATCAAATAGGGACTGCTTTGGTGTTTTATGTTTTCAGAGAAAAAAAACTTTGTATTGAGCTTCTTTTGAGTCTCACTTATGAACCCAACTACTCTGTTCTCTCCATCATTTCGCAATGCCTCTCCAGAGATCACTGAGATAATTATATTTAAGTCAGAGTAGAAGATGTCTCTTGGGAATGTTGTTCAAACAATAACAGGAGTAGAACAACCTCACTGAAGGCTCCCTGGCCTTGGGGGATTTTATTTCCCTTAGTGCTATAGAAGCTGCTTGAGGACAGATAATGTTTTCTTTGGTCTTTGTATCCTTGGTTTCTGGTACAGTTCTGTTCTCATAGTAGGGGTTTAATAGATGTTGAGTTGAACAACTGAATTTCTGTGATATGTGGAGAAGATAAAACACTTTTATGAAATGAGGATAACACCTGCAACATTTTCAAGGTCCAAACTAGCAGAAGCATCTATTGTCAGGTATATAAAATCTTAGAATTAAAAGTGGTTTTAGAAGTCAGCTAATTCTACCTCTAACCTCATGTAGGAATTGCTTCTTTAGCCTCTCTGAAAGGAGGTCTTTCTACCCTCTGCTCAGGGCATCCCCCCCTTGTTTAAGACAGCTAGACAGAGTATCAGACCTGTAGTCAGGAAGACTCTTCTTCCTTTTTTCAAATCTAGCCTCAGATAATTACTAGCAGGGTGACCCTGGGCAAGTCACTTAACCATGTGACCTCAGTTTCCTCATTTGTAAATTGAGCTAGAGAAAGAAATGACAAATTATTCCAATCTATTTGCCAAGAAAACCCCAAAAGGGGTTACAAAGAGTTAGACGAGACTGAACAACAGCACCCTCTGCTCAACTCTTTCTGTGAAAGCGAGCTCATTGGGTTGCCTACCCACTCCACCTCTGACTTTTAAAGAGTTCTTCCTTGCAATGAGCTGAAATCTGACTCCTTACAGATCCCACTCACTGGGGCTACTTCTTTCCTTTGGGATCATCTGAAATAAACCTCATCGCTCTTCCAGATGTGACTCTTAGAAGGCAGCTCTCAAATCCCCACTAAATGATCTCATTTTTAGGCTCAGCCTTAGGTCCTCTGACCATTCTTCATATCACATGATTTTCAGATTCTTCTTCATCCTGATCTCCTTTCTCTGGATGCATTCCAGTTCATCAATATCCTGCTTAAGAGTGTGGTGCCCAGAACTGATGTGGTCAGACCAGTGCAGAAGTACACTCAAACTTTGGCTGCCCCTTGCCTCCTCCCTCCTCCTACTGCCGGGCTCTAAACACTGCTCTTCTATTAATGTAGCCGAAGTTGACATATACTTTTTTGGCTGCCATGTCATACTGCTGACTCCGCTTGTTGACAGCAAAAAAACCCCAACCTTTTCACACAGATTATTATTAAGCCATGTCTCCCCCATCCGGTATTTGTACAGCTGCTTTTTTTTGCCTATGGGTAAGACTTTATGTCTATCCTTTTTAAACTTCATCTTGTTATTTTCAGCCTTTTGGGATCTTTATGGTCCCTGACTTTAATCTATTATATTCAGCCCACCTGTGCCTTACTTGACTTTGCCTTTCTCACTGGTTCCCAGTCTGTACTCTACCTTGCCAAAGGGTTTAGGATGCTTGTTTCCAAAAGGCATAGCCCACTGTGAGCTACAGACTTAGAAAAAAAGGTCTGAAAATTTGCTAAAGGATCTGTGCCAAAAGTATCTAAGTGAGAGGCTACCATGGTTCTTAGAAGAAACCTTCCAGCCCGGTATGATGATGCACACTTATAATCCCAGTGGAGGTTGGGGAATCTCTTGTGCTCAGCTGCAGTGGGCTATGCTGATCATGTGTCTCCATTAAGGGACCACCAGAATGCCCAGATGAGTAGGAAGGACTTAGAGAAAGACATTGGATGGAGCAGTTAAAAAATCCTTTTGAGAAAGCAATAATAGTGGGTGTTGAGGCTGGAAGCCTCATTATAAAGGCAAAGGAGATGAGTGGTAAGAATCTAGAAGCAGAAAATGCACACCCTTTATTCTAGGAACCTGAGAGTGACAGGGAAGAGAGATATTGGGAGGGTACTAGAGGTTAGGGGAAGAGAAGTTTTCTGAGGATAAAGGAGATTTAACCTTGAGGATAGAAACAGCCTGCTTAGAGAGAGTTGGTTAGGGAGGAATCAAAGTATCACTGTGCAGCAGCAAGGGACCCAGTTGAGATTAGATAATATGAATTAGTAGTGGATATAACCAACATAGTTGCATGTGACATCTGGCAGCATGGGAATGCAAATGGAGAAGGCAGATGGTTGGTTTAACCTAAGGGTTGAGGACTGGAAGGGTATGGATGGGCCATGGGACAAGGGAGCATGAAATTCAAGCATGGATTGGGAATTGAGCAAGTTGACTCTGAGGAGGAAAAGAAAGCCAGTGTAATAGACTTGGAGAACAGGGAACAATGGAGATATCAGAGATATCAGTGAAAATAAAACCCAAGAGTGAGGCATGGAGAGAGATGGAAAGGGAAGAGATTATATGAAAGGGAAGAATTTCAGAGCTCAAGATCCTGATTTGGAGAGAGAATAAAGAATTCCTTTTTACAGAGAGAATGTAAACAGAGTGGCAGAGAAGACTATAGATGTCAATGGCCCAAGCAATTGGGTGGGGACCAGGAAAGTATAGAACAGTAGAAAGGACACCAACTCCAGAGTCAGAAGAACTGGGTTCATATTCAGCCTTTGACATTTGCTATCAGTGAGACCTTGGTTAAGTTACTCTTTCTGGCCTGCTTTTTCCTCATCCATAAAATGAGGGTTGGACAAGATTGAGGGTTCTTGAACTTCTGTGTGACTTGATCTTTGGGAGTCTGGTGAAACATATAGATCATATCTTAGTATAATGCTTTAAAATTCATAAAATACATAGGATCACCAAAGAAACCAATTATATTGAAATAGTTACTTACAGTTGTTCAGACATTTTATCAGTAACATCTGACTTTTCATGGATCCCATTTGGGGTTTTCTTGGCAAAGATTCTGGAGTGGTTTGCCATTTCTTCTCCAGCCCACTTTCCAGATGAGAAAACTGAAGTAAACTGGGTTAAGTAACTTGCCCAGTGCCCAGCACTCTATCCATTGTACCTAGTTACTAGGTTGATATATATATGTATATATATCAATATATCAATTAGGTGGCACATATATATATGTGTGTATACATGTATGTATATGTATATACACATCTGTAAAATTCACTGGGGGATGAAATGGACCACTGCAGTCTCTTTGTCAAAGAAATCCTGAATGGGGTCATGAAGAGTCAGACAGGACTAATCAACAAAACAACAATTAAATAAACACAGATATACATGTCTGGGCATATATATGTTCATTTACATATATACATAGGTTAAGAACTCCTAGACTTGATGACCTCTGAGGTCCATTGAGGCTCTAGATCTCTGATCTCCTTGTTCCACCTTCTCATTTCTTTGTGGCCAAATTTTATCCCCTATTAGACTAGAAGTTCCTTATGGGCAAAGCTCATGCCATTTTGTGTTTTTTATATCTGGGGTCCCTGGCACCGTGCCTATGGAACGTATGTTGTTCCTGGAGGAGCCAGGTTGTTTCATATCTGTGTCCTCAGCACTTAACCAGGTTGGGGGGGGGGGGAAGAGAAGACAATAAATGTTTGTTGATTGATTGTACTTCATAACTGTTAAATTGCATTGAATTGGGAGATCAAAGGAAAATTGAAGGACTAGTCTGACAGCCATGACTCAATAATAGTCTCCCCTGTATTTGATTAAACTTCTCTGAGTGTAGACCAACTAAATAAATAGAGGAGTGAGCATACAGAAAAATAGATTCAGCCTCCTCTCACCAAACCCCCCCCCCATCTAAAGCAGAGGGTTCCTTAAAAAATTTTTTATTGATGTCCTTTGTTTTTTATATCAACAAAATTTCTTCTCTCCCTTCTCTTTCCCAGAAAGTCATCTCATATAATAGTTGTTGTTGCTTTTTTTTTTTCCCAAAGAAAAAGCAGAAGGCAAAAAATTCAGCAGAACTGTTCAATAAATTTTAAAAAATCTGAAAATATATGCAATGTTCCATACCGGCAGTCCTCCCACTTCTGCAAATGAGTGGGGTGAAAATATCTTATCATATTTGTTCTGTGGGGCTAGGCAAAACAGGGATTCTTAATTAGAGATCCGTGAACTTGGATAGGTAAAGATATTACACCTTTACTTTCATTAAACTCTGACTGAAATGTCACATTTTCTTCAGTTATTTAAAAATGTGATTCTGAGGAGTTAGGTTTCAGCAGTGTAAGGGGTCCATGGCACACAGAGGGTTAGAAACGCTGGAGCAGATTGGAATTTGGTTGTCCAGTAAGGTTTCTAGTAACAAGTTCTCTGGGTCCTAAACCCTGAAGCCAAATATACTTATGAAATGGTTCAAGGGAAAAGACATGGGTTTGTGCACAGGAGTCATCCTGTGATTTCTTCTCATCTCAAGCAACATTAAACCTATCATTTGGAGCAGAAGGGAAAAACCTATGCATGCTTCATTAGAAGAGAAAGGAGAAAAGAGTCAAGCATTGCTTGAGGGCCACACCTTAGCAAGACTGCTGCTACTACATCTGGTACTTACAAATGGCTTTGGGGTTCCTTTCTTACAAGAGCTGCATGCATTTGGCAAGCAGGGAGTCTTCTAAGGCCCCACAGCAATCCTTCAAGGAAATGGCAAAGCAGAAAACATTTTGATCAACATATTATAGACTTAAAATTGAGGACCAAAGCCAGAACTCAGAGGAACCATTTTCAAATTGGACTTCCAGCTGACTCCACTCTCCATTGTCTATTGTGCCTGATTCAACTTCGTGGGACAAGATGCCCCACACCTCTGGGTACCCCTCACTCATGTTTCCCCAACTTTCTAGTTTTCTTTTGTGTATTGTCTACACCATTAGATTGTAAGCTACTTGAGGGCAGTGTTTTAGCATAGTGCCTGGTACAGAGTAGGTGTTTTGGGATTGAATTGAAAATTAGTTCTTCCATTTTTCACCTTTTAGACCTAGAGTAAGTTCTTCCCATTCTTGGGCTTCCATTTCTCCATTTGTAAAGCAAGAGACCTGAACCAGATGATTTCCAAGGCCCCTTGTCTTAGCCTTAAATCCTTCTTACTTATCTGAAGAACCCCAAGTAATTCACTGGCGGAGCTGGAAGAGATAGTTCCTAAATACAAGCTAGGACTTGCTAATGGGGTCAGAAAAGAGAGTCACTAAAACATCCTTTCTTCTTCCTCAAGGGCTCCTGGTATGGGGTCTGGAGCCAGGGCTGCTGGTTTCCCTCACTCCAACTGGCTTTTAAAAGCTTTAAGCTCTCAGCTCAGTCAATAGAACTGGTGAGAGGTGAGGGTGAGGGAGAGGGAGGCAGAGGGGAAGGAGTGGAGAGGAAGGAGCCCAGGGGACTTTTTGGTGCCTCAGGCACCATCCAGAAAACTGTCAGCCTGATAGCTGAATTCTGATCAGAATCTTTAGCTGGTGATGAAAGCCCACAGCTGGATGGCGAGACTATCAGCAAAAAGTTCCCTCTCCCTTCCCCCAAGTCTGTTGACTCACAGACTGACTAGGTTTGATCTGGATAAGATTTGGAAGGAATTGGAGCAGATCCCCATCACCTCCTTCTCCCTGATGCCTCCTGCCCTCCCATAGTAATTACTGCCCCTCCCCCCCCAAAGGAGGGAAACAAAAACCAATTAGAAAAAAAGCCTCTACCTGGATAAGAAGATTGTTTAGGGAGGTCTAAGCATTAATCCACGAAGTGAAGCTCCCTGCCCTCCCTCCCCAAGTCATTTAACTTCTCTGTTTCAATCTCAGTTTCCTTATCTGTGAATTGGAGAGGATAACACCCACCTCAGGCCAAACCATTCTTCTTGGACTTTGGGACTGTTTTAGGCAAATAATCAGAATTTATGTGGCTGTTAAGAAAATAGTGTATGTCAATGCTTAGATAATGAGTAACCAAAAAAAGAGAGGTCCATCCAGAAGGTTCTATGGAGTCAAATCATCATAGAAACAGGTCAGTTCATTGGTGTAGCAATTCATTTGAAAACTGAAGGGAAAATCAGGATTTATATGAGGAAGAAGAATTCTATAATCTACATGTAGAATATGTATTTTATTTATTCTACATATATGATATATTTTATATAATATATTAATGTAGAATATGCAGATATATATGATTCTATATATAGAAATAAGGACAAATAATTCTGAATCTGGACTTTTTTCTACAATCACCATAACCCCCCACCCCCTCAGATGCCATATGTCCTATTGATCCGATATCGTGTACACTCACTATGGCCCCCAAAATGCATTCATTATTAGGTATTAAATCAGTTACACAGAATCACAGGGTTGGAAGGAACTCCAGTGGTCATTAGGTCAGGGGTTGGCAGCAAACAGGCCAAACCAAATATGGCTTACTGCCTATTTTGTAAGGCCACTGAACAAAGAATGGCATTTACATTTTTAAATAAAGTTTTATTGTACAGTATTTTAAAATGTAAAAGTCATTCTTAACTCTCAGGCTTTACAAAAACAAGCAGCAGTTCCAGACTGTAGTTTGCTGACTCCTGATCTAGTCTAAGCTGTCTGAACTAGGATTTTCTTTATAACATCCATGAAAAGTGATTTTCCAACTTCCACTTGAAGACCTCCAGTGGTGGGAAACTCAGTCTCCTCATTTCTTCTCTCTGCCCCTTGTCAACCTATTCTGGTGTTGAACAGCTCTAATTGAAAAACTGTTTTGCCTCCTAATGAGCCCAAATCTGCTGCCTTCTCTTCCTAGTACTACTAGCTTTTGGAGATACATAAAATCAATTTAATCCTTAATGGCAACCCTTGAAATACATGAAGTTCACATTGATGGTCCTTCCTTCTACCCTTATCCCAAAGAAACTTCTCTCTTTTCCAGGCTAAACATCCTTCAGCTATTCTTTGTTTACTATAATATCAAGTTCCTTCACAATGTAGGTGGTCCCCTCTTGTCAATAGCCTTCTTATACCTATATCTGACTTATTATTAAAAACCTAATTTGAATCGGTGGGAGCTTTGGCTGTTCATATTATGTACTGTCTGCAAAACTCATTAAGTCCCCTTTGATCACTTAGTCCAGTACCAAGGAGAGTCACTACAGAAAGAGACTACTTCAACATAATTAATAGTAAGGATGATATGCTCTTGAGATACCAGAAGTAAAAAGTAGTAGGTAGCTATCAGAAAATGATGATCATAGGTAATATACTATTTTAAAGTGTGGACCAGAGGATAGCTGGGTATCTCAATGGTTTGAGAACCAGGTCTAGAGATGGGAGGTCCTAGGGTCAAAACTGGCCTCAGACACTTCCTATCAGTGTGACCCTGGGCAAGTCACCTAACCCCCTTTGCCTATCCCTTACCACTCTTCTGCCTTGGAACCAATAAACAGGATTGATTCTAAGGCAGAAGGTAAAGGTTTAAAAAAATAGAAATAAATAAAAGTGAGGAACAGAACTATTGAATAAATGTCTTTGTGTTGAGTCAATTGTGTCCTTTGATTGTAAGAGGTATGCACTGGTACCGATTCATAGGTTATAGTGAATAGGATCATAGGAGTGCTTCCTCCAGAGCAGAGATGTTCCACAGTATCTTATGCTTTAAAAAAAAAGTCCCATCAATGTCCACATATCAAAAATTTTGGACAATCCAAAAACTGACAGCATTCCATGAGAGCTGGTGGAAATGGAAATCTCTCTCCCCTATTTTTGTTCTTGAAATTGATCCTAAGTATCATTGCCAAGATGGAAAAATTGTAAGGGCTCAGCAATTGGGGTTAAATGGCTTGCCCAAGGTTACACAACTAGGAAGTGTCTTGAGGCCTGATTAGAACCTAGGACCTCCTGTCTCTAGACCTGTCTTTCAATCCACTGAGTCACCTAGTTGTCCCACCACAATAAATGGTTATACAACTCAAGAAAGGTGCAGCTAGGTGACACAGTGGATAGAATGGTGGACCTAGAATTAAGAAGAGTACTCTTCCCGAGTTCACATCTGGCATTAGTCACTTATTAGCTGTGTGACCCTTGTCAAGTCACTTAACCCTGTTTGCCTCAGTTTTTTCATGTGTAAAATGAGCTGAAGAAGGCAATAGGGAACAACTCCAGTACCTCTGCCAAGACAATCCCAAAATTCTCATAGATTTCCACTTGTCTTCATGCTTTTAAAGGTCCAGCCCAAAGTCAATAAAGAAAATTGAGTTTCACCTCAAAGAAGGAAAATCTGGTCCCAGCAGGGCTCCCAATAGGGATAGGGGACTTGGGGTTGACTGGAAGTCACCCTCTCATTTTCACAGGCAAGAATTCCTCTGGGTCTTTGCAATGTACTAGGACACCTGATGTTTCCTAGTGGTTCTTTGCAACACATGGGGTGTTTCAAACAGAGATCCTTGCAAGATTAGTAGGCTACATTAAAAAGAAATTAAACAATCTCAGAAAAATCCCCAAAAAGGTGTATGACCCACAGGAAGGGATTATATACATAAAGTTGACTCTGTGATTTCTAGACCATCAGGAAAAACTTATACTATATATGAGTAGTATATAAGGCCTTCAGACAACTATCTCGATGCATACCACAGTAAGTCAAAAGGACACATCTTCAAAGAAGTAAAATTTTAAAGTTTTAACATGGATGATTCCTCCATAGAGTGATCTAGATGTATTGCTAAGCACCAGTATTCTAGGAATGTTTAACATCCATACTGCTTCTATCAGTTTCCAAACCAATAATGGACATACAGGTATCAACAGATATTAGTATATAAAGATTAAACAATAAGAAATTATTTCAAAGAAACTGGTCTAACTGGTAATGAAAATACAGAGCACTATCTAGTTCATAGTCTGAAAATACACACAAATTGTTTTTTCTCCAGTGGATCCTTACAAATGAATGGGGAACTCCAGAGAATCACGACCAGAATTACCTGCCCTTTGTCTGTCATACAGCATTAAGAAATAACTTCTTTATACTTTAAAAGATGACAGATTTAGAGCTGGAAGAGACATTAATGGTCACTGAATCCATCTTTCCCTATGAGGAAACTAAGGCTGAGAAAGGTTGAGTGACTTGAACAGAGTGACATAGCTAGCAAATATCTGACAAAGAATTTGAACTTAAGTCTTACTGATTTTTAAGTCCAATGCTCTGTCTACTAAACAACCTCGCTACCTCTAAGACCTTCCTTTAAGGCCAAGGTTTCTTAACCATTCTTATACCATGGACCCTTTTCAAAGCTCAGTGAAGCCTAAGCATGTCTTCTCAGAATATTTTTAAATGCATAAAATAAAATACATAGGATTACCAAAGAAACCAATTGTATCGAACTAAAAGTATAATTTTTGCCTTATTCACATTCAAGGACCTCCCTGAAATCTATCCTACCCTTCTTGGGGAGAAATCAGTTAACCAGATGCCCTATACTATTCTAAAATGAATCAATCCCTTTCCTCAAGAAGATTTGAATGCTGGTGCTATTTCCACTTGGCCGCTCTGTTGTTAAAATACTAGCCCTAAGATTTTAACCCTTCTTTTATCTCCCTAAGAATTTTCCCAATTCCTAGGGGTCTCTGATCACCCCACAGAGGACTAGTCACTGATAACTCTACCATCTCCTTCTTAAAATGTGGAGCCCTTGATTGACAACAGCTTTGTGATGTTGACTAAAAGGCCACCTGAAAGCAAACTGGTAGTCCTACAGACATGGGAAGGAGGGGGTAGGGGAGATAAAATGAAAACATTAAGTTAACCTCTTGGCAACTGTTTTGCTCCTTTCTATTGACTTACCTGGATTCCCTTCTAGAGAACCTGACTAGCCAGTTCAAGCATCATTTCCCATTCTCTTTCATTTCCTGGTTTTCTTACCCTCAGGTCCTCAACTTCAGAAATCTTGGTTTGTGGCTCACTGATGTTGCAAGGGAAAGTTTTCTTTCATCCAAAACTTGTCGGTTACAAACCACTCAATGAAAGGTTTGTTCTTTCTGAATGAATGTATTACCACATTTCTGATGACTGGAAAGGTATCTGAATTAGCAGGATTGAAGTTGGACCTTTCTAGGAGACATCAGTCAGTCAATGAGTATTTAGTTGTTGTTGTTGTTGTCATGTCCAACTCTTTGTGACCCTGTGGGCCATACTGACCATGTGCTTTTCTTGGCAAAGATTCTACAGTGATTTGTTATTTCCTTTACCAGTGGATTAAGGAAAACAGAAATTAATTGGCTTTCTCAGGGTTACACAACTAGCAAGTATCCGAGTCTGGATTTGAACTTCATGATTCCAAACTCAGTGCTCTATCCACTCAGCCACCTAACTGCTCAAAAGATTCTAGAATGATTTTCCATTTCCTTCTCCAGCTCATTTGACAGATGAGAAAACTGAAGCAAACAGGGTCAAGTAACTTGGCCGTAGTCACACAGCTAGAAAGTATCTAAAGACAGATTTGAACTCAGATCTTCCTGAATCCAGGCCCATCCCTCTATCCGCTAGGACTCTCTAAATACTAACCACTGTGTAGCTTTGAATTCAAAGAATAAAATAAACCCCCACTAACAAAGAGGAATCACTTATGTTCTAATGAGGAAGATAGGTAAATATATACAAAGATAAAAATATATACAAGGCAGTTTAGGAGGAAGGGTGCTAGCAATTAGGGGAAGAGGGTAGGAATCAGGCTAGGTTTCATGGGAGGGGTTGTTGAGGAGGTGAAAAGGAAGAGAAGGACTCTGAGGTCAAGCTAAAGGAGTGAGTTATAGGCATAGGGCATGGCCAGTACAAAGGCACAAAAGGGAGATAGAAAGTTCTATGTGAAAAATGGAGAAGGCCACTTTGGCAGTGTCATGGAGTACATGAGGGGAAGGAACATCTAATGAGGATGGGAAGATAGGTTGGGACCAGATTAAGGAGTCTTAAAAGAACGTCTTTTGTGTCTGGTTCAACAATTTGTTACTGTCTCAGGAATCATGGTTTGCCAGACCCTGTGAGCCTGGAGCAAGGTCAGAGAAGGGAGCTAGCTAGCTAACACGAATGGGTCATAATTTCCTATATTGGCCCCTTGTGTCCCCATTCATTTCTCTAGAGCTGAGAGTGATGCCCCTTATTTATTTTGTGTTCTCCCAAAGTAGCTAGCACTGTGTTCTGCACACAAGTTGGCACTTAAATGCTTGATTGTTCTAATGAGAGAGAGGCTACAAAGCTGTCTGGGAGATATTTAAGGAAAATAACTGCTCACTTACTACCATTAGTCTTTTATTTATCTCACACAACTCCTTTTCATTTAATCTGTGAACAGTCAAATTAGACTTGTCACCATTCGTCAAACATGTTCTTCCACTGCCTAACTGTATGCTGTTGTTAATCCTGCCCCTAGAATGTGCCTAAAATGCATCACCTCCCTCCTCTCAATCTTCTTTCCATATTTATCAACTCCAACAAATGTTTATTAAATGTCTACTATGTGTAAAGCACTGTGGTAGATGCTAGGGATATAAAGACAAAAATAAGACACTGAGCTCTCAGGGAGCTGTCCTTATTGATGGAGTTTTACTAACAAGAGTGGATAGGGTCCTGGACCTGGGATCAGAAAGGAGCCTGAGTTCCAATCTGCTAAGCTACTTACTAGTTATATGACCTTGGGCAAGTCACTTCACCCTGTTTGCCTGTTTCCTCATCTGTAAAATGAGCTAGAGAAAGAAATGGTAAACCAAAAAACCCAAATGGAGTTACAAAGAGTTAGACAAGACTGAAATAGCTGAACAATAACAAATAAAGTGTTTGAACACAAAATCTTTCCTATATGTGTGATTCTGGGCAAGTCACTTAAATTTTATCTGCCTCAGTTTCCACAAGGTTGTTGTAAGTATAAAATGGGAAAATATATTTAACATGCTTTTCAGATCTTAAAGTGCTATAGTAATGCTAGCTATGTCATCATCATTATTACTAGTACTATTGGGGAGATAGATAGATAGATAGATAGATAGATAGATAGATACATACATACATACATACATAGATACATAGATACATAGATGGATGGATGGATGGATGGATGGATAGATAGATGGATAGATAGATGGATAGAGACAGACATACAGACAGAGAGACACATAGAGAGAGAGATACACATAAGGAAATCTGATGGGGCAGTTTCACTAACAGTTGGGGGGATGAGAGGACATGGTACATGAAATGAACTTTGAAGGAACACGAGGAAGCTTAGAGGTGGGTGGAGGAGAAGAAGGCATACATCAGGTCTAGTGAATGGCTTGTAAAAACATCAGAGAATAGGGGATTGAACAAGATCTGAGAATAGCTAATATAGCATTTTGATAGAAATGTGGTGTTCAAGAAAAGAAATAGTATGAAATAAGATTGCGTGGAAGATCTACAAAGAAATAACCTTTACATTGATATAAGAAAAAAATATTAATGAACATATCCAAAAGTGGAATGAGTGTCTTAAGAGACTGTGGATTTCTCATACTGGAGTTCCTCAAACAAAGGCTTCATGACTCTTGCCAGGTATGTTGTACAAGAGACTTTTATTCAGGCAAGGCATGGCCACTAAAGTATCTTCTGGATTTAAAAACAATGAACTTATGTTCATTTAATTCAATTAATGTTCAATTAAATTCCACATTTTACCAAAAAGAAAGAAGAAAGGAAGAAAAGAAAGAAAAAGGGAGGGAAAGAAGGAAGTAAGGGAGAGAGAGAAGAAAGGGAGCAAAGAGAAGGAAGGAGCTTGAGAGCTAGATGGGGAAGGTCTTAAATGGCAGGCTAAGGATTTTGTATTTTATCTTCTCAATAATGAAATACCATGAAGTATTTTTAGAAGGGAAATCTGTACCTTCTGGGAATATTATTTTGGCAGGTGTATGGAGAGGGGGTTGGAGAAGGCAAGAAGCAGACTTTTATAGTCTAAACAAGAGGTAATAGAAGCCTGAATTAGGTTGGGGGCTCTATGAGTGGAAAGCAAGGCATAATTAGAAGATGCTATAGAGCAAGAATTGACAGGATTTAGGAACTGATCATATATGGGAGTGTAGGAGAGGAAATATCAGTGACTCTGAGGTTATAAATTTGTGTGCCTGGGAGGATGCTGACATCCTCAAAAGAAACAAGATTAGAGAAGGAGCATGTTGCAGAGTAGGAATGGCAATAGTGGGTTCTGTTTTGGATATGCTGAATTTGAGATGCCCTACAGGACATCCAAGAAGAGATATCAAATGAACTAGGGTTCAGGAAAAAGGTTAGAAATTAATATAGAGATTTGTAGAAATTTAGATTTGTAGATAAGTAGAAATGATCTTTGGAATGAATAAATGAAAAGCTTTCTCATGGGGCAGTTAGGTGGCTGAGTGGATCGAAAACCAGTCCTGGACACGGAAGTCCTAGGTTCAAATATGGCCTTAGACACTTCCTAGCGGTGTGACAAAGCTGGGCAAATCACTTAACTCTAGTTGCCTAATCCTTATCACTCTTCTACCTTGGAATCTATACTTAGTTTTCATTCTAAGACTGAAAATAAGGGTTAAAAAAAAAAGAGCTTACTATGCTGTAGATACAAATGCAGAGAACAAGCAAACAAACAAGCCAAAAGAGTTCCTTCCCTCAAAGACCTTACATTCTAACAGGAAGACCACATACATAGGGGAGAGTGGTGGCTTGGCAAAAGAAACTGTGGTCAGGAAAGTTCAAAAGCTGTTAAGGGGAATTGTTTGGTAGTGAATTAACAAACCTTTTCCAGAGACAATGGTAATGTTAACTTGATGATGGTTTTCAGGGGATGAGGTGGAAAATTGGGATATAATTACAGAACAATAAATGGTAAGAGTAGAGAGGAGCCTGCATTGTCCCAGATAATGCCAAAATGAGTGGTCTTGTTCTTCCCAGGCTTGGTCTCAGACAATGCATTTTGAAAAGTAGAGCAGCAGAGTAGCAAAAGAAGCAGATAGATAGAAAATCTAAGGAGATGTGCCTATGGGGAGGGAAAAGAATAGGAACCAGGACAGAACTGTGCTTAACACCCATGCTAAGGTCAAAGGAGACAGATGATAAAACTACTGCAAAGGAGACTGAGAAAGAGTGTTCAGTCACGAAGGAGAATCAGGAGAGAGCTGGGTCACAGAAGCCATGGGAGGAGCAAATGTCCAGAGAGGAGGGAATGATTTCCAGTATCAAAAGCTGCAGAGAAGGACAAGAAGGATGAGGACTAAAGATAAAAAGATGAATGGACTGGTAAGATCCTTAGGTGACCCACTACATCTAAGCAGGCTCCAGCTATGACTCACTTTACTTCCTGGGCAACATTTCCCCTGATGCCTTGCCAGTGTGTGTGTGTTCGTGACCCCTCATCCATCTCATTCGTCGGCTGAGGCAGTTTCTAAGCTTTTTTTATTTCTTTGATATGACAACTGCTTTATAGCTGTTAAGCTTTTGCCAGAAATAATGATAATCAAGGTCAATGTCTACCTTTTACTTTTCCATTTTCCAGCTTCAATGACTTATTTGAATAGATCATGTTGAAGCTGTTGCAATTATACAGTGTTTTCTTGTCATCTTTACTGTTTCTCCTAAATGGATGCTGATTTTGTCATTTGTTCTAACTAAACGATCTGACTGAACATAGATTTTCATATGGCTTCCATTTCAGTAGTCATTTCTGATCTTTCAATATGATCATTCATTTTTTGCACCATTCATCAGTGCTAACAAAATCTTGAGCTTTTATAGCCATTTTTAGAAGTATAGATATTTCTTTTCAATATATAACATGTATCATAACAATATAATATATTATCAACATATATATAATATAACATAGCAATGTAATAGATATTATTTTTATAAATATGTAATAAATTATAACAAATATGCTTATCCAAGAGAAACAAATTCTCACGTTAGTTATGTTCGAAAATCCATGTCTCATTCTTTTTTCTTCCTCCTTTCTATCTTTCACTCTCCCTAAGAAGGCAAATAATATGATGTATTTTATATATATATATTATCACATAATACATATTTCCTTGTTCATGTTGTGAAGGAGGACACATATTGCTTACACTAGAGAAAAATTCATGGAGGAAATACAGTGAAGAATGGTATGTTTCAATCTGCATTCAGACTCCATCTGTTCCTTCTATGGAGGTGGATATTCTTTTTTGTCAGGAGTCCCTTTATAGCTATTTTTAATTTAGCCCTAATATTACAAGTGTACATACAGGAAATGAAGGCTGTATCTTCTTTTTTAAAGTCTCTTCTTCTCTTTACATGACCGTGTACCTTTCCTAGACCCATTAGTAGGTTTAGAGCAAGAATCTATAATCTCATTTTACAGACAAGAAATTTGAGGCCCAGAAGGGTGACTTGCCTAACTTCCAACTCTATTCTAGAATGTCATCATGAGATACAGAGGTGAGACTTCTTAGTAGTTTATAGGGTATCTGCCTATTTCTTCAATGTGAGCCATATTTTCCAACATACTTATCACTATCCTTCCCCAGAACCACCTTTGCATTGAAGTCACCAGATATCAACATATATGCTGACTTGGTTTGAAGAAACCTATCAAATTCTTTGTAGAATTTCCCTACCTCCTCATCCCTTACAATGCAGTTTAATGCTTAACACTGTAATTTTCTTCTTGGTGTTTTTTTTTTGCTTTGTTTTGTTTTTGCCCATGTTCTCAACTTAAATAATATAAGACAAGGAACCAAAGGCTTTTATGAAATGAATGGCATGTTTTATTGGGTTCATTATGAAACCAACACCATCAGTTAATTTGTTTTTCTAAGAGAGAACTATGAACTATCCTAACATTTAGCTGAAACTTTTTGTCTTTTGTGTCATATATTATGATGTTAAATATGTATGTGTTGAATATTCATGATGTTGATTCATGGTGTTAAATATTCATGTGATTCAGTTTTTCTAATAATTTCACAGTTTATCAGCCATTAGTCAAAGATCTCATGTTTGAACTAGCAGCAGTTAAGTTAATATTGTGATTTCATTGGTTTAGGGAATTTCCAGATAAGGAAATCCCCTTGCTACCAATTCAGGTTAGCACCTTCTCTGTACCTTTTAATATTAGAGAATTGCCTAGATAACCAAGAAATTACATTTCTTCCCCAGAGGCATATGGTTAATATGTGTCAAATGTGAGAGTTGAACCCAGGTCTTCCTAACTCTGATTTTAATTCTCTATCTATTAGGATATATTGCTTTAAAAAAAACCCAACAACTTATATATTTAAGTAGGATTTATTTCTTTAGTTTCTTTTTTTACCATTTATTTTTATTTCATCTTCATATGTATAACAATATAATATGTAATATAGAAATAAATGTAATACATATGATTTGTTATAAATATGTAATAAATGCTTATTTATCCAAGGGAAGCATAGCTGCTTCCATATCATGAGTTACCATGGCCAATGAACTCAAAACCTCATGGCTAGTCATAAGCCTTCCCATGTTTGAGTCGGTCCTCAGCAAAATCAGTCAAAGAGATGAATTTGGATATTATGTCAGGAAAAACTTCCTAATATTCAGAAATGTCTGAAAATAGGGTGAGCTGGTTCAGGGGATGATTGGTTCCCCCTTTTTGGAGGACTTTAAGTGGAGGCTGGAAAACCACTTATTGGATACATCATGGCAGGGAATCCTTTGTATGTGGGGTTAGACCACATGGCCACTTCATGGAGTCCTTTCCAACTCTCAAATTCTGTGATTCTGTGAAGGAAGCTTACAGCTTTCTCCATTCCGAGTTCATGTCCTTCTCTCTTCTTCCCTCTCAACCTCCATAGCCTGCCTACTCCAAGCTGAATTGGTGAATTATGAACGAGTCAAGGAGTATTGTCTCAAAGTTCTGAAGAAAGAAGGGGAAAATTTCAAAGCTCTCTACCGATCAGGCGTGGCTTTTTACCACCTGGGTGACTATGACAAGGCACTCTACTACCTGAAAGAAGCAAGGTCCCGGCAACCAACAGGTAAGCTTGTAGCACCTTCTTTCTTTCTTTTTTTTTTAAGTTTATTTACTTTTTAAAAATTAATTTAGAATATTTTTCCATGGTTACATGAATTATGTTCTTTCCCTCCCCTCTTCTCAACCTCCTCCCATAGCCAATGAGCAATTCCACTGGGTTTTACATGTGTCATTGATCAAGACCTATTTTCATATTATTAATATTTGCACTAAAGTGATCATTTAGAGTCTACATCCCCAATCATATCCCCATTGAACCATGTGATCAAGCAGTTGTTTTTCTTCTCTGTTTCTACTCCCACAGTTCTTTCTCAGGATGTGGATATCATTCTTTCTCATAAATACCCTAGAATTGTCCTAGATCATTGTATTGCTGCTAGTAGAGAAGTCCATTACATTTGATTGTACCACAGTGTATCCATCTCTATGTATAATGTTCTCCTGGTTCTGCTTCTTTCACTCTGCATCAATTCCTGGAGGTCCTTCCAGTTCACATGGAATTCCTCCAGTTCATTATTTCTTTCAGCACAATAGTATTCCATCACCAACAGATATCACAGTTTGTTTAGTCATTCCCTAATCGAAGGGCATCCAGTTTCTTATCAACTAGCCAAGGCAGGTTTTCTGGACCCTTCTTGGATAAGGTGGCCTTTTTTCAGGACTAGATAATGAAATTATAACAAGAGTTAGATTGTATCATTAGGATTTTACTCAAAGTTGATAGAAGTTTGGGTGTCATGGAGGGAATGTGGAGAGCAACTACTTAGCCCTTAAAGGATGAAGAGTGTTCCACATCCACTGAACACACCTCCCAATATAGACAATTCCCTGGCAGCTAATCATCCTTGACCCTTAGCTTAGGTCGCTAAAAATGAGAGGTGACCCCCTCCCCATTATTATCCCAAGTAATTCTAGAAAAAATAAAATCAATGTCATAAACATCATATAAGAAGAGACAAAACTATCCTTATTTGCAGATGACAAGATGGTGTCTTTGGAAAATCTCACAGATTTAGTGAGGAAACCTAAGTGAGATAATTAGCAACTGCAAAGAGATGGCAATACATAAAATAAACCCACAAAAAAAAATCATCCTTATTCTGCCTGCATATTATAGAGCAATACCAAAATTTAGGAGGAAATAATTGAAGGAGAAAGCCATTTAAGATAAAGACAAAGAACATAAAATGATAACCTCTCCAGAAACACACAAGATTCCTACACATACAACTTCAAAATACTCTTTACAGATATAAAAGACTTAACTAATTGGGAAGAGATAATAATAGCTAGCATTCATATGAGATTCACTGCACATGAATGAGCCTTGTCCTTGTAATTAAAATGACAATACTACCTATTTAATTTGTAGATTTGGTGCCATACCAATCAAATTACTGAGGTGATGCTTTTTAAGAACTAGGAAAAAAAAAAACTCCAGAATTTATTTAGAACCAAAGGTCTAGAATGCACAGGGAACTAATAATAAGAAATACAAAGGAAAGGAACATAGCATTACCAGATCTTAAACTATATTATGAAATAGTAGTCATCAAAATTATTGGTTTTTAAAATAGATAAATAAATTATTGGAACAAGCTATATAGGCAAGAGACAGCAGCAATGAAAAATAGTTATGTTTGATAAATCCAAGAATAAAAATTCCTGGGAAGATATATTTTTTGACTCTAGCTGTTTGGCAGAAATTAGGTTTAGAACAAAATGCCATATCCCATATATACCATGTACATACAATAAGCTCAATATTGATACATATCCCGAATCTAAAAGTTGCATCTTTTTTTTTAAAAAGCAGAAAAAAATAAGATCTACTATGGTAAGAATAAGAATTTTTAATTTGAATTTTTAAGAGTAAGAATTATTTTAGCAAATAATAGGACTCGTAAAAAAAAAGCAAATAAATTTTAAGTCTATAAGTTAAGAAAATAAAAAACTTCTGTTCAAAATTTGCTAGCTTCATGACCCTGGATAAGTTACTTAATCCCAATTGCCTAGCCCTTACTGCTCTTCCATCTTGGAACCAAAATACTTAGTTTTGGTTCCAAGATGGAAGGTAAGGGTTTAAAAAAAACAAACAAACTTCTGCATAAATAAAATTAATGGATCTGGAACTAGAAGAGAAATGGTAGAGTGAGTGAGGAAAATGTCTACCCTATATAACCAATAAAGGACAAACATAAATATCATGCAAAAATATGCATAACATATAGCACAAAGATATAATACCAAGAGCCAATGCCAATACCAATTTACAAATAGAAAAGTGATAAAAAACAATTAACAATTTTCAAAATAAGAGTTGCAAACTATAAATGAGAAAACTATTTGCTCCAAATGACATTTAATAGTATAATTAATGCAAATTAAAATAACTCAGTTTTCATTATTCAAATTTGCAAAGAAAAAAGATGGAAACAACCAGTGCTGAGGGAAAATATGAAGATATAGGCACACTAAATCACATTGATGGAGCTGTGAGGTGGTCTTACTTGTTCTTAATTTCAGTTTGGAATTGTGCAAGAAAAGTGATTAAATTGCCTATACCATTTGGCCCAGCAATCTCACTCCTGGGCACATATCTCAAAGAAGCTTATGGCAGAAAAAAAGGTCCAGTGTATACCAAAATGTGCATAGCTACACTCTTTTTGGTAGCAAAGAATTAGAAATAAAATGGGTGCCCATAATTTGGAGAATGATTGGAAAATGCCTTGCATAATAAATATATGAATGTAATAGAATAACATGCAATAAGAAATGAAGACAAATATATGAATATAAAAAGAACATTATTTAGTAAAAAATGGAGACAAATAAAGCTTTCATCCAGAGAAAAATGAGAATATGTGTATGACCAGATGCAGAGGAAAAGAATGGACATAATGACTGTGACAACAAGAAGGTCCTTGGAAAAAGTCAAAATCAAGATCTTGGAGAGGTGATAATAAGCATACTTTTCCCTTACAAAAGGGAGGTGGGTAACTATTAGGACAGAATATTTTACCAAATTATCAGATATGATCTCTGATTCAGATGTTTTATTTTGCTAATTTTCTTTATCACAAGAAAGCTTTCCTTCTGGAGGGAGGGGTAACATGACTGTGATTTGAAAATGAAAGGTATTTAAAAAAAGAATAGAGGTGGAACATAGTGAAGATGGGTGACTCAGGACCAGAATTAGTCCTAAAAGATCAGAGGGAACAGAATTTAGCCCAGTCAGTATTTTCATAGGATGGAAACCCATCAGACCAGTCTTGCTAGTCTTTTAAACCTGCTGTGAGGTATTAAACCACGAAGCAGGGGCAAGTTGATGGCTAAGAGGAACAATGGTTAACATAGTTGGGTTGGATTGTGGTCAGTGATCAGTGGCTGTGGCAAGGGAACCTGTGGCAAAGAAACAAGAGGAAAGAGAAGTTATGGAAACAAAAATGTGTCTATTTTCTAGGCACTACAATTGGGATCCCTAATTAGTTGTATTTGGATCTGGATAGTCAATAAAGCTGTCATGGTCCCTGCCTCTCTGTGAGTTTATATTTAAAGATAATTCAACAGAGCAATCCAAACAAACCCAGCCCAACAGAGAACATGTCAACATGACCAAAAATGCGGAAAGCAAGAAAAGAGAATGCCATGAACCCAGAACAGGGCTGGCTTATAGCTTCCTTTCCCTATCTTATAGGTGAAAAGGGTGGCCTGAAAAAGGAGGTTGGGAAAATGTGTACACCAGGGTTGTTTGCAATAACAATAAATTGGAAGCAAACTATGTGCCTGGCAATTTAGAGAATGGCTGAATCTGTCAATCAATAAACATTTATTAAGTACCTACTTTGTACCAGGTCTCGTGTTAATCACTGGGGATACAAAAAGAGACAATCTCTGCCCTCAAGAAACTTACAATTTAAGGGGAGAAATAACATGCAAACAAAAATATACAAAGCCTTATTATTATTTAAACTATATATTTTGTAATAAAATGTTTTATTTTGTATACAAAATATACTGTATATTTTATACACAAAATATACAGTATAAATAGGAAATAATTAAAATAAGGAAGGCTCTCGAATTAAGAAGGGTTAGGGAAAGTTTCCTGTAGAAAGTTGGAATTTAGTTGGAGCTTAAAGGAAGCCAAAGGGATGCATAGTGATAAAGGAGGAAGGAGAGCATCCCAGGTATGGGGAACAGGCAGAGAAAATGTCCAGAGCTGAAAGATGCAGTGTCTTGTGCACGGAACAACTAAGACACCAGTGTTCCCAAATCAAAGAGTATGTTTTGGGGAATAAGGTACAAGACTAGAAAGGTAGAAGAGGGCTAGATTCTGAAGGACTTTAATGCCAAACAGAGCATTTTGTATTTCAAAGGAAGCTACTAGAGTTAATTGAGTAGGGTGGCAACATGAACAGACTTGCTTTTTAGGAAAATCACTTTAGTGACTGAATAGAGAAAGGATTGAAGAAAGCTAAGGCTTGAGGCAAGTAAACCCACCAGCAGACCATTAAAATAATCAAGCCATCTGGTGATGAGGACCTGTACTAGAGTGGTGACAGTGTCAGAGAAGAGAAGGGAGCATATTCAAGAGATGTTGAAGAGATAAAATCGACAGACCTTGGCTAGAACTTGCATATGGGGGACTTGAGATAGTGAAGAATTGGGGATAGTTAGGTGATTCAGTGGAATGAGAGCAAGGTATAGAGAAGGAAGGTCCTGGGTTCAAATATGACCTCAGACACTTCTTAGCTGTGTGACCCTGGGCAAGTCACTTGGCCCCCATCTTCTAGTCTTTACTACACTTGTATGTTGGAACCAACACACAGACTTGATTCTAAGTCAAAAGGAAAAGGTTAAAAAAAAAAGATAGTGAGGAATCCAGGATGACTCCTAGGCTGTGTGCCTGAGGCAAGATGATATTGTCCACTACAGTAACAGGAAAGATAGGAGGGGACAAAGGTTAGGGGGAAGATAGTGAGTTCCATTTTGGATATACTAATTTTTAAGATGTATACTAGATATCTGGTTCAAGATGTCTGAAGGGCATTTGGAGATGCAAGATTGGGGGTCAGCAGATAGACTAGGGAAGCAAAGATAGATAGATTTGAGAATCATCAGCATAGAAATGATAATTAAATCCATGGGAGCTGATGAGCTAATGAAGTAAAGTAATACTGAGGGAGAAGAGAAGAGAGTCAAGGATACCTACAGGTAGAGGGTGTGATCTGGAAGAGGATCCTGGAAAAAAGACAAAGAAGGAGTGGTCAGTAAGTAGGAGGAGAACCAGGAGAATAGTGTCTCAAAAAACTAGAAAAGACTATCTAGGAGGAGAGAGTAATCAACAGTGTCAAAGGTCAAGGAGATTGAGGATTGAGAAAAAATCTCTGGATTTGGCAACTAAGAGATCATTTGTAACTTTAGAAAGAGAAGTCTTGATGGATTAATAAGGTCAGAAGCCAGATTATAAGGGGTTAAGATAAGAATGAGAGGAGAGAAAGGAGAGGCACCTAGTTTGGATTGCCTTTTTGAGGAGTTTAGCTACAAAGAGTAGAGAGTTGGGAATGATTGTTAGCAGGAACAGAAGGATCAAGTGATAGATTTTTTAGAGTGGGGTAGAATAGATATATTTGTAGGCAATGGGAAATGAATCAGTATAGAAGGGGTAACAGAGGGGGCAGTTTGTTGGAGGAAAGGGAATGGAATTCGATAGCTTGAGCAAGAAAAGAGGTTATCCTTGGTAAGGAGAAAGATCAGTTTTATCATATGAAGTAGGAGTGAAGAGAGAGATGGGGTCAGAAGGCATCTGAATGGTAGATGAGGAAGAAGGGAGAAGAGAGAGCTAATGTTCAGTGGCCTTAATTTTTTTCTGTAAAATATGAGGTAAAGTTCTCTGCTAAGAGATTGGGGGGAATAGGGAAGCCATTGAAGGTACGAGGAGTGATAAAGAGGTTTGGAAGAGCCATTGTGAAGACTGAGATATCAAGTGGATAAGGAAGTAGGATTGCCTAGCAGCAATGAGGGTCCAGTTGAGATAGTGTAACATAGATTTGTAGGAGACCCAGTCAGGATGGTTGCATGATTTTCTCCACCTTCTTTCAGCAACTTAGGTGAAGAAACAACAGTGATGAGAGACTTGTCTGAGTGTAATCAGTGATTAGATAAGGGGGTTAGAAATTCAAGGGAAGGCAACAGTGAAGAATTGAATTGGCTTGTCAAGGAGTGAAGATGTGAAGAGGAGAGAATAGATAGTACAGGGAAGATGGCCTAGAAGAGAATTGAGGGGTCACAGTGTGGATGGGTTATATTCTGAGGGACTTATGACAAAGAATGCTATCCACTCCCAGAGAAAGAACTGTTGGAGTCAAAATGCAGATCAAAACATATACTTTTCACTTTAGTTTATTTAGGTTTTTATTTGGGAGTTGGTTTTATATGATTATATGATTATTCTCTTACAAAAATGAACAATATAGCAATATGTTTTGCATGATAAAATATTTATCGTCCAAATTGAATTGCTTTCCAGATCTAGGAAGGGGGAGGAAAGGGAGAGAGGGTGACAATTCAGATCTTATACCTTGGGAAAACTTGGGTAGAAATTTATTACAAGTGATTGATAAAATATAAAAATTAAAAATAAAGAGTAGGATTATATAAGAGAAGGCAGAGAGAGAGAGAGAGAGAGAGAGAGAGAGAGAGAGAGAGAGAGAGAGAGAGAGGAAAGCTAATAGATTATGGTTGGATAAGGGAATGTCAGAATTCTTGAACATGGAGGTGGTACATTTATGAGTGATGGTAAGATTAAAGGTATGATCATTTTTGTGTGTGTCTAAAATGGGGTGAGGAGGTGAACAAAGTGAAGAACTGAGTGGTTAGGGTATTTGAGGGAGAATTAACATTTGTCGTGACCTTTACTAGAATGAAGACAAGAATTGAAAAGGAGAGGAAAATCATAAGCTAGGTATGAAACTCATTGAGGAAGGAAAGGGAGGTCTATAGACAACTGCTACCAGAATTTTGATTGGGCAGTAGATATAAATAGCATCAACCTCAAAAGAAGAGAGGTTACTGAATAATAAAGGAAGGGGGAAAGTTGGATGTGGAAACAGGGAGCAAGAATGTCTTGAATGTCTTGACCACTGAGGTGAAGAGAATGAAGAAAGGTGTAGCCACTACTGGGAAGTGTGGCCAAAGAAACTGTCATCAGGAGAAAGTTGGGTTTCAGTAAGAGCTAGCAGATGGAAGGAGTGGGAAAAGAATAGATTTAAAATGAAGGGAAATTTATTGCGTATGGAAAAGGAATTCCAAAACAGAAAAGCTGGATAGTTTAAGATGAAACTTTGGGTTGGGAGGGTTGAAAGGGATGGAAATGAGGAATCTGGTGGAAGAGGGTTTGAAGTGGGGTTAGAATGATGATTTTCAGGAGTTGTAATCTGGAATGTGAAGGGTATGACTAGGTGTGAGAACATTCATCTTTGAGTGGAAAGCATCACCCACAGAGGACTAGCACAAGAGTCAAAAGGGAGGTTTATTCTTCTTTGCCCTGGGGTTTCCCCATATCCCAATTGGGACTGGCAACAGGAGGTGGAAGATTCGATGTGCAGGTACAAAGGAAGTAGTTGTTTTGGGGCAAATAGAAGATGCCTGGCCTAGCCTGAAGCAGCTGAGCCCAGCAGATGGAAGACCTTTGATCTGAGGACTTCTCACCTGAGGAGGATAAATGATACTATGTAAATGTAACGTCCAGTCCATTCAGTTTACTTCCCAAACTTGCCCTTACTCTCAGATTGAGTGCTGAGAGAATGACAGCTACCTCAAGTTCTAGGGGTTCTCCTATTACTGTAGCCTCTAATTCCTCACTAGTATGCTTCCCATTTTTAATCCTGCAAAAGACTTAGTTAGCATTTAATAAAGGCATTTATTCATACAGTATAGCAAGAATAATAGCTATAAAATATTCTTCCACCAATAAGCACAGCATCCTCCAGGAGAATTGATTTGGAGTGGTAGTGATGCATTCATGTGGGATACACATGGCAAAGGCAGCTTATTGCCTGTGGCACTGAAGAGTCTGGGGAACTTTTTTTCTCTTTGTAGAGTCCTCCCACAGCCCACACATCTTTGTTGGGCAGATTTCTCAGCTGGGCTTTTAGGGTTTGCTCCTATCTATGCAGCTAGGTGTCGAATTGGGCCTTTAGTTAGGAAGAGATGAGTTCAAATCTGGCTTACTATACTTACTAGATAGATTCTATACTAGGTACTTACTAGCTGTGTGACCCTGGCCATATCACTTAACCCTATTTGCCTCAGTTTCCTCATCTGGAAAAATGAACTAGAGAAGAAAATGGCAAATCACTCCAGAATCTGTGCCAAGAAAACCCCAAATGGGATCGCGAAAAGTTGGTCACCACTGAAATGAGTGAACAACACACCAAAACTGATAGAAAGTGTTTGTGTTTGTGTATCCAAATAGAAAGTATCGCAATGGAAAGAAAGCTAGAAATAAGTTAAAGAAATAAAAGAAACATCAGTTTCAGGAAATCTCCAAGGGCCTCGGTTGTCTTCATCCAGGCCCTGAGAGAAACTACGCTGGCTGCTTCAGGGAGGGCTATGCCATCCGCTGCTGACCATCCCTGGCTTCATGCTCCAGGAGTATGTCATCAGAGTCCAGCTGCCATTGTGAGGGAGAACTTTTGTAAAGGGCATGCAGGAATTCCTCCACACAGACTTCCTCTGTTCTGAAAGGAGTGCCTAGTGGAGCCATAGATTCAGAGAACCATTCAGTGTCAGAACTGGAAGAGACCTAGGAGATCATTTAGGTCAACCCCCTCATTTCACAGAAAAGAACTCTGCAAACAGCTGCCAAGGAGGGTAGGGGGTCAGGGGCAAGGGCAGGCCAGCTGCATTGCCCGCCTCCTCCCTTCTCTAGCACAGAAAACAAAGGTCAGGAGACACAAGAACTTTATATAACTCTTGTTTGAATGAATGCTGTCCTTATAAAAGGGAGTCTCTTCAATCCTCAGAGATTGTCCTGTTGACAAGGGTAGGAGGCATCCAATAATGGACAATTAAATTTAATTCAATAAGCATTTATTTGGTCATTTGCTGTGTGCAAAATAATAGCACTGTTAGATGCTTGAATGCTAGAAACAAAGTTTAGATTTGTGTTTATAGTCAAGAAGACTCTCGAATGTGACCTCAGACACAATAGCTGTGTGATATTGGGCAAGTCAATTAAAAATAAAGCAAAACATATACCCTCCAAAAACATCTTTTTACCTCAGTCTCCCCAAGTGTAAAATGTAAAATAATAAGTATATGATATGTAAAATAATAGCACCTATATTCTAGGGTTGTACTAAGGATAAATAAAATGGGGAGGGTGCTGGACCTGGAGCCAGAAGGAAGTTTCATTTTGAGTTCAAAACTAGCTTCAGATACTTCTAGCTCTGTGTCTCATGGCAAATTACTTAATCCTGTTTACCTCAGTTTCCTCATCTGTAATATGAGCTGGAGAAGGAAATAAAAAATGGGTTCACAAAGCATTGGACACAACTGAAAAACAACTGGAAAACAAAAAAGTGCTTAGCACAATGTTTGGCAAATAGTAGATATTAAGTGAATGTTAGCTAAAATCATCAGTATTATTGTTATTGTTTTGTTTGTTATTAGTATTATTGTCATTATTATTATTAGATGAGATGTGGTCCTTGCACTAGGGGAGTTTATAGTTTTACTTGGGAGAAATAATAAAACAGCAGCAATAATAATAGTAACATTTTTGATGCTTTACAATTTACAAACCACTTTACACATCTCATCTCTTCCACTCATACAGAGCAAACCAAGAAGCATATGTGATCAGTACAATGGAGAATTGTGAGATGAAATGCTATGGGAGATTGGAGGCAAAGATCACTCCAAATGAAGAGTGTCATGCAGGATTTGGTGAAGAAGGTAGCATTTGAGGTTTAAAGGATGAGCAGGAATTCAGTGGGTAAAGAGGGAGAAGGCATAGGAACTAGTGTAAGCAGAGGACACTGAGTCAGGGAAATACATTGTATTGTCAGGGTGTAGAAAAAGAAGACCCCAATTTGATTAGAGTACATGAAGAAGAGTAATAAAAATAGTGACTACCATTTACAGAGTGCTTTAAGGTTTGCAAAGCTCTTTCCAAATATTATCTCATTTGATACTCACAAAAATCTTAGGAAGTTCTTGCTAATATTATTATTATTGTTATTATTCTCATTTTATAGATGAGGAAACTGAGATATATATAGTGGCAAGGTAACTTACCCAGATTCATACATCTAGTTTTATGTCTGAGGCTACATGTATGAACTTTGGTTTTCTAGACCCAGGTCAAGATCTCAACCCACTGTATCAAAACAGCTACTTCTCTAATAAGACGCAAGGCTGGAAAATTAAGGTGGGACCAGTTTGAGAAGGGCCATGAATGCTTAGCAATGGAAACTAAACTATATTTGTTGAGTGATTTGGGGCTGCAGAAGATTTTTGAGTTTAACTACCAGGTGGCATTGCTAGCCATTTGCCTATGCTCACTTCATGCCCAGCTGGAGCTGAAACTGCTCAGTAAGGACAACGTTCTTTATGATTACCAATTAACTAGCCTCTCACAATACAGTACTAGTTTATCAAGGGCTGGGTGGGTCTAGCCAATCAAAATTAATTTTTGACTGTCATCCTCTCCATCCCATCCATACATGAGAAACCATTCTACCTTTTGAAGAGGTATTGGCATAATGGAATGGGCTTCATGCAGGAATAGACCGGCATAGCTGGTTGCTGTAAGTGGCGTTTCCTCTTAGCAAAGAATCACCAAGAAAAGAAACATTAAATAATAACCAGAGTATGCAAATAGAAGAGTCATGTTTGGCATATAAAATAACTACTGAGCACATGGCGGGCCCAAACACTGAGCTTCCTCAGATCCTGGAAATTCCACCAGGTTCTGCACAGCCATTGCTTCAGCAGGGAAAGCAGTGCTCATTTGAGGTTTTTTTGGTTTTTTTTCCCACAAGACAAAGAGGCAGACACTCTGGAAGTACTTTAATCCAGTTATTCATGGCGTAGAAAATAGACTCTGGATGTAGGTGGCATCAAGAGCTCAATTTAGGCCAACGAGTATAATTCAAGATCTGATATGAATAGAAAGTCAGAAGAGTTCATGCTTCCTCTGGTCTTGGCTGTCTCATTGCCAGCCAGAATCCTTGGCATCATTTGGCCTTTCAGAGGCATTCCTTTCTGACACTGAGCACGTGGGCTCCCCTATTTGCTTCTGTGTTTTTTCTCAGACCACTTCTATCTCACTCTCCCAATCCAAAGACCCCATTAGTCCTCATAGAAGAGATTAAGATAAGCTATAGAGGGAGGGGGCTTTTCATGAGTAAAGAGAGGAAGAGGAAGCGATCTCATGATAATAAGTGCATCTTAAGGGAATTTGTACATTATAAGACAACCTCTCATAAAAGGTTATACCTAGCAGGACTGTATCCTCATCCTCAGGAGAGGGGATGTATGAGTTCCCATTGGCAACAAGTTCCCAAAATGTTAATGGTCAACAGAATAATAGACACAATTAACATAGTCTTAGGAGCCAGGAGTTGATCCTGGAAGGACAAAGACCACATGCCTTGGGATAAAGAGTAAATCTCAACAAAATATTACCCCCTTTCATTTGACTGCCTCCTGAAGGATCTTATCTTTTTTTTTTTTTGGCTATGTCAAGAATGTATATTTCAATCTGTGACTATCAACTTTTTGTCAGGAAGTCAAATAGTATAATAGATGATATTTGGAGATATATTTGATGGATAATAGATAACTAATAAATCAGGTAGTTATCTTCTTTTTATTCCTCCTTTTTATAACTTCTCCTTCCTCCCATCTTCTTCCCTTCAGTTTCCCCCTTCAGTTTCCCCTTCCCCCTTCTTCTTCAGCCTCCTTTTTTTTGTCATTTTAAAAAAATTATTTTTTTTTGGTTACAATACTCACTTTATTTCCCTCCCTCCCCTCCACCCACCCTTTCCACAGCCGATGCACAGTTTCATCGGGTATTACTTGTGTCCTTGATCAGAACCTATTTCCATGTTGTTGTTTGCACTAGGATGTTCATTTAGTTTTCATTCCCACCCATATCCCTTTGACCCATGTATTCAAGCAGTTGTTTTTCTTCAGTGTTTTTACTCCCACTATTATTTAATATAGTTTTAGAAATCCCAACAATAGCAAGAAAAGAAAAAGAAATTAAAAGGCAATAATAGTGATGAAGAGGAGAGAAAATTAGAACTCTGTTTTCAGGTGTTTTATTTGAAGAACTCTAGAGAATCAGCAAAGAAACTGACAAATAATAGCTTCAATAAATAGCTATTCTTACTTATGTATATAAAAGAAATCTACAAAACCCATCAGCATTTCTACATAGCAATAACAAATTTCCAGGAGGAAATAATAGCAAGAAAAGTTCCAGGGGGCAGCTGGGTAGCTCAGTGGATTGAGAGCCAGTCCTAGAGACGGGAGGTCCTAGGTTCAAATCTGGCCTCAGACACTTCCCAGATGTGTGACCCTGGGCAAGTCACTTGACCCCCATTGCCTAGCCCTTACCACTCTTCTGCCTTGGAGCCAATACACAGTATTGACTCCAAGATGGAAGGTAAGGATTAAAAAAAAAAAGTTCCATTCAGGATAACTAAAAAATTCACAACATCATCTACCAAGACATAGAAACACAATTATAAAGAAAAAAATGAAGTAAATAATTGGAGACATATTTACTATCCATGCCTAGGCTACACCAATATGATAAAATTGCTGATACTATCTAAATTAACTTGCAGATTAAACAATAGACCAAATAAGTTATAAAGGGAGCACTTTATAAAGTTAGACAAAATGAAATAAAAATTAATTTGAGGGAACAAGGGGCTAAGAAACTCAAAGTAAATCATTTTTTTAAAGGATGAAAGGAGAAAAGTACTTCCAGACCTCAAATTATATTATAGAGTAATAATAGCAAAATTTGGTACTGTTTAAAATTATAAAAGTAGATCAATAGAACAGACTAGTTGACAATATTAAAAAAAAACAACCAAACTCGACAACTCTATTCTTCAATAAACTTAAAACATAAACTGTTTGGGAATAAACTCCCTATTTGGCAAATGCTTCTGGAGAAATGGAAAGCATTTGGGTAAAAATTTGGTTTGCATTGGCCTTTATACCAAATAAATTCAAAAAAGAAATGTGACCTGAATATAAAAGAACAGTATAAAAAGTAAAAGAAAATAGTGAGATTTTGTACGTTTTATGACTGTACCTGGGGGAGAATATTTTAAAATTTGTATTAATATCCTTTGTTTTTTATCACCCACATTTCCCAATTTCATTTCACTTTTCTCTCCCCAGAGATTCAGCCCTTAAAAATAAAAAAGGAGAAAAAGAAAAGTTTAGAAAAGCAAATCAGCATACCAACCAAGTTTGACAAGTTTTACATACATGTAGTACTTTCCCAAATCCCCTGCAAATAAAGGAGAGGGAGAGAAACATATTATTTTTTCTCTTTGGGACTATTCTTGATCAATAGTTTCATAACATTCATTTTTTAATTGTTATGTTGCTGTTATTTTCATCCATGTTATTATAGTCAGTATATATGCTATGGGGAGAAATTCTTAACCCAAAAGCAGTGGCAGGGGGAAGAGATCATAAAAGCTAAAGAAAATAAATAAATAATTCCAATGATGTGAAATTAAAAAACCTCTGTACAAATAAAATCAATGCAACTAGGAAAATTGTCAAATTGGAGAAAAAAAGGTTTTGCATCAGATGTCTCTAACAATGCTTAGATGTACAGAGCATAAAGGGAATTAACACAAATATATGACTAAGAGACATTCCCAATAGATAAGTGGTCAAAGAATATGACCACTTTCAAAAGAAGATCTTTAAACTATTAACAGTTTTCTGAATGTTTGTTCCAAATAAGTTAATAATCATTGAAATACAAATGAAAACAACTCAGATTTCACTTGAGGCATAGAGATGACACAATGGATAAAGTGCTGAGTCTGGAGTCAGAGAGACCTAGGTTCAAACCTGGCCTCCACCACTGGCTGTGTGACTTTGGGCAAGTCACTTAATCCTATTTGCCTTAGTTTCCCCAACTGTAAAATGGGAGTGATAATAATAACACCTACTTTCCAGGGTTGCTGTTGAGGAATAAATGGGATAATATTTGTAAATCAGCACAGTATTTGGCACATAAGATAACATTTGCATTTGCCTTGGATAAAGGATTAAATGGCATATTTATTAGATCTATCGCAAAGCTAAGAGGGATAACTGGAACACTGAATGAAAGTAAGGTTCTCCAGGCAAAAAAAAAAAAAAATATATATATATATAGGCATTTGAGCTGAATTTAAGAATTCAAGAGAAATAAGTGTAATTGTATATTTGTATACAAAACAACAACAACAACCGCAACCAGTCCAAGATGGGGAAAGTATAGTAAGCTGTTTATCTGGAAAATATTTGGGGGGTTTAGTGGCCTGCAAGCCCAGTCTGAGTCAGCAGTGTAGTATGGCAGCCAAAAAAAACAATACAATTTTGGACTATATTTAGAGAAACATAGCTTCCAGGAATAAAGAGGTGTTAGTCCCTTTGTACACTGTCCTGGTAAGATCTAGGATGTGTTATTTATCTCTGAACTCCACAGGTTCATAAAGCCATTGCTAAATGGTGCAACGTTCAGAAGAGTGCAACCAAAATGGTGAAAAGACTGAAGTCCTTATTCTTTGAGGATTAGGTGAAGGAATTAGGCATGTTTGATCTGGAATAGCACATAAGGGGCATGTTTTTCCTCCCCTTCCATCCTCTCTATCAATAGATAAAGTAATATATATATATGTACATATATATATATTTACATATATATGTGTATATTTGTATATATATATTAAGGTTTTTACATAGATATTTACTGGGAAGATATAGTAAAAACAAAAATACTAGTGGTATCTCCCATTTCCCAATACTTTGGGACATTCTCTCTTATTACCTTGGTCCTGAAGGAAAGTGGACTGACTTAAAGCGGTTTCTACAAAGCACTTTAGGCTGGCTGTCTTGGATTCGAGGACTCTTTGTGGCCAAAGGCATAGGCTTGTTTTATTTATTGGCAGAGAGAAGAATCAGGAGTAACAAATGGAAATGACAAAAATACAGATTTAGGTATAATGTCCATAAAAACTTCCTCATAGAGATATCCAAAAGTTAAGTGGACTACCTCAAGACATAATGGGTTCTGCTTTCTTGGAGGTCTTTAAGGCAAGGCAATCACCATTTATTCAGCACTTGTTATGTGCTAAGCCCTGTCCAATACTAGTGAAAAGACCATACATGTCCTCAAGGAGCTTACATTCCAAGTGAGGAAGGTAACACGCAAGGGAAGTTGAAAAGGAAGGTACCTACCCATAGGAGCATTGTCTTGGTGTCCAGAGAGGCAGAATCATAACCAAGAGGGAAATAAAGGTTGTGTATGGGATTGAAAGTTGGTTTGCTAAGGTCTCTTCCCCAAAACGGAGGCCTGGGAGGGACTCACCAAGGAGAGACGGTTCCATCATGGTAGAGGTGTGTTCCAGGGTGAGAAGGTCTTGGGGACAGATGGATGTTGCAGAATGAGGAGGACCCTGGTCTTGAGGGAAGGCCCACAATGAGTATCAAAGTCAGAGAAGTCCAAAGCACAATCAGGAGAGGCTGAGTGAGTAGTTGTTAGTGCATCATAGTGGAAATTTCTTTAGGGTTTGTATTAAGACTAGATGACTGCTAAAAATCCCTGCCAACTCTCAAATTCCTTGATTCTATGATACCTTGTTTCCAGTTCTTTGTTACTGCAAAAACCTTACTATAAATATATGAGTATATTTTGGTGTATTTTTGTGTGTGTGTATAAAAATGACATATGTAAATATATTGTTGTATATGTGTATATATATAATAGTATTATGTATGTAAAGTATTTGTCAGAGTTGGCTAATAGATTGCTTTATTTTTTACTCTCTTTTTTTTCTTTGTTGTAAGGGATGATTCTCTGGGAAGAGGAGGGAGAAATGTATTGGAAAAGGTTGATAATTTTTTAAAAAAGGTATCCATATAAATTTTAAAATATTCTCTCCAGGTTCAAGTCATAAAATGGGCTAAATCTCTTCAGCTCTCTAGAACGGGGTCCCAGGGACCCTCAATGGCCTATGTAACATACTTTGAGAACTGTTATATTAAGTCATGAGCTAGGCATTCAGAGGAAATGAAGAGGAAAAAATATAATATATTGTATATAAATTATATATATGTATATAATATAAATCTAGATATATGCTTATCTGTGTGGATATTCACATCTCTTCTTGGAGTATATGCCCATCAATGGGATGCTATTCCAAAATGCTTGCAACAATTATTTCACATCTATACCAACAGAATCACATATTGTTCTGCATTATCTAACAGTTCGATGTATCCGTCTCTTGTTTTCCAGCCAGATCACAAGGTTTCTGAGGGTAGTTGGCCCCCAATGCTACTAGCAGAGCCTGTGCAGAACACTTTCTCTATCCTCCTGGCTAGAGTTGATAGAGTAGCCTGCAAGTAAAGGGTTATACGTGTCCTAGTTCCTTCCATTCCCCAGTGGGTTGTCTTGCCAGCTGTCTTTAGGAAACTCTGCCCAGTGGTCTGGCATTGTAGGAATCTGTCCAGCCTGCTTTGTGGAGTTTGTCAGGCTGGCCCTAGCTATAAGGATAATGTGATGCTAGAGCCGAAGGCTCTGTGCCCCTCGCCTTCATTCCTCACCATCCTTTCTGTTTCCGTAGGGGCATATTGGCCAGGAACTGAATCTCATGGTGGGGAGGGAGCTGCTGCCCATTCCCTGAATCTTCTCCTAGCTCTACAGCCAAGTACATCAGGCTCCAATTCAGAAATTAAAAAAAAAAAGAAAGAAAGAAAGAGAAAGAAAGAAAAAACCAACCTTCTGGCTCCTTTCAACAAAGCATTAGCCAGATGGTCACAGATTAATCAGTGGAAAGTATTGGATCAGCTGAACTGGTTGGTTCTGGCCTGTCTGCTTTGTATAGACCCAGTTTGTCTGGTCTTGGGAAAAGGCCAACCATCTTCCTTTCTCTGGTAGTAGCTCACCTGTATCTTTCCTTTCCCTGCAGATACCAATGTGATACGGTATATCCAGCTGACAGAGATGAAGCTCAGCAGATGTTCCCAGAGAGAGAAAGAAGCCTTGTAACCAGGAAGCTTCCTCCAGAGAGGGACCCATGGTGGACATTGTGCTTCCAGGGGCCCAGCAGGCGGATTTCCCTTTCCTGGGTTTGGTCTTTTTCCTGCACTTCTCCCATCTTCCTTCAAAAGCCCCCATAACTCTTTGTCTGCTCCCCGTATGAAGGGAAAGAGGGAGCGAGCAAGATGAAGCCGGCATAACACTTGGCCACTTGTCAGAAAACGGTCGAAGCCCTACTCCTTGGATGAGAAGAAGCCTGAAGAGGAGATTGGGTCAAACTGGGAAAGGTTTAGCCGGTGGTTTCCATACCTGAAAGGCAATTCATGTTAAAGGCAACCTTAATTAAGTCTGTGAGCTATAGTCCCTTCTAATCAGCCCCCTGATGGACGAAGCCATCCCTCCCCAGCCCTAACAGACACATCTGGGAGACGGGCACGGAAAGAGCTGGAGACCTCAACCCTCTCCTAGAGGGATGTAGATGTATATACTGATGTCCCTCCCCGTCTAGTACTCCTGTTCTTGGCTCCTGTTGCAATCTATGTGCCCCAAATCCCAGATCTCCCTTTGGGGTTCTAGGTCTAGGTCTCTGTTATAGGCTTATCTGTCCCTGAAGCCCCCACTAAATGCCTTTTCAATGAACTTCCATGCCATTCTCATAGAGCAATGCTGATGGCAGAAAGGGGCAGGTTTGGGAAAGTTAAGGCAAGGGAAGGCGGGAGGGGAGGGGAGACTCCCCAGTGGGAGGGAGGGCAGTGAGGCAAAAGCTGAAAAAGCTTTGTATAAATCAGGGGATAAAACTATGGACAAATTAAGTGCAAATAAAAATAAATTAATAGGTGATAATTCCTGTCATTTCTTTTAGAAATTGCCCACCCCCAACCACTTTTTCCTCCCCTCATCCCATACACTGAAGTCAAGGATGTACTCACGCAGCACTGGATGACCTCCAAAGCAGCTGGCCATTTACTTAGTTCCCTGTGGAGTTGCTTATACTCTGTACTGTGCGTCCTTTGCAGCGGTGTCTACCCCAGCATGTGTGCTCCCAATGGAATTCAGCAAGCATTTATCAAGCACCTTCTTTGTATGTTCTAGGACTGTTCGAGGTGCTGGGGACACAAAGACATGATACAAAGAGTCCCTGCCCTCGAGGAGCTTTCATTATTCCCTTCATGAACTTAAGTTTAATCTAGTCAAAGTTGGGGAGAAAGACTTCACTTGAGTGATAAGTTCATTTCTGGACAGCTATAATAGTTAGGAAGTTTTCCCTCATTTTGAGACACAATCTGTCTTCTTGTAACTTCCACCCATGAGTCCTTGATTTTACCTTCCTGGGCCAAACAAAGCAAATTGAATCTATCTGTCACATAACCACTAAATGTCCACCACCTAAGATTTTTCTTCTCTAGACTAAACGTCCCAACGGGTTTTCTACTCTTTCAGTATCATGTCGATCGCTCTCCAGTAGGCATTCTCCATTTTGACCCTACCTTCCTTAAAATAGGGCATTCAGAGCTCCGCTCAGCATTCCAAATGTGTTCTGAATGGAACTGAGTGCAATGACCTCCCACCCTCCCCTTCCAAGATCTGGACATCATGCCCTGGAATTGCATTAGCTTTTCCAGCAGCCAAAGCACACTGCTGACTTCTATGGCATTCATAGTCACTTAAAAATTCCTTGGGTCTTTGTCACATGAATTGCATTCTAGGCTTATCTTCCTCACTTTGTATTTGTGCAGTTGATTTTTTTGAGTCCAACATCAGGACATTGTGCTTACCCTTACTGAATTTCATCTTTACTTCGACCCAACATTCTGATTTGCTGAAATCTTTTCGGATCCCACATCTAAGATTCCATTGTATTATTGATCTCTCCTAGCTCAAGAACAACCATTTCATAAAATCAGCTATAGAATCTGCTTTTCTGATGACATTGATATTAGTTCTGTTTTCCTAAGTTATCCTTTTCTTTTGCCTACCAGTTCTCAAACATTTTGGCTCAGGATGCCTTTACCTTCTTATAAATTATTGAAGATCCTAAAGATCTTTAGTTTATATGACTTATAGCTAATGTTATTTACTATAGTAGAATAATAATAATAGATAAAATTTTAAAATATGTATTCATTAACAATAGAAATAAGCCCATTACATGTTAACAGAAATGGCAATTTTTTGTGAAAAATACTATTTTCCCAAACAAAAAAATTGAAAAGAGTGGCATTGCTTCACATATTTTCGCAAATCTCATTAATGTCTGGCTTATTGGAAAACTGCTAGGTTTCCATATCAGGTTTTGCACTCAATCTATTGTGATAAGTTGTTTTGGTTGAAATTTATGAAGGAAATCTGGCTACAGAGATATGTAGTTGGAAAAGGGAGGAATATTTTGGTAGGCAAATAACATCTTAGCATTATTATGAAAAATTTATGACCTCAAGGACCCCCTGAAAAGGTCATGAGGAATCCCCTGGGTCCATGGAACACATTTTGAAACCTGTTGCATTAACCCATGATCTAGATATTGAGAGCAAGTGAAGAGTTGGAGGTTGAATTTCATCTTTCATTCTCCTCAGCTCCAGGTTAACAGGACTTCATGATTATATTGCACTTTATAGTTTACAAAGCACTTTCCTCACAAGAATCCTATAAGGCAGGCAGTGTTATCTCCACTTTACAGATGAGAAAATAGTATCATTGCTAAGTATATCTGCCCAGGAAAATCAAACAGTAAGCATGTGCTAAGTGCTTATTTATTATGTATCAAGCTGTTGGGGATACAAAGACAAACACAAAACTTTTCCTGTCCTCAAATGCAACAAAAAGGGGATAGGAGAGTTAATAGCAAAGAGGGAATCTGGAAAGACCTCATGTAGGAGGTGGTGGAATTTAGGCTGCACTTTGAAGATGGTCAGGAATCTAAAAGGGGAATCTAGGTGTTGTCGTAAAAAGAGCTCTAGATTTGGAGTCAAGAAACTTAACTATGGTTAAATTTGGCTTCAGATGCTAGCTGTGTGACCCTGAGCAAGTCACTTAACCCTGTTGGCCTTAGTTTCCTCATCTCTCAAATAAGCTGGAGAAGGAAATGGCAAGCTACACTGGTATCTTTGTCAAGAAAACCCCAGAAGGGGTCACAAAGGGTCATCCACAACTGAAATGATTCAACAACTTCGGATTCTAAGAGGTAGAGGTGAGGGAGGCATATAGCTAATAAGTGTCAGATCCAGCTTTTACTTTGGGTTCTAAACACTTAGCCCGGAAGTATTTCTTCTTTGATTGATTCATTGCCTTCTGATTTGAGGTCCAGCCTCTTTCCATTACATCCCACTGTTTTTCTTCCTACTCCCTATACAGTATTGATTCCAAGATGGAAAGTAAGGGGTTAAAAAAAAAACAATTAGAGTCCAATTCTCCTGACTTCTTTCTCCTGATTCTTCTATCAATAAATGTTCATTTAAAACTTGATTAGGACTGTATGGTACAAGAACAAATCAATCACGTTCTGAATAAGTACTTACTGATGATACAAAGCAATATGAGACATGTAGTATCATAGACTTGAGTTGGAAGAGACTTTAGAGTTGAATGAATCCCACTCCTTTATTTAAGAGATGAGTACACTAAGACCCAGAGAGTCTTAAGTAAATTCATCCAAACACCTATAGGCGGAGAATGGCTGAGAGAAGAAATAATCCACATTCTCTGTCTTCTAATCCAACACTTCCCAGCTTGTGGAGTGATTGTCAACACTCACTCACTCTTACCACTTTGCAGTCTGGAGTGGTAAATCTCATGGAACAAGGGAATTACCAAACTTCAAAAACAATCAATCCAGACAATTTGATGCAGGACAAGAATGTAGGATTTGGAATCAGGAGAGATTTAAATTTCATTGCAGATCAAAACTGTAACTAAGGTAGGGTGACTGAAACATTTTTCCAGGGAGCTGAAACTTAAAGAGTGCAAACAGGTCCCAGAGCATATTTCTTCTCCTCGTCTAGAAGCTGTAACCTTCCTCATCCCCTGACACCCTTGTGAGCTCTCCTCGCCTCTACTTCCCACAGGCATAAAAAATTCCTATTTAAAGCTCTGAAACTCACTAGCTATATGACCATAGGTAAATTATTTTACTTCTCTGAACCTCAGTTTCTTATCTGAAAAATGGAGAAAATAATGCCTATAATACTTAATCCATAAGGTTGTTGTGAGGTTCAACTGAGATAACAGGTTAAGTGCTTTGCAAATCTTAAAGCTTTAATTAATGCCAGCAATTGTTATTATTATTGCTAGTAATAATAATTTCATTCTCATCTTTTTGACTACTGATACTGATTTTGAATTCTGATAAAAAGAGTCCTGGAATAAGCCACTATCATGCTACCATATTTTTATATCTAATGTTTTGTAAAATCTTGCATAAATGGATAAAATATCTGTTCTTTGTAACTGAATAAAAATATTAGAATGTACGCTTATCTCCTATGGGTTCACTGAAAGTATCTTTGAGACAACTCTAGTAGCAGATAGGCTGAAAGTGATAATATGTACCCTATTTCATCTCCGCCCATGAATTTTTTTCCTCTGCTGCTTTTCTAAAATTTGAAAGTATATCGTTCCACATAGATTGAAGATTATGATATTTATTTGTTTGTTTTAATAGATCAATGTCATTTCCATGTGATTATGGGCAATAGTTCAGTCTGTAAAAATGGTATGTTTGATTAGTTTATTGACTTTGTTCTCCAAGATCTTGATGGGGGAGGGAGGGTATCTGTATTTGTAGTATGGGAATTTGTCATCTATCAAGCCACAAAAGACTGAGCAAAGCTTCTGATGCATAATTCTAGCCACCAGGTCAAGCCTTGCTAAGTATTCAGTAGGTGCTACATTTTTACAGTCTATATGGTATGATTTGCATACTTTCTATGCCATTTCCTTGTATTATTTACACTGATCACTAAGTCTGAGCTTCCATTGGATAATCCTTCTGTAATTTCCGGTGGTAGTGTTCTCTTTTGGAATTGTTGTCATTACTCCTTCCATTGCCCTCCAAAAATCTATGTGACAGCCATTCGTTTAATGCTCCCTTGGTGACATTGTTGACTGAATTGACACAAATGTCAACCATGAAGCATTTTTTAAATTCTATTTTCGATATTAGCTGTTTCATAGACTCCATCTAAGAGTAAATCACTTTAAGTTACATTCGACAAATCCAACAGCATTTACTTGTTATTAGCCTTTACTTGGCAAAGTGATGTCTGCTTGTTCTAAAAGTATTCTGTAGGTTTTTGACCTGTAAATCATGTGCTCTAAAAACTATCTATCAACAAAAGGCAGTATAAATGTTATAGCATTTTCATGTGGTTTGTTCAATAATTACCAGGTCACTAATAAGTTTCCTTTTACACTCCTAGAACTTTTGGGCACACATTTTTGCTAAGCCAATATGTTGTTTTCTTATGTGTTTATAGTTTTTTTTCATGGTACTCCAAATGCTTTTTATAAAGTACTTTAAAGTGTAATTCCCTTATATTTGAGGAAGTAATTGGTGTTCTCATCTTTTAGTAATAGATATGTGATGCTTTCTGTTAAGCTGGTAAAGTGCCTTGCTAATAATTCATGCTCTACTATGGAACATCTGAGCCAATAATTATGGATCTTATTGACGATGATGATGATTATAATGATGATGATATTGATGTTTTCATCTTCATGTTCAATGGAGTACAAATAGAAACAGTCCTAGAACAAGTCACACTATCTTACTGCTATTGTGCTTTTATGTTTAATGTTTAGCCTATTATTGTGTGAGTAGATTAAGTGATTGATTTTTTTTGTAATTGAATTAAAGTGTTGGGATGCAAATTTATCTTCTGTATACTCACTGAAGCATCTTTGAGACAACTCCAGTAACAGTTAGAAGGATGCTGATTTTCTCTGTTCTTGTCTTCTTCCCTTCCTTCTTCCTTCCCTTCCTCTCTATCTCTTACTTTCTTTGTTAGTGCTACGCTCCCAGACCCAAGAAATTTGGGATCCATGTAGTATTGTTCTTTTAGGAGGAGAGGATAGAGTCAGGGGATGGAACTTAGAAAGGAAAAACTGTCATATGGGCTTGCATATTCAGTGCCCCAATTCCATTTAAAGCTACTCTGTGTCACCAAAATAATGTAGTACTGGAGAGTTTTTAATCATTTTTGGATGTGGGAGAAAGGTGGCAACCATAGAATCCCTAGAGATGCTGCCTTCTGGCCCAAGGTGAATAGGAGTGGAAAGAAGGAGGTTAGAGTTGAAAGAGAGGCATTAATAATAATATCATTACACAGTGTTATGTTTATAGAAGATATTATTGTTCTCAGGAGACTTTCACATACATTTGTATGATTTTCACAATTTGTGAGGTAGGAAAAGCAGGGTTATTATTCCCATTTTGTAGACAAGTTGTAAATAGGCTGCAAGACAGAACCAGTAACTAACTTTGAAAAAGAACACGATTAAAATAGGTCATCGAAGAAATGTATGGTAAAAAAGGAAGGTGTGCTGGTTACTTGGTGAGGATAATAAGGTACAATAATTTGGACAGACCATGTGTTCCTCTCCACTTGATGTCAAAAGACTACAAGGAAGGTTCCGTAGCTTTTGGAGTGGATACACAGCAGATAATTTATGGGAGGACATGGGCAAGAATAACCCAGAATGAACAGATATGGATAGGTTTCAACCTATTTGGAAATTAGACCCATTGCTCAAATTGTTGAGACAACAGATCTATTTGGGCATTTGAGCATTTCCATACAAGATTTGACCAAGCCATGAAACTCACATATTATAAAGGAAAGGAGCTAGAACAAGAACTCAAGTTAGAACTCCTCCCACGCCATACCTCACTGTGTCTCAAATGGCTCCAAATTCCTGCTGAGTATCCTGGCACTATCAGCACTTGGCCTGGAGATAATCCAAACAGAATTTACCTTAAATATCATTTGCAGCTAAATCTATTACTTATCCCCTGATCATGTTCCTTATTGCAAGGTCCTTTATCATAATCTAAAAGTCTAAGCCCACTTAACACTGGAAGATAACTCTAGGCCCCTCTATCCTCATTTGGGGTTTCATTCATCTGTTACCATCTGCAAGCTATGAAATGGTGTCTGTTGTTTATTACCCTGATTTTGGGAGGGGGGGGAAGGAGGAACAAGTGGGGTGGGTAAGTTGAGCCCACTTGTTATATTTTTTAAATTCTTACCTTCCACCTTAGAATCAATACTATATATTGGTTCCAAAGCAGCAGAGTGGTAAGGGCTAGGCAATGGAGGTTAAGTGACTTGCCCAGGGTCACACAGCTGGGAAGTGTCTGAGGACAGATTTGAACCTGGGACCTCCTGTCTCTAGGCCTGACTCTCAATCTACTGAGCTACCCAGCTGCCCTCTGAGCCCACTTATTATTGCATAACTTCTCCCTATTGTTTTTGATCCACTGTCTGTATAGACAGATCTACACTATCCTAGGAACTCAGGTCAGGAGAGACCTAGATTTAAATTTCATCACTGACTGGTAAATTTTGTTGTTGTTCAGTCATATCTGACTCTTCATAACCCTATTTGGACTTTTCTTGGCAAAGATACTGGAATAGTTTACCATTTCCTTTTCCAGCTCATTTTCCAGCTGAGGAAACTGAGGCAAACCAGGTTAAGTGACTTGCCCTGGTTTACACAGCTGGTAAGTGTCTAATTCAGATTTGAACTCAAGCCTTCCTGACTTCAGTCCTGGCATTCTCTACACAGCACCACCTAGCTGTTCTAGTTGTAACTGGGAAGAGGAAAATGAGAGTTTTCTCAGGATGCCAAAATGTATAGTGCCACACCATTAACCAAAGGCATGATTGCTATGACAATATTTGCTCTGGGATCCCATGACATCAGGGTCAGGTAAATTAGAAAGGGTGAGGAGACAAGCAAAGAACAATGAGGGAAAGAGGTTCTGTACAAGCATATGCTCCACTAGATGCTCATACCAACTGTTAGTTTATTCCCAAAGCATATTCTTCATTGGTGCTAATTCTAATCCTTTCCCAGTTTAGAAAAGACCTCTTCCAGATTCTACAGTAGTCAGATGGGAGTGCTTCCTAATTACATATTAGACAGAACAAAGAAGGCAGAAATCCCTTCCCCACCCCTGACAGGCAGTTTCTCCAGGCAGAAAACCCCACCTGGAAAGCTGCCTCTACCTCTTCCTGTTCATAGGAATGCACTGGCCCTTAGCCAGGGTCACCGATAATGCCTTTGCCCCATTCTCGCCACTCCTCTTTCTTTCAGACTGAGTGCATCCTCCTGTCATGTCTTGCTAATCTGGACCAGAATGGAAGTGACTTGTAGTCTGCGTTGTATATCTGCTCAAGGAAAGAAGAGACAGAAGTTTGAGGCACTATTGCTGGGCCAGAATAGCCCTTTGTTCTTCAGAGGGTGGTCAGTCTGACTTTCTGAGAGATAGTTGGGGTTTTCTGCGGTCCCTCCAGAAGTGTTAGCCCTCTTCCACCCAGTCCTCAGCTCACAGCTCTAACAAGGAATTCTGGTACCTGATGAAAATTCATTTGAGTTGGAGGTGATGAAAAAGTGAGGATTGTGTCTAAGAGATGATAACCATTACTGTGCATGGTTGAGATGGACTGGAAGCAGAAATCATGTCTAGTTAGAAGACTAAGAAACTAGGAGGTCAAGGTGTTTGGAATTATAATCCTACCATAGAGATCTCTAATATCATTTCTTTTTAGAAATTATTATGGCAATATAGTTGGGACTAGGGTGGAAAGAAGACTGATACAGGCATTGTACTTATTGGGGAAGAAGATAAATTCATTTGAAGGTTCATCAGTGATAAATAACAAAGATTGGGACAAGATGAAATGAACTTTAAAGGAGGAGCATGTATATCTTCTAAGGAATCACCCTGATGTAATAATAATAATCATATTTACAGAGTATGTTAAAGTTCTCCAAGCACTCTTCAAATATTATCTCATTTTGTTCTCACAACAACCCTTGGAAGTAAGGTGTTATCACCCTCATTTTACAGATAAGGAAACTGAAGCAGACACAGGTTAAGTGACTTGTCCAAGATCACACAGCTAACAAGTATCTGAGGTCACATCTGAACTCATGTCTTGTATACAATTTTGGGACTCTGTCCACAGCACCATCTTTCTATAAGAAGGCTTATATGATGGTTTTGTTCTCCTGAACCAAATGCTTTTTTTTGTAATCCACAAACAATAATAACAAAGGGATCTTACATGGTGGCAGAGGGAATTTCCCTAATGAGAGAGGGTGACCTAGTCCTCTGGGCCAGCAAAAGTCAATCATTGCTGGGATTGCTAAATAGCCTTTTCACCTTCACCTAAGTTCTGCACCATCAGAACTACTAGTTCGAGGTCTCTGCCCTTTGCTAAGCCAGGGCTGGCTTCTCTAAGAAGGGTATAACTGTAAGCTGGGTGGAGAAGGGTGAGAACTTCTGACAGACACTGCAGGAACCCCAGGTACCCTTGTGGGTGGGTGGGGTGCCTTCAGACCACTCCTTGAAAACAAGAGTTTTTCTGGCCCAATATTACTGACAACAGAGATCACAGGGCATGCCAACTTGCCAACTCTTCCTCCTGGCCCTATGTATTAAGGAGCTGCCAGCCTTAGAGAGGGTGCCAAGAGATGTATTGTTGTCAACACATGGAAAACTAGGTTTCCATGAGAACTAGAAAACGGAAGAAATAAGAGAAGACATTTAGAATGAAGGGTAATTTATTAACAAAGAGCTCATAGATGTGAGTAGGTAATCTCCCAGTCACAAAATGTCCAAGGACATGTTTAAACTTATTTCTTCCTAACTCCAGGACCAAAGGACAATTGTCCTTTTGAGGACAATTGAGTTTGTTCCCCAGATTATACATTTATAGTGGTTTAGCCTCTAAGATCCTCTGTCTCTTCTTCTATAAAATGGAGATAAGACTTTTCCTCCTTACTTTATTGGGTTGTTTTTGAGGAAAATGTTTTGCAAATCTTAAAGTACTATATAAGGGGTTCCCAAAAATCTTAGGGTAGTTTTAAGCTTTAATTAAAGCTTAGGAATGTAAATTACTTACCCCCCAACAAATTATTAAGATGTTAATTAAGTTTGTTTTATATTTATTTAATTTTGTGAATTTTGAATAATGAATACAAATAGGATAGGGTACCCTGTCATTATGCACCGAGTGTACAATAATTTCTGAATGATCTTCTTCTTAGATCAGCAGTTCTTTTCATCCCTCATGCTTAGCACAAGGAGATACTTAAATTCTTGTTGATTAATTTGATTTTATTACATATTTGAATTCATTATACATATATTTATTTTATATATTACATGTAATACTCATATTTATAGACTTTTATTATTATTTGAAATGTTCTCTCAGTATTATAATGAGGGTAATCAAGTCCTATTCCTCCCCAAAACACACACACACACACACACCCCACATCTACTCTGACTAGAGCATATTCCATGAATCCAGATTAGGCTTTCTGGACACTTCCAGGGATACATGAGCTAAGAAGACCTAAAATAAAGGATACTGTGCAATAATGTGGAAGATTTTTAAAGTATCAACTTCCTAAAAGAGTATAATAGCAGATGTGTTAATATTTCATGTTTTAAGTCTTTGTTAATGTGGGCTTGTCAGTTTTTTTGTGTATTTTAAGTATCACTTTTGCATGGAAGAAATAAATAATTGTCCTATACCTGATCCACATTGTACATCAAGTGCTTTTCTATTCCATTTTAGGAATGCCCTAGACCCTTGATGGTGAACCTATAGCACACATGGGCCATATAGGGATATGAGGTGGGCTGTTTCCCTCCCTCTCTCCATGTGCACCTGAGGACATTTCTCACATCACCTGTACCTCTAAAAAGTTTGCCATCACTGCTCTAGACATGAGCTACCCTTAATTTTAAGTGATTCCCCCCCTCTGGGGGGGGGGATCCTGACTGGGCATGTCAAGGGCAAGAGACAAGGGTAAAAGACTTTTTAGAGAGTAAGTTACCTTAAGATTGAGTCCAGAAGCTGGAACCCTTAGTGGGAGAAGGTGCCCTAGCTCTCTGGGTTAGCAGAAGTCAATTGTTGCTGCGATTGCTAAAAAGCCTTTTCACCTTCACCTCATCTCTACACCATCAGAACTACAGCTTCGAGGACCATGCCTTCTGCTAAGTCAGGGCTAACTTCTGTTAAAAGAGTTTAGTTTGCTCAAAGGGCTTTAAATGACTGCCTGCCGTTTGACCCAGCCATACCACTGCTGGGCTTGTACCCCAAAGAGATAATAAGTAAAAAGACTCATTCAAAAATATTTATAGCCACATTCTTTGTGGTGATAAAAAACTAGAAAATGAGGGGATGCCCTTCAATTGGGGAATGGCTGAATAAATTGTGGTATATGTTGGTGATGGAATACTATTGTGCTCAAAGGAATAATAAAGTGGAGGAGTTCCATGGAGACTGGAACAACCTCCAGGAAGTGATGCAGAGCGAGAGGAAGCAGAACCAGGAGAACATTGTACACAGAGACTGATACACTGTGGTACAATTGAACGTAATGGACTTTTTCATTAGTGTCAATGCAGTGATCCTGAACGATTTTGAGGGACTTATGAGAAAGAACACTATCCACATCCAAAAGAAAGAACTGTGGGAGTAGAAACACAAAAGAAAAAAAACATTTCCTTGATCACACATTTCAATGGGGATATGATCAGGGATGTAGACTCTAAATGATTACTCTATTGCAAATATTAATAATATGGAAATAGGTCTTGATAAGTGATACAAGTAAAACCCAGTGGAATTGCTCTTTGGCCAAAGGAGGGATGAGGGAGGAGGGGAGGGAAAGCATACAAATCATGTAACCATGGAAAAATATTCTAAATTATTTCAAATAAATTTTAAAATAAATAAATGGCATAGTTGTTGAAAACTCCTGCTACCATCACCAGTCAGCTCTGACTAGGGAACCAAGAAGCTACAGAATTCCAGTTGTAGCCACTCAAAATGAGTATCTCTTAAGATTGTTATTTGGTCATCTGTGTTCAGGGAAAGAAACATATGAAGAGCAGAGAGAACCAGGAGCCAGAGGTCTTAGGCTCACCTGGGCCCATATGCTAGCTGCCATCTCTGAGTCATCACCTCTGTCTCTGTTTCTCTCTCTCTGATAGGAGAGGACAGAAGAGAGGAGAAGGAAGGAAAGGAGAAGAGGAGAGGGGGAAAGAAGTGAGAAGATGAGACAAGACAGGAGAGGGGAAGAAAGAAGAGGGGAAGAGAGAAGAGGGAGGGGGAGGAGAGGAGGAGAAAGGAAGGGAGAAGAGAGAAGAGAAGAAAGTTTGCTTTAAAATGCTTTATATATATGCTACCTCTTTTGATCCTCATCATACCCTCTGACTTAGGTGTTATTATTATCCCCATTTTGCAGATGTGGCAAGAGGATGAGAGAGGTAAAATAAATTGCCTAATTCACACAAACAGTAAGCACCTGAGGCAGAATTCAAACTTGGGTCTTTCCTGCTTCCAAACCTAGAGTTCCAGCCACCCTGTCACCTCATATAGGTGTCTGAATCCCATGAGTGTGTTACTTTTCCTCTCAACACCATAGAAATTGTGAATTCCTGGTTATCAGCTTGCATTTTTTCCCCTAAAGAAAATCACTCATTCTAGGTATCAGCTTACATTTCCCTGCCCCCAGCCCTTCCTCCCTTTCTTAAAAATGGCCTTGAGTACAGGAGAGTAAAGAATGACAATGGGGTCTGAAGAGCGGGCTAATAGACAGCTATGATTTAGCTGAGGCAGCCTTCCCTGAAACCTATACTCATGCCCAAACACAGGCCAGGCAGCAGAGGAAGAGAAAATGCATTTGGTCCATCAGGCATGACTAGTCTCAAAATACAGAGTCAGCGAGAAGAATAGTCCCCCACTCTAAATGGAATGGAATTGGATTCTATTAAAAACCACACTCATCGAGGCCCATAGCTATTAATATTTGCTAAGGGGAGGGAAAGGAAGAGGCCCCTGCCAAAGGCTGGAGACCTCCAGAAGCTGGGGACGAATTGTTCCATTGGGGGTGAGCCCAAATTTGAAACTTTCGCTTTGCCTTATGTGCTTTTGCTTAAAAAAAAAATAAAGAAAAGAAAAGAAAAAAATCTGTTTTCTTTCTTAACAGTGGCAGGGCACGATCCCTTTGAAGTCAGGAGAAACTAAGACAAAGCAGAAAATGTTTAATAAAAATGTCCCTTTCCTATTTAGTTGAAATAAGTCAGCACGAGTCTTTTGCTCATGTGACCCTTGGCCCTAGACCATTTTGATTTTGTCCTTACTGCTGTATTGTATATAGTTTGAGAATTAGAGTAATAGCTCTGATCCCTGCCTTGGATACTTACTGGAATGGGCATTTAGAATAAGTCATTTCTAGGATCTAAGGTTAGGTAGGTAAGGATCTAAGATTAGAAGTTGCAGTGGAGATGCAAATCAGCATTGGAAAAGGGAGTTTCTACACCATGTGTTCCATATACCAGTGAAATGACCAGTGAGGAGGGGCAAGAGAGATGCCAAAAAGAAGGAAGAAGAGAAGGAAGCCGGTCATAAGGAGAGGGAGAGGCCAAAGAAAAAGAGAGGGGAGGAGAGGAGGAGGAAGAGCAAATGAGAGAAGAGAGAAAGAGAAAGAAGGGGGAGAGACACCACAAAAAGATCAAGGGAAGGGAAGGGAAGAAAGAATAGGAAGGATAAGAGAAAAAGAGGGAAATGAAAAGCAAAACAGTGAAAGAGAGAACAGAGGGATGGCAATCAGAGGAAGAGAGGGAAATACAGTTTGAGAAGGGGAAAGGGGGAGGAAGAGCAAAAAAGAGGAGAGAAGGAAGAGGAAAGAGGGAAGAAAGAAAGATGAGAAGGAGAGAGGGGGAAGGAAGAACAGAGAAAAGAAAAAAAGGAAGGAAAAAGTTCCTACTGTATGTCAGGCACTATGCTAAATGCTTAGTAAATATTGTCTCATTTGATTCTCCCAGTAACCCTGTACATGGTACTGTTTTTATCCTCATTTTATAGTTGAGAAAACTGAAGCAGACAGAGGTTAGATGAATTGGCCAGAAGGGCTAAATTTGAATTCAGGTCATTCTGACTGCAGGCACAGTGATCTGTGCCATCTAATTGTCTCTAACAGCTTTGGGGGTGAGAAGTGAATACATGGTGACCCAGGAGATAACACATCTGTTTCCTCCAAGTAAGTAAAAATGATTTCTTCTTCATGCATTTTCCTGGAGCATTTTGTTGGACCCTTCCTTCTCTCCAATCACCCTCAGCCTTGAAGGTATGCACTTAGCTCTTGTGTACTTTTCTATCCTTTTTGAAGGTATGGATTATGTCTTTTTTTTTCTCAGTAAATCTTGGATGTTGAATCTGATTAAGCTTCCTTACTTGGAAAGGAAACAAAACTATGACCCAGAGGAAGGGAAATGAGTTAGTCTGGTTGACTGGAGCTGAGAGGGGGTCAGGGTAGGAAGCCGTCCTCTGGGATGTCAGAACCTGGTGCCTGCAAGATCACCTTCTTTTGTTATTGTTCAGTCATTTCAGTTGTGTTTCACTTGGAGTTTTCTTGACAAATATATTGGAGTGGTTTGCCATTTCCTTCTCCAGTTCATTTTGCAGAAGAAGAAACTGAGGCAAATAGGATTAAGTGACTTGCCTAAGGTCACACTAGTAAGAAACTGAGGCAAATAGGATTAAGTGACTTGCCTAAGGTCACACTAGTAAGTGTCTGAAGCCAGATTTGAACTCAGGAAGATGAGTCCTCTCTCCACTGCACCACCTAGCTGCCCTCTACTGAATTTTAGTACATTAAGATAGTGGGGAAACTAGATATATAAAATAGTGAATGAGAGTGGAAATGGGAATGTAATGACTTGTTTGGGAGTTAGTAAGTAAATCATAGATGAGAAAGATCACAGTTACTTGAGTATGATCTTTGACTCTTGCCTCACTCTCTCAGAGTTATGACTGTTACATTTTACTTCTTATCACCCAGACCCCCACCTTTACCCCAAGGAGTCTCCGATATCTTGAAGGAGTTGAGATATTGCTCCTTTTAGCTACTGGCTCATGTCTACACATGGTCTATGTCCCCTTCATTCTTAGGGGCCCAGTGATTAGCACCCTAGTTCCATTTAATCACTTAACATTGGATTAGCTTTTACATAGGGAAATTTACTTTAAAGAAATAGCAAGAACAATTATGAAGATAAGAAATTAAGAATAAAATAAAAAACATTTCCTCCAACATTTCAAACACCCCCCCCAATACTTAAGGGACATTATCTCCTACATATAATTTCAGTTTTAGGAGAGGGGTTTAAGCTCCCAGTTTAGTTCAATGCCTAACTATTGTTAATCTCAAAAAGTACAAAACCAAAACCAGGACATTTATTTCTCAGGGCTTCACTACTAGGTTTGCTACAATACTCACCTAGTGTTCCTGGACTCAGTGTATGTATATCTTGAATACTTGAACTCCTTCACTGACTCAGAAACTTCTACCCCCTGCACCTAGAATAAAAAATAATAAAATAAAAAGTCAAAGCCCCAGGACCATTTCTCACAGGCAAATGGGTTAAATGGGAAGGGAAGGAAGAAGGTAGCCCTCAGAGTCCTTCTCTTACTGCATGCTCTCATGGGTCTTAATTGAAGAAGTAACTTTCCTCCACCAGAACTAAATGCAGGAAAAAAGGAACTGAGTTTCTGACTCAGACTATTTTAAAGACACAGATCTTCCCTGCTATGGAAAAATGCCAAGCATGGGATGGGCTGACACAGAATGTCCTGTCCTTGATTCTTCCAGAAACAGATCCTCAATACCTTCCACTTGGATGATGCCATCTAAGGTAATCTAGGCTTGGGTCAAATCCCCATTACATGAGATTATTCCATTTTGACTCCAATAGTAGCATTGTTAATGGTCATTAATTGTTAATAAGGATTGAAAACTTGGCTTCAGTGCTATATATATTTCAGGAATTCAGCTCTTGAAATAGAACAAGATGAATACTTCTGGGTACTCTCCAAGGTCTATTCTCAATGTCCTAATCCCTGTTTTCCCAAACAATCTCTTTTCCCTGATACAAACTTTATTAAACCCTTTTGTTCTTGGTCCCTTTCTTCTTCACTTTCCTACTCCACCCTTTCCACTGTGTTATTGTTCAGTCATGTCCTCCTCTTTGTGACCTAATTTGGGGTTTTCTTGGCAAAGATATTGGGGAGGCTTGCCATTTCCTTCTCTAGCTCATTTTATAGATGAGAAAACTGAGGCAAACCAGGTTGAGTGACTTGCCCAGGGTCACACAACTTGTAAGTATATGAAGTCAGATTTGGACTCAGAAAAATGATTTTTCCTGACTCCAGGCCCAACAATCTATCCACTATTCCATCTTGAGGCTCACCCTTTACACTAGGTACTTGCTCTGCCATTAAGAAAGACTCATCTTTGTCCTCCAACCCTTGCTCTTGCATGTCTTCTATCTTCTCCCACTGACTTATGGCTTTTCTCTAAGAATACCACATCCCCACTCACTCTCTGAAACTGGTTATTCCTCTTAGCACATATGTACACTGTTTCCCTAACTCTCCTTCAACTCTGTTCCTTCCCTAAATTCAAAGGGCACAGAAAAGAAATTGTCATACTCCTTCCTTTCCCTTGCCACTCCCAGACCTTTGATCTTGCCATCATTAAACAACCCTTTCTTTGAAATCTACACCATCTGATTGGTACCACTCTCCCAAATGTGCCTTCTACTGACTTCCAGAGTATGTTACCATTTTCCTCCAAGACTTCAGCTGTTATCCTCCAGGCTACCTTTGACTCCCCTCACTCATTCCATTAATCAGTCAATAAACATTTATTAACCACCTTCTAGGTGCCAGGTCCTGTGCTAATTGCTAGAGATACAAAAAGAAACAAAAGGCAATCCTTGCCTGTAAGAAGCTTGAAGTCTAATGGGGAGAACCACAAGCAAGCAAATAGACAGAACAAATAGGAAATTATCAAAGAGAAAAGGCAATGAAAATTTAAAAAGCTTGGGGAAAACTTGCTTAAGAAGATGGGATTTTAGTTGAGATTTAAAGAAACCCTGGAAAGCCAGGAGGTAGAGACGAAGAAGAGCACTCCAGGGGGATAACTAGAGAAATCACCAGGAGCTAACTGGTTTGCAAAACCTCCTCTGGTGGTGACCAACTGTCACACTGATCTTATTAAAGTACAGGTCTATACATGTCACTGCCTCACCACCCTCCCTCAATAAATTCCAGTGGTTCTCTATTACCTCCAGAATCAAGTATAAAATCCCCCATCTGGCTTTTAAAACCTTTCATGGTCTGGCCCTCTCTATCATTCCAGTCTTTTTATACCTTTCTGCCTTCCACATATTCTACTATTCTTTTCTTCTATCACTATCCAGTGATAGTGGAATCCTTGTTGTTCCTGGCACAAAATACTCCATTTCCTGACAATGTGCATCTTCACTGGCTATCCCCCATGGTTGGAATGTATTCCTTCCTCACCTCTTCCTCATGGTTTCTAGGGCTTCCTTCAAGTTCTAGCTAAAACCCCACTTTCTGCAAGAAGTCTTTCCAATCCTGCTTAATACTAGTGCCTTCTCTCTAAGATTATCTTGAATTTTTCATATATAAAAATACACACATATAACACATAAAGCTCCTTCTGTGTGCTGCATACTATACTACATTGTGTATACAAGAAAGGCAAAAAAAAAACCAAAACAACAGTCCCTTCAAGGAGTTTTTAGTCAAATGGAGAAGACAATATACAAAGAACTAACTATCTGATAGAAATATACATATATACATATACAGATATATAGTTTGTAAATATGTATGTATATAATGAGTATCTAGAATAGAGTTTATATATATGTATATATATATAGCTGATATATGTAGTTTGTATATGTACATATATAGTTTATATATAGTTGTTTGCAGGTTGTCTCCTCCAAAAATAATGTCCTTGTGGACAAAAGACTGTCTTTTGTCTCTTTTTGTATCCACAGCACTTAGCACAGTGCCTGGCACATAGTAGGTGCTTTATTGTCTTGCCTTCAGTATTCATAATAATAACCCTTCTAACACCTTGACTTCTTGGTTCCTCAATCTTTTCAACTCCCTTCACCTCTTTTTCTGCCATGGTCATTCATGGGGTGAAACTATTGTGTGAATTGTCAAACTATTCCGTCTCCAAATCTTTTTTTTAATTGTGAAACTATTCCATCTCCAAATCTTGAACTGGGAAATTCAACTCAGTCCAACATTTAAGTGCCCCATTAAGTACAAGGCATCGGACTGGGAGGTAGATGTAAAAAGGCATAAATAAATCAGTCCCTGAACTCAGAGGATCCCTGTCATTCTACCGGGAAGATACAGTGAGGATACAATAAGTACACATGCAAGTAACTACCAGGTATTTTGAGAGCAAAGAGAACACTAACAATTAGGGCTATGAGGAAAGGCTAACTGAAAGAGGTAGAAAATTCTTCCCTTTTTCACCAAAATCTCTCCACCTCTTCCATGTCCCTGTTTCTCCCATACTTATTCTTTGCCTTATTCAGAACCTCCGATCCTTTGATCTGTTTCCCTAATTGATCATCCGCATTCTGGCATCACTTCCCTCTCTTCTCAGTGTGGATAATATAGTTATATCCATTTCAACTGTGCATTCTTCTCTACCACCAAACCCCTTCCATTTTCTATTTTTCTTTCCGTGATAAACTCCAACTCTAGCTAATCTCCATCATCTATCTCTTCTATTCCTACTCCTGATGCAGGTACTTCTAAAGAAAGTCAAGAAAGTCTTATGAGTCTACTTCAGATTTGTACTTTCTGGCTTTAACTAAGCTCTCATTGCTACTGCAAGATAATCCTTTTAGTCATCTCTATTTCATTTACCATAACACTGTCCACAGCAGCTGTTCAAAGCAATCTTCTTCTCCTTAAGCTCCCAATGCTATAACCATCCATCCTTCTTCTCTTTTAGCAGCTGACCCTGACTCCTACTTTATAAAGAAGACTGAAGGCATCCATCTTGAACTTTCTCAAATTCCACTCCCCCACACACATATACTCAAAGCTTCTCTGCTGTGACTCATTCTGTCTTCATTCTATCTTCATTCTTTTCCATCTCAGAGGATGATGTGGCCTACCTCTTTGCCCAAACCAAAGCCTTCCTTGCTTGCCTTGGTCCCCTCTCTTTTTATCTCCTCAAAAACCTTGCTTAGTTCATTATTCCTCCATCTCTCCCTCTCTACTTGTTTCTTCCACTTAGTCTACAAATAAATCTCCCCATCTTTAAAAGAAAACCATTCCCTTCACTGTGCTAACATCTCAAATTATCCTCTTCTCTCCCTGCCAAAGTTTCAGAAAAATTAGTTTATACTTGCTATTTCTACATCCTCACTACCCACTCACTCTTAAACCACTTCCAATTCTATTTGTTTCCACCATTCTACTGAAACTTCTCTTTCCAGGAATCTCATTTAATAAAAATAGGTAAAATTTGTATGGTCTTTAAAAGTTTGCAAAACATTTAACATTCATTTAATTTTCAACAGTAACTCTGAGATATAGATGTTACTATCCCCATTTTATAAACAAAGAAACTGAGACTGAGAGGTTAAGTAGTTTCCCCAGGTCAGTTAGCTAATTAGTAGCTTAGGCAAGACCCAAACCTAGGTTCTTCTGACTCCAATTTCAATCACTATGCCATACTATTTATAATGGCTAATGCCAATGGCCTCTTTTCATTCTTCATCTTCCCTGTCCTTTTGACACTGATGACCACTCACTCCTTCCTTCTTCCTACTTCTATCCTCTAAGTATGGATAGTTCTACAGAATAGTATTTTTGATCCTTTGTTTTCTACCTCTGTATTTTCTCTCTTGGTCATATTTCATTTGGTCCCATAACTGGATGATCACCTCTATTTGGTAAACTCAAAAATTTATAAACCCAGGAGGCAGTTAGGTGGAACAGTAGATAGAACTCTGGGCCTAGAGTCAGGAAGACCTAAATTCAAATTCAATCTCAAACACTTACTGGCTGGGTGACCCTGAGCAAGTCATTTAACTGCTCTATGCCTCAGTTTCTTCAGCAGCAAAATGGGTATAATAATGTACCTATCTCCCAGAGCTGTTACAATCAAATGATATATCAATAAAGCACTTAGCACAGTGCCTGACACATAGAAGGTACTTTTAAAATGCTTCTTTCCTTCTTTCCTTCCTCAGAGCCACAGTCTTTCATTTTCTAACAGTCTACTGTATATCTCTTCCTAGATGTTCTGCTGACACCTCAAATCCATCATGTCCATAACTGAATTCTTCATCTTCCTACCCAATGCTGCTCTTTTGCCTAAATTCCTGATTGCTATTAATAGTTACTACCATACTCCCAGATACATAGACTCAAAATCCCAGAAACATCTCTGACACTTCCTTCTTCCTCCATCCCTCCATTCAATAAGGAGTAAGTTCTTTATTCTATTTCTATGATAGCTATATTTGCCTCCCCCTTTCCCCATCTCTTGCAAACCCTTGCCTTCTGCCCCAAGCTAGGTTCTCATGACCACTCACCTGAGTTATCAGAATAAACTAATTTCTCTGCCTCTAGTCCCTTGCCCATACACACTTCACAATGCTCCAAAAGCAATTACCCTAATGCTTTAGTCAGATCACATTACTCTCTCCTTGATCAATAGCCTTAAGCAACTCTCCATTACCTACAGGATGAAATTCAATTCATTCTGGCATCCAAAACCTCTCATAATATGTTTCCAACTTCCCTTGCCAATCTTACTTTACATTTACACATCATATTATTTCTCCTCCTTGCACACTTTAAATCTAGTCCTATCTCTCCTACCCCTATACATTTTTGCAGACTATTATAAGAAGCATTGAGGTATAATTGAAAAAGAACTTGATGTGGAGTGAAAAAACCTGGATTTGAAGCCAGGCCCTGACATTTGCTATTGGTATCTAGGAAGACCATTGAAACTTTGTGCTGGGCAGAGAGTTTGTTGCTAATAAGTAGGTCTAATAAAGGCAGAAACATGTGGAGAAAGGGTGGGGGAGGTGACAAAGTGATAGCTGGCTGTGATTGCTTCATCATTGTTCTTGCCTCTAAATTCATATATATGCCAAAAGGGGAGGATCTTGGGACAAGGGTTTACCTCAGTACCCTAAGCTCCATACTGTTTCTATGAGGTTTCAAGAGCACAACTTATTGTTTCATAGATGAAGAATTATAATCAGGGAATTAATAAGAGTTAGGAAGACTTTCCTAATCCTAAACAGTTATGTGGGACCAATGACCTTGAATCAGCACCAGACAAAGACAGGCAAAAGAATAGATTTAATATTTATCCTGGGCTAGTCTGTTGGTTATTGCTGGGTAAGTGGTAGATCACAGCCCTCAGCTATATAATGAAAAAGTCATAGCTCTCCCTTCCAGAGAGAAACTTTATATCTAAGGTATCCTGATGGAGAGTACAGAAGATAGTCCTAAAAGACTAGATGGTAGAAGAAAGCCCAGAAGACAATAACAGAGAGCAGTTTGTTGGACCTAAGATGAGAGGCAATGTGCAGTACAAATGACACAGTGGAAAATGAAGATACTATAACCAGCAAAAAGCTGCAGAAGCTCTTATGGACATTAGCAGCTTTGATTCCAAGTCCAAAGTGTGCACTTCCCCAGCAACATGTGTGGTCTGGCTTTATGCTGTTGTTAAGTTGTTTCAGTCATGTCCATATCTTAATGTTTCAATGGACTTCTGCTCTTGAGGTTTTCTTGGCATAGATACTGGAGTGGTCTACCATTTCCTTTTCTGGTGGCAAACAAAGGTTGAGTAACTTGGCTAAGGCCACATAGCTAGGAAGTGTCTGAGGCCAGATTGAAACCCAGGTCTTCCCAACTCTAAGCCCAGCACTCTATCCACTGCACCACTGTCCTTCCATATATGTCCTCACCACATGAGCTCCTGATGTATGTGCCCTCCATGCATATTCCATGGTTACAACCGTTCTTTTCAAATATGGTCTCAGATTTCAATTTCCAGAGCCAAAATGGTGAATTAAGGAAGGAATCTGTGGAGTCCTCCCAAACTGACCTCCAAATAACATAAAAAAGATGCCTCACAATGAATTTTGACGCAGCAGAATCAACAAAAAGATAGGGTGAAAGTCTCCAGTCAAAGACAACATAAAAGATTAGCAAAAAAAGATCTATCCCACTGAGGTAAGATGGGAGAGCAATCCAAGGTAGGTAGTATCCCCCTTACCAGGGCAACCAGGCCCACTTGGCCTACATCCAAGGCAGACCTTCAGGGAGCCAGCCTACCCTCCCACATCAGAGTAGTCCCTATTACAAAAAGGTTGGAACAATGCCCCATTCCACTGTAAGAGGAGGCTGGAAAAATGAATAAAAGGCAAAGAAAAAATCTGAAAATAGAAAGTTTTTATGGAGACAGGGAAGATTAGCACAGAAACCCAGAAAAGGTTAATATCAAAATAGATACATGCAAAATCCCAAAGGAAAATGTCAATTAGTGTCAGGCCCAAAAAAAACTCCTAAAGTAGCTTAAAAGGATTTTTAAAATCAAATAAGAGAGGTAGAAGAAAAAATTAGAAAAAAGAAGTGCCATTAAAACAAGAGAATCATTGGGGGGGGGCAGGCAAGGGTCAACAGTCTGGTAAAAGAAGTACAAAAAAGTGGGAAAAAATACAAAAACTCACTAAAAAATTAAATTGGCCAAATGGAAAGGGAGGCAAAAATATTTACCAAAGAAAACAACTTTCTAAAAGTAGAATTGGGGGCAGCTAGGTGGCTCAGTGGATAGAAAACTATAACTGAACAAAGGAAGTCCTGGGTTTAAGACTAGCCTCAGATACTTCATAACTGTGCAACTCTGGGCAAGCTATTTAACCCCAATTACCTAACCTTTACCACTCTTCTGCCTTGGAACTAATATTTAGTATTGAGTCTAATACAGAAGGTAGGGATATAAAACAAAACAAAACAAAAAACTATATTTGGCCAAATGGAAAAGAAGGTACAAAAGCTCAATGAGCAAAATAATTTCCTAAAAATCAGTTAGGCAAGTGGAAGTAAATGACTGTACGAGATATCAAGAAACAATAAAACAAAAAAAGAGATTCAAGAGGAGTCTCAAATGATGTTGCAATAACCTATAGGGAAATATACCTCATGCATGAATGAGAGGAGCTTCTTTGGTCTTTCTATTTGCTCCATTTCATTGTCATTTGCTTTGAACCAATTTATCTTTAGGTGGTAAGAAGTAAACACATAGGAAGGAGATCTTCAGTTGGAATTTTGAGTGGGTGTTCATTTAATACAGTATCTTGAATCTGGGGTAGCTTTTCTAGGAACACCCTCAAGAAAAATAAATCAACAACAGACATTTATTTGGTTTCTACTCTGAACCAGGATCTGTGTTAGGTGCTAGGAATACTAATACATTAAGTGGCATAAACCCTATTTACAAAAAGGTTGCATTCTAATGGGGAAGGTGACATATATGAATATGTAGGAAAATAATACATAAATACATATATGTACCTACACATATATGATATATACATATATGTATATATACATATATACAGAATTTATTTTAAAGGGATTAAATCCAAATTATCTTAACACTAGGTAATTTGAGAGGGAAAGCACAAGCAATTGAGGGAATCATGAAAGACTTAACCTGGGAGGTAATGTCATTACCATCATCTTTACACAAGGGAAAGATTCTATGAGGCAATGGTCAGGAGGGAGGGCATTCCAGGCATGGAGGATGGCTTGAAAAGTTACAGAGAAAGGAGACTGAGTGTCATGAGTGAGGAGTGTCACGTGTATGATTCATCAGTCAGTCAGTTGAGAGGAGGGCATTTATGAAGCACCTACTATGTGTCAGGCACTATGCCAAGTGCTTTGCAAGCATTATTATCATTTAATGCTCATAATAGCCCTAGGAGGTAGGCAGTATTATTATTCCCATTTCACAGCTGAGAGAACAGAGAGAGTAACTTGCCCAGGGTTTTATAGTGAGCAAATATTTGAGTCCAGATTTGAACTCAAATCTTCCTGACTTTACATTCAGCACTCTATCCAGTGTGCCACCTAGATGTCTAGGTGTCTCAGAGAGAGAGAAAAAAAAGGGTGATTCCTTCATTACAGTTATTGTCAGCAGTTGTTGTCTTACTACATCACAAATTAACTGCCTGAATTCCTAATTGTAGTAATGAGGAAATTGAGGGAATTGGAGGAGCAAGTGTTGGGGGGAATTGAGTGAACCACCCTGTTACATCTTGTAACTCAATTCTGGAATTAGCTCAATTCCCTTTCTATTCAATTATGGGTCTATTCCTATTTCTATCTTTTAAGAAATTTTATTCCATCATGGTAATTGGGAGAAAATCTTATTGTATTGTTTACACCTGGCTGTATGTGGCTAAGGAGCTGGACCATCTCTGCCTGCTGAGAGACCCTCAACTAAGGATTTCGATTATGCTCCACTAAGGACAGTCAGATCCAAAGATTCATGCAAGGAATTTTCTCACAATTGTACATTTCTCATCTGTCATATCTGAAAACTGGCTATATTCATCAATCAGTTATTGATTCAATGTTCTTTGTGGGGAATGAGACACCTCTTTTCCCATTTTCAGGTAATTGAACTGTTCACTCTCTTCCACTCAACTTGGAAAGTCCCTAATCTTTCCTCCAATAAGAAATCAGATTAACTAACTTTGTATCTTGATTAATTATTTTATTTTAATTAATTGGTCTTAAATGATTGTTTCTAATGTATACAAGTATCTCTCCCCCTGAATATGGGGTCCAAAGCCAAAGCTGAGGAATGCTGCTGGTCTTGCTTTGTTAGGCAATTGGCATACATTGCTTAATAAATTGAAATGCTCAGAAACTCGATCCTTTGTTTCCTCAGTCATTTTATTCTTCATCCAGCAATGATCTGGTTGAACAACATAGTCTGGTGGTTCAACCAGCTCCTTCCATTTTGTCCATATCACACCTTTAGGTTCAATTGCATCCTGAAGGAACAAGTAACCTAGGATATCATTATATAAGGAACATTACATAAGAATGGGAATTCCCACCTAATTCCCCCTAAAGCAAATCAGCAATTTGTTTTAGAAAGATGCACTGGACAATGGGAAGTTAAATGGCTTACTCGTGGTCACACAATTAGTTTACAGCAGAGGCAGCACATGAACCTTGGTCTTCCTGACTTTAAAGAAGATTCCAGCACACTATAATAATCCCCCTCTCAAGCGGGCATTTGCATTCCTATATAGACCATCTACATTAAAATTTGTCACCAATGTAGGTTTCACCTAGTCTAAAACACTACACAAATGAGAGGGGAAAAACACTTCAAAAATCTGATGTAGAGTTGGCTCTATAGAAAGAGTAGGCAGTCTTCCAAAACAAGAGCCAGAAAAATAGTTTAATACCTCTGAATTTGGCTTAGTCTGGAACTCCACTAATCTAGGCAGGTAGAAAGACCAATAGACCTCATTAACCTTGGGTGAAATGACAAATGGATCTGGTAGATAAACATTATCTGCTCTGAAATTACTCATTATATCTAGGTGAAAAATGTCCACATAGCTCTTCCGAAATTTCTATAATCTTTTCTTAAGACTGCAAAATATTTTTTTAACTGTAGCCTTTTTGTATGCTTTGGGAGAGAGTTTTCTCATTTCTCTATGTTTCTATGTCCAATTTCTTGGCAACCTGAGGTAAAGTTGTCCTTAGGATCCCTGATTATGCAGTGCTGTAGGTAACATACACATTATGACAAGTAATTGGTTGTCCTTTGTCCTGTCCAATAATTCTTCTATACCTTTCATCTCCTATTAAAACTTACCTGTCCCATGTCCCATTCCCTCAGATACCTAAGAAACTAATGATCACTGTTGAATGTTTAATAATCCAGGAAATCAGTTGTATGCATCTTAACAAGGGCCTTTTGCTGGCAGTCTAGTCCAAAATAGTCATTTAATGGTGAAGGTTTCAGGCACAGTTAGTAGCCAGAGATTTATCTGGACTGAAGAGTTCCTCCAAGAAAATTACAACTTTCAGACTAGAGTTTATGTCCGAAATATAGTTGCTTCTGTATGATGACTGTTTTAAAGCTGGTTTTGAAGAACAGAGACCATGCCTCAGATATTTAAGTGTATCTGAGAGCTCATCTAATTGGATACACTTTCACTATGATACCTGGTAGCCAACCCAGTGTGATTCTCATCTGTTTTCTATCAAATTTGCCTCAAGTTTCTTCTCCTCTCCCCAATCCAGTTTGCTAGGTGCTTTATTTACCTTCTCCTGACTTTGGAGGTATGTAAATAGAACTCTTGGGCTGACCACCAACTTATTTATTCTCTAGGAAACCGCTCCCACCCATCTTTTTCAATCATATAATTCTAGGATGGCATCCTTTCCTCTTCCAAGTTCCTTTTTGTTATGCATTACAGCCTGATCACACCTACTATATGCTTTTCCATTGCCCTCTCTGTGATATTCATTTACAATTCCTAAGAGAGCATAATTTTCCATGATACTCAGGTATAGAACAATAACAATTGAACACTGGTATTAAAAAGATGGACTTCTTAATTTCTGGGAGTTTGGGATCCTTAAGTAACTTCAGAGTTTCCTGAAGGTAATCTAGCCTGCTTGCCTGCTCCTGTTTAGTCCTAAGCCCAATTCACTATCTATATTCCAATGTGCTCTCATACATGGATGAACTCTGTATGTTGTCTAGCTAATTAGATGCACAATAGATACTTCCTATGTGAATGATCAAGCCAATTCTTTTGACTAGTTATAAAGGTCTTTTCTAGTAGGTGTAAGGGGGAAAAGGGGTTAATTTTTAAATGGTTGGATTTTGTATTTTAATAGTGAGGTCGCCAGGAATTTAATTAATTCCAAAGAAATTTTATTTACAATTTAGTACAAAATGTAGAAAGAGTGAAGCAAGAAATCAGAGAGAGGATAAGGTAAGATATTTATCTCCCTCCTCCCACTTCCCCCCAGGGAGAGTTAGTTTCAGCTGGTCTTGACAAAGCTGAGGACCTGGGAAGTTTTCTCAAGAGGATAGGTCTTTCCTGAGACTGGTCTCTTCAGAGAAAAATCAGCAGTTAATAGTCAGCTTTTTCACTCACCACGTGTCAGTCCATCCAGCAGATTCTTTATCAGCCTTACCAAGAAACGGGGTCTCAGGTTCAGTCAGCACTCCAAAGAATGAAGAATTGATTCTCACAGGAAGTAACAGCTCCTTTTAAAGACACTTCTTTTGCATCACTTCCCGGGTCTAGATGTTTACGTCTACCAATCACAGTTGATGCTTTGTTTTGGGGACTACCCAGGGACAGTCAGTTGATTTTGATCCGTCATCCACTATCACACACATGGGTAACAGACCTCCCCCACTCAAGTGTGAGTTGGGGTGTTTGTACCTTTGGTGATTAAAACTAAATGGGCAGATCTTCATACTCAGCTTTAAGCAGGGTGTTAAAAAATAGGCAGGGATTATAATTTAATCTTCACAATCAGGACAGTTAAGTATTTTCATTGTTATAATCAGGGGAGAGTTAATTTTAATCTTCACATAGGGCTTGATGGAACTAGCATGCTGTCATCTAGAAAGAAAAGTATTTGGAAGACATCACCATCCTTAGAATATACTCATTAACCTCATTCATGTCATCATTATGACAGTGCAGAAAACCTACAGCATCTATAATTGTTTTTTTTTTATGCCTTACCTGATATTTATGATCACAAGGTTGATTAGCAAGATTATCTCTGCTTGTTTCAAGGAACCAGGAATAACTTGGACATATGGATGAAAGACCACCTTTTTGGAAGAGGTTCCTTCTGCTGCTAGTTCATATTCAAATGGTCTCCAACACAGGATCACTGTGTGTTGTTACTGTTGTGAGTTATTTCAGTTGTGTCCATCTCTTTGTGATCTCATTTGAGATTTTCTTAGAAAAAATACTGGAGTAGTTTGCCATTTCCTTCTCCAGGTCATTTTATTCATAAGGAAACTAAGGCAAATGAGGTTAAGTAACTTGTCCAAGATCACACAACCAGTGAGTATCTGAGGCCTTAGGTCTGAGAACTCGGGTCTTCTGACTCCAGAACCAGTGGGCTATCCACTGCACCACCTGTAACTCTGGGCAAATCAATTAATCTCTCTGTGCCTCAGTTTTCTCAAATGTAAAATGGAGATAATAAGAGCACCTGCTTTCCAGGATTGTTTGTGACAGAATGAAATAATATTTGTAAAACACTTGGCAAATCATTGTTATATAAATGTTATTATGAGCCAGCTAGGTGGCACAATGAATAAAGGGCTGTACTTTGAATCAGGAAAGTATGAGTTCAGATCCTGCTGGTCAGATTTGCTAGCTGTGTTTCCCTGGGCAAGTCACTCAACCTCCCTGCCTATCTCAGTTAACTTCTCCATAAAATGGGTATAGTAATAATACCTATCTCATAGGGCTGTTGTGGGGATCTAATAAAATAATGTATATAAAGTAACAAACCTTAAAGAATTAAATCAGTGCTAGCTAGATATTATTATCATTACCAAGTTGGATTTTTTTCAACAATCAAAAAACAAGAAGTCTAGTAGGATCTTGCATTTTCTATATTTGTCAAACAACATACCAATAGCCAGCAGGTTGATGTGTATATTCTAGGGATGGCGATATCCTCTGGATACTTCCCTTTCTACATGACATCATATTAGTTACATCAAGCCCTACTGGAAAAGAACTGTAACCATTCAAAAGAATTTGGCCTTACCATTCACACAGGAAAAAATAAGTGGCTGAAGAATATCTATTTGGCAGATAGTTAGCTGGACAATAAGGATAATGAGGTTGATCTACACGTTGCAAGAGTGAGCTCAGTGTTTCAGAGGCTCCAAGGGAAAGTGTGAGAGAAGAGAGGTTTTAGGCTGTCTACAAAGCTGAAAATCTACAGAGCCATTGTGCCAACCTCATGACTGTATGCCTATGAAAGCTGAACAGAAATGGAATCATTTTCATTTGAATTATCTCAGGAAGATTCTGGAGATTTCCTGGCAAGGCAAGCACAGACACTGAGGTCCTTTCTTGAGCAGAACTACCAAAAATTCCAACTCTATTATTTCATTAAATATTTCGGTTACATTTTCATCAGGTTTGGGCTGCATTCTATAGCTCATATCTGACACCTCTCCAATCCGCCACTGCTTAGCCTTTTGTCACTAGTGCTTAGTCCCCTTCAAGGGGCCAAGAGCATTTAAAAATAGTTACCAGGGGAAAAAATCCTTGCACCTGTTTTTAAAGCTCTAAGCTCTTGACTTAGTCCTCACTTAAGCACTCAGTAAGAGCGATAACCCCTTTCTCTATATTCTGCCAACAATCCAAGTATGTACCATAGGAGTTAGCCCTCAATTACTTACTACCATGTACTTATTCTTTAATTGGTTGTTACTTGTAAACTGTGTTTGACCAAAAGGATTATAAACTCCTTCTTGAGGGCAGAGATGATATCATCAACTATCTCTTATCCCTACCCCATCCCCCATAGTGTATTTGATATAGGATAAGTATTCAATGAATATTTTTTTTGACTTTGGCTCTTACATTACTTTTTGTACAATTTGAAGAAAACTTGTCTCTTAAAATTTTTTTCTTGTTATATTTGATTCTTACAACATCTTCATTTCCAAATATATCTTTCACTTCTCCTCTTCCCAGGATGCAAACCCCTTGTAATAAAATATAACAATAAAGAGAATTGGGTGGGGGGAAGCTTCGGGTGTAAATGACTCCTCATGACATCATTTGGAATTTTCTTGTCAAAAATACCAGAGTGGTTTGCCATTTCCTTCTCCAGCTCATTTTATAGATGAGGAAACTAAAGCATTCAGGATTAAGTGACTTGACCTGGGTTACTGGACTAGTAAGTGTCTAAGGACAGGCTTGAACTTAGGAAGATGAGTCTTCCTGACTCCAGGTTCAGCACTCTATCCACTTTGCCAACTGGTTCCCTCTCCACAACCCACAGAAAGCAGATCAGTAAAATTCGCCAACATATTAGTTGAGTTTGCTGGTAAAAACAATGATTTATGCCCATCATCGTCCATCTCTCTAGTGAAGAGGGGAATTCTATTTTCTCATATCTTCTCCAGAGACATTACAAAAACAATTATCCATCATTCATATTATTTTTTTTTGCTATGTTCCCCATTTACATTATTAGAATCATGCTGTGAAATCTTGTTTTCCTGGTTGTATTTACTACTAAGGATCAATTAATATGTCTTTGCATGCTTCTGTGAGCACCTCGTATTTGTCAGAGAAACATGGTACAGTTCAAACAACAACAACAAAAAAACCTGGTTCTAGAATGAAAAGATCTGCATTCAAATTTTACCTCTAATATTACATGTGGTATGTTACATGTCATTCTTTGGGCCTCTGTTTCCTCATTTTAAAATGAAGGGGGTGAATCTAGATGGCTGCTGAGATGCTTTCTGGCTCTAAATATATGATCTTATGAATTCAACTTACCTTAAGTCAACATTTAAAATTTCCCACTAAATACTCTAGTAGTTATTAGATGTACAAATAAAAAGATGAAATAGTCCCTGCTCTCAAAGGACATGCATGTGTTCAACTCTAGGTCAGTTTGAGTTTGGGCCTGTTTGAATTCTATCTCGTTTCCTTTAGCACTCAAAGGGAACAAAAATGAGAGACATGGGGAATAGAGTGAAAGAGAAAAAGAGAGAAAGAGTGGCAGTGATTCTATAGATTCTACAAATGACATAATCCTTGAAAAGTGCTGAACTTTAGAATTGTAATTAGGGACTTTAGCCCATTTGGGGTTTTGTTTGGTTGGTTTTATTTTAATTTTAAAATATATTTGTTTGCTTTATTAAAAATTCCCAGCTACCTCTCTTCCTTTTCCCCTTCCCTGCACTAGAGAAGGTGTCATTTGACAAATATATATATATATATATATATATATATATATATATATGTATATATAAACCTATGTCTTGCTTGTTTCTATTGATCAGTTCTTTTTCTGGAGGTTAGGCATACACAAATTAGTCTTCAAACAATATTTCTGTTTCTACACATAATGTTCTCTTGGTTCTGATCAAAATTTTGTTCTTCATAATTTCATGTGGGTCTTTCCATGTGTTTTTTTTTTTAATCAACCTACTTGTCATTTCTTATAGTGCAACAGTTTTCTGTCACAATCATATGCCCCAACTTGTTTAGCTATTCCCCAAATGATGGGCATCTTCTGAATTTCCAGTTCCTTGCCACCTCATATAAGACTCCACTTGTCGATAGAGATTGATTACTCAATGATCCCAGCGTGCATGAGGGGTGGAGTTGGCAAGAGCTTGGGAGAAGAAAGATCCCTGTCTTCCTGCCTTCCCCTTTGAGAGACAAGGCACACAATTCCAGACTTTCTTAAGGAAGAGGTTCCTAAAGGGAAAGAAGAACTCAAGGAAGAAGCTAACGCGTAGAGCAACCTGTGCTTCCAACATGCCACTATCTCTAGTGTTCTACACCATGGATTTCTGGGAATTGCCCAGTGGATGAAATCTGGAACTCTGTCTCGTATTTGTCTATTTCTGTCTCTCGCTGTTGCCTGTCTCAGTTTCTCTCTCTCTGACACACACACACACACTTCCAGCTGGAGAGTTCGTTCATTTGGTGTTGTCCCTACATTGTCATCCCTATAACTTCTCTGGATTTCTGTTTACTACTAGTGGTTTGAATAAATGGATTTATTTGGCCTTCTTTGTATAAGTGGCTTTTGGTGGGAAGAGAGTTAAGCCCTAGAGAAATAGCTTGGCGCATTCCTTCTCCACTAAAGGAGATTAGTTCAATTCCTGCCTCCAATACTTACTAGCTCTATGACACTGGCTTCTCTGTACCTCAACTACTTCATCTATAAAATGGGGTTTGGGCTCTGTGGCCTCTAAGGTCCTTTACAGTTCTCTCAGTCTATGCTTGTATGATTAATATAGGAATTTTGTTGGGGAAGTATTCTTGTTCTCCTGAGGAAAACTCTAACGGTCTGGGTATATAGCAGACCATATACAGAGCTGGCAGACATCTAACTGGGACAAGATAAATTGTTTTTGTTGTTGTTTTAACCCTTACCTTCTGCCTTAGAATCAATACTGTGTGTTGGTTCCAAGGCAGAAGAGTGGTAAGGGCTAGGCAATGGGGGTCAAGTGACTTGCCCAGGGTCAAGATAAATTGTTTGATGACAATTAGAGGCCTAAGTTATATTCAGGTTCTCTGAGCAGCACATACACTCATTACTCAAGAGAAGTTTAAGAGAGCAGCTTCCAAAAGAGAAAGTGGAATCCTACATAATTCCATAGAGGGCATATTTCTTGACCTCTTCTTGGCTCAGTGGCCTCTCTACTATGATACAGTTTCATGGTTCTTCCCTCCTCCCCAATGTGGGAGGAGACTGTGGGAGGATATGGGGGTAGAAGATTGGAGTGCATCAAAGAGGAACTTAATGACTAACTGGAGCTGTGATGGCAAACCCATGGCATGCATGCCAAAAGATGGCACACAGAGACCTTTCTGTAGGCATGCAGGGTGATCCCCTGAAGATCCCTTCCCCCTCTCCATCACACTTTCCACTTCCTGCTTCCTGCCCCTCTGTGCTTACTTCCTCCCTTGAACAGAGTGCTCAGGCCTTGGCTCTCTCAAGACTGGTGTTGGGGATGGAGAGGTCTCCTCTCCCAATACCAGGTTCGACACCATCCCCTAAAATAGCTCCACTTCCTTCCTTCCCTGATAGCCTCCAGTCTATGGGGTGACCCCACCCCATCAAAGGTTAACTGAGCTCCCTCTTCCCTCAGCTCTCATCCCACATGCCTTGGAACCCAATAGGCAGGCAGGGCTAGATACTGGGGCAGCACGAGGTGGCTTCCTCTGGAGCAAGCTGGCTGGGAACTGGCCCCACCCCTAGACACAGAGTTGGGGACACTGGGTCTCTGACATGCCCACCCCCTAGCTTTGCCTCTCCTTCCCAACCCCTTGAAGCTCAGCAGCAGCTCAACCAGCCCCAGGGTGGCTGAGTAGAGGGGTGGTTCCCCATGGCAGCAGAAGGTGGCTTCCTCAGACTCCAGTGGGCTGGGAGCCTGGCCTCCACCCCATCCAAAGCATGGGGAGGGTCATTGTATGCAGTGGGGAGGGGGGAGGTGGCACAAGCACACAATCTGCAAGTGTGGGGCTTGGCACAGGTCCTTAAAAAGTTCTAAAAGGTTCACCATCACTGAAATAGAGCTTCTGGTTCAGCATATTCTTTAGCTAGAAAGCAAAAACTTCCATTCCATCCCCTTCAAAGTCAGTTAGTCAACAAGTAAAAATGTATTGAGTTCCTACTATGTGCCAGGAACTGCTGAATACAGGGACATTGTTCTAAGTGTTGGGCAGAAGCACATGCCCCAATGGGACTGCCTCTATTACATTTATATGTTAATATAAAAGTCCAAATGCAAGCTGCCTCTAAGTGCCAGTCAAAAACAAAAACAAAAACAAAAACAAGTCAATTGTTCCAGGCTTTTACCAATGTATAAAAGAAACCAAAGTTTTGTTTTATTTTGGTTCTCAATTTGAGGTAGGGGTGGGGTTGAGGGTGAGAAAGTGGATTTTTGCTCATTGAAAAAGATAAAATAAAATTTCAGAAAAGGAAAGAAACCAAAGACAAAAAAAAATTCAAAATAAACTTTGGTAATTTATTTCCCAACAGCCAAACAATTAAATAGCATATAATTTAAAACATATATGACAAATACATAGCACATAATTATATATTATATTTCTGTATATTCTATGTAATATATGTGTATATATGTTATATGTGGCAAAATAGAGTGTGTGTATGTATGTGTGGGGAGAGAGAAGAGAGAGAGAGAGAGAGAGAGAGAGAGAGAGAGAGAGAGAGAGAGAGAGAGAGAGAGAGAGAGAGAGAGAGAGAGAGAGAGAGAGAGAGAATGAGAGAGTCATCCCTTTGTTGTTAAAGAAGCATTTCTCTGCCTGATCCTTCCTGGGTAGAATCAGTTTCCTCAAAGGCTAGACTGTTCAATGGTTCCAAGTTATTTGGAGACTGGCTGCCCAGGCAGCCTTTATCTCTATGACAGATGCCTTTCTATCATGTCTACTCTATACTGCATATATCCTGCTATTTCTGCCAGTTCTTTATTCTCTTCTTTTAAGTGGGCAATTTAACCATCCTTTTGTTCAGCTGTGGTTTCTCAATTTTTTTTCCAGTCCTTCACAGAATGAGAATTTCTCTGTTTTTCTGCCACCTCTTTCCATTGCAGTATTGACAAACAGGCAGGGTAGACCGGATTCTTTAATCAAGAGGATCAAGAGCTTCTTGAGGGACTCATTCAAGGTTTTAATTTTCAATAGTTCTGGATCTATGATAACATCTGTGTGAGAAGGCATTGTTATTTATTAGCAATAAATTTCAAGAAAATATTAAAAAGGAGAGCCCATTTATTTATTTGTAACTTAACCTACCTAAAATGCATGACACCCAGAAACTTGTAAAGCCATTATGACTAAAGGAACAAAGCAGGGACATTCAATGTGCATGGATGGGTTGGATTAATGTAATAAAAATGAGAATATTACCCCACTTAATGTATATATTTAATTCAATACCAATCAAATTATCATGACATTTCATGTTAGAATTGGATAAAATGATAAAATTTACATGAGAGACAATCAGACAAGAATAATGAGCATACAGTAGGGACCAAACACAAATAGTGCTGATAAAGGTGGTCTTTCACACCAGGATTTTAAAACATATACAAAACAGTCAACAAAGCCATATGGTGAAATAAATAGGACATATGAAACATCTAGTCATAAATATAGAGAAAATTTAGTCTTAAACTGGTAGGAAATAAAAACTTGGGAAGGGATGCTGAAAGATTGTCAGCAATTTGGAGTGATATGAATTTAGACCCGTATCATAAGCCATACCTCAATGAATTCCGTCTAGATGAAAGATTTACTTAAACATTTTAAAAATCTATTGAAAAGATGAGTAAAAATGAAATAAGAACTAGAACAGAGAACTTTTTGCCATTCAAGAAATAGAAAGAATTAACAGGAAAAGAGAGGTGTGCTTGATTACATAAAATAAAAATTTTCTGCAGAACAAAAAATGTGAATAAAAGAGAACAGATTGGGAAATATTTATGGCAAATATGAAGATAAATTTTTGATGTTAAAATTTAGATGGATTTATGGCAACTAACTAGAAATAATAACTATCATTTATCTAATACTTAAAAGGTTACAAAATGCTTTAAGTATTTATTAGATCCTTTGATCATCACAACAACCCTGTGATGTAAGTGCTTTTATTATCTCCATTTTACAGATGAGATAATTGAGGCAGAAAAAGGTCAAGTGATTTGTCCAGATTGTCCAGCATGGCTGTTAAGGGTCTGAGGTAGAATTCGAACAGAGATCTTCCTGACCCCCAAATACATTATTTCATTTTAAGGTGAGATGAGTGACCTAGGTAAAAAATGGAACAAGTTAGTTTTACTGTAGTGATCACCAAAAGGATTAGAACTGGTAACCTCTTTGCTTCTAGACTCAGCAAAATTGGGCAGTGAGTATAAAAATTTTTTTAATTGTTCATAATCACTTGAAAGAATGTTCAACCTCATTAACAAAGGGATCAAAGTTAGAGCAGCTTGAAATACTACCTCCCAACCTCAAGTTGGCCAAAATAATGGAAAGCAATGAAACAATGTTGGCAAGGTTGCAGTTGCAAACTGGTGAGCTCACTCAATGCCAGTGGAATTAAAGACTTGAAAATGTTTTTGGAAAGTAATCTGGCTGTGTAAACAGTGAACGTTAATGAAAACATGACCCTGACCCGAGAGATTTCCTTTGTTTTGAAAGTGTTATCAAAATCAAACTAAAAAGAGGGCTAATTTCAAAAACTGTCATAGTGGTACAGAGTCCTGTTTGTGATTGGAAAAAAAAAGGCAACCTAAAATGTCCACCAACAATGAAATGCTTACATAAATTGGGGCATATTCATGTAATAGAACATTCTAGCGCAATTAAAAGAGACAAGTATGGGAAATATAAAGAAATCTGGGAAGACCTTTGGGAAATAATGCAAATTTTTTAAATGCAGAACCAGGGACACTCTAACTACAATCACACATAACAGGGGTTATTGAGGTAGCCTGTCAGTCTTTTCTGGCTTGATTGCTTCCCAAGGAATTGAGAAGGCTCCCTGGTCCTTTCTGGTGGCACCATGATGAACCTCTTTGGATGACACATGGGCCCTGGCCTCTTGCTATCAGTGCTTCAATGCTTCCCACCTTTCAAAAAGAGCTGTGATTGTTTTTTAAGATGGAAGAGCCTCCCACTCGGTGACCTTGAAAGGAAATAACTTCTGTTCTTACTCCCTTTTGCTTCTCTCCATTTAAGGAGCCAGTCCAGTCCAGCCAACTCTTCATTTCCTACCTGACTGCATTCCCTTAGACTTCTCCATCATGCTCCCCCTCAGGAGTATCTTCTGAACCACCCCACCTCCATACTTTTCAGTTTCTTTTTGTATATTGTTTCCCCCCAACTCAAACTCAACAAGTCCATAACAGAACTGATCTTAACTTATCCCCCTTCAAACCTCTCTCTCCTTTAAACTTGCTTATTTTCTACTAAAGGTCCTTATAATCATTTAGGTTTGGAATTTGGGAATCATCCTCAACTCTTCACTTTCTTTCATCCTATATATTTAATCTACTGCCCTACCTAGTTGATTCTACCTACATATTTGTCTCAACTATCCCCCTTCCTTTACTCACATAGCCAACATCCTAGTTCAAGACTTCATTAGCTCTGATTTCAACTTTTGCAAAAGCTCCTTAACTATGGGTGTTCCCCCAAGGGTCAGCCCTGATCCCCTGATCCCCCTCATGCTTAGTACTCTTTCATAAAAATATCTTACATTTATTTATTTATATATTATATACAACTAGTAGAGTATAAACTTTTATTTTTATTTTTTTAAACAGTTTTAAATAATTATTTCTGACAATTTGCAATCCAAATTTTCTCCCTCCCTTCCTCATTTCCCCCCCTTATTCCTGGAGATGTCAAGCAATCTGATATAGATTATAGGTGTGTTATCATGCAATACATAGTTCCATATTCATTATGTTGTAGAAAGAAGATATATCACATATGCAAGAAAAAACACATAAAGGAAATAAAGTAAAAACTGACATGCTTTCATCTCTATTCAGATTTCATTCATTCCCTCTCTGGAGGTAGATAGCATTTTTCATTATGAGTCCCTTGGAGTTGTCTTGGATTTTTGCATTACTGATAATTAAGTCTTTCACAGTAGAACAAAAACTATTTTTAAAAATTGTCTACATCTCAAGTATCTGGTCCAGAGCTTAGTGTATAGTAGGCAAGTTTTAGTAATTATGTAGGATGGCAAAAAACTTGGGAATTTTGTTGCCAGGATATTTACATATAAAAGCAGGAATATGGGCCAGTTTGGTAGAAGACAAGATTGCCACCCTTGTAAACCTTTTGTTATATCTAATTCATTTGCATAACAGCTTGGTAAGTACCTTAGGAATTTCTTACCCTAAATCAGATAGTTGTCTGGAACAAAATTTGTCAAGTGGATCTATAGGTAGAGTTAACATTGCTTAATCAAACAGCAGCAAAAGGAACTGAGGCCTTTCTGAGCCTTGACTTGGCAGCCACGTTGCAAAGATAATGCCTTTTCCTATCTGCTTTTTAAATTAAATTTTATTATATTCTTACACAGATAGAGAGTTGCTACAGAAAAAAAAAAAGCAGAATGTAAACTCCTTAAGGGACTGTTTTATTTTTGTCTTTGTAGCCCAAGTTCCTTAACACATTGCTTTGCACATAGTACACTTAAGAATTAAATGCTTACATAGTAAACATTTTGAATTGAAGTGAAGTGAAATGATTGAGGAAGAATGATCCTGTGAGCACAGAGCAACTAATTTTATCTGCGTCAGAAGCATAAATGATTCTCTGCTTTGCCTCTCATCTTGAACAAAATAAAACAAAACAAAAATTCAATAGAAGCATGAGGATAAGAACACTAAGCTCTGCTTTGAAGAGGGAAATTAAGTATTGTGAAAGTCAATTTCCTTCACATCTCAGTGATGGTATTTGCTGATGAGTCCCCATACAAGGGCAAGTGCTCCCTGAACCCTCCATTTCCATGTACCAGACAAGAAGCCCAAGTCTCTTTTTTCAACTCTGGGAAGTGAAATACATCACCTCACACAACCTTCTTCAGTTTGAACAGCTCCAGACGTAGGGAACTCCCTTCCTTACAAAGCATCTAGGTGCCATTTTTGCATCTCTGTTGGGAAATTCTTCCTTACATTGAACTGAAATAGTCCTCTCTTTAATTTCCATCCATTGGTCTAGTCATCAAGCTTCATTACAAATCTTTCATTATTTTAGGATAGAAAATTGTTCTGCACCAATTGTGCCTGATTTATGGGCTTAAACTCAAACTTAAAGGGAGTGGTAAGGGCTAGGCAATGAGGGTCAAGTGACTTGCCCAGGTCACAGCTGGGAAGAGTCTGAGAGAGGACCTCTCATCTCTAGGCCTGGCTCTCAATCCACTGAGCCACCCAGCTGCCCCCTACCCTTATTTCTAATGACCAGGTTTCAGACTGGTTTCCCCTGTCCAAGTCCCAATATTTGATATGATAAGGAAAGAGGAGAGGAAAAATGTAAGCATTTAAATAGCTCCTACTATATGCTCCCAGAAGAATGGCAGAGGAGAACATTTTCCTCCAAGATTCATGAAGGCAGCAGAAGCAGGTGATATGGAGTGCTCAGAGCTTGGTCAGATATGGAAGATCCCAAGATCATCCACTGCATCCTGGGCTATCACCTGTGATCCTGAATGTCATCTTTCAATGGACTTGGATGACTCTGGAAGAGAGAGTGAGGCTGATAACTTTGTGCAATTCTGCCTCACTTCAATCCAATTCACAAGTCATTGTTCCTTTTTAAAATGAAGGATGAATAACAACAACTATATGCCAGGTAGGGGCAGCTAGATGGCTCAGGGAATAGAGAACTAGGCTTGGAGATCCTGGGTTCAAATCTGGTCTTAGACACTCCCTCACTGTGTGACCCTAGACAAGTCACTTAACTCCAATTGCTAGCCTTTAATATTATTCTGACTTGGAACCTATATTAAGTATCAATTCTAAGACAGGAGGCAAGGATAAATATATATATATATATATATATATATATATATATATATATATATATGCCAGGCACTGTGCTAATCACTTTACAAATATTTGTGAGGTCTTCATTTTACAGTTGGTGAAACTGAAGCAGAAAGAGGTTAAGTGACTTGCCCAGGGTCACACAGTATCTGAGGCCAGATTTAAACTTAGGTCTTCCTGACTTCAGACCCAGAGTTCTATCCTTTCCTGGTCTGAGTTTCCTCCTCTTTAAAATGAGGATAATAATAGCACCTACGGGATTGTTGTGAGGATTAAACTAGCTAATAAGTGTAATGTGCTTTTTGAATTTTAAACACTATATAAATATTAGTTATTATTATTTGCAATGGCCATACTTTAGACTATTTTCCTTTATTCAAGCCCTAACATTTAATAGCACGATGGGCACCAACAAGCTAATCGCTAGAAGCCATGCTGCCAGGGTATGGATTGAACATATTGAAGAAGTCTGTCCACTCCTGGCTGCTCTCCATTAAGAGTTTCTATGACCCCTTGTCTTGTTGTGATGATTCTGGGATTTGACCTTCTCCTCTTGGCTCCCAGTTCTGCCTGATTGATCCACATCAGCTCATCTCTACACTCTTAACTACTTCTTTCTCTCTTGAAGGGAGTCTTTGGTTCCTGGCATTCAGCATTGTTCCTCCACCAAAGCCCTTCCGCATCTATTATTCCTGACCTGTGAATCATACGCTTCTGTATGGCCCATGTAACGTCTAGCTGCCTTAGCCTTCTGGACTCCCAGTGACCTGCTGGACCCTGATAGCTAGCATGCAACAACCATCCTCTTTTAACATCAATTCATGAGCACAAGCTGACTTCTTCTCTCCATGGTTCCTTTTGTTTCCAGTTTTCTTTTTCTTTTGTTTTTAACCCTTACCTTCCATCTTGGAGTCAATGCTGTGTATTGGCTCCAAGGCAGAAGAGCAGTAAGGGCTAGGCAATGGGGGTTAAGTGACTTGCCCAGGGTCACACAGCTGGGAAGTGTCTGAGGCCAGATTTGAACCCAGGACCTCCCATCTCTAGGCCTAGCTCTCCATCCACTGAGCTACCCAGCTGCCCCCCAGTTTTCTTGATTGAAGAAAAGATAATGGCAAAGGGAAGATGTAAGACACCAACAGAGAGTGTCTGATTCACAGTAAGAGTAGAGAGTAATTTGATACTCCGATTTTGTCTTCTCTAATGCGGATCTGAACCCTCTACAACTTACTAGGGTGGTTATCCTCTCCGGCCTCAGATGGTCTTTAAGAGTTATTCTGGTTAAAAAACATAACATACAGTTAAGAATGCGGTTAGGAATGGATCTAAAGCAAGGGAACCCCTGTCAACTACAAGACCAGCACAAAAATGGGGCAGCTGGGCATCTGAGTGGCTAGAGAGCTAAAGATGAGAGGTCCTGGGTTTGAATCTGACCTCATATTCTCTAACTGCATGACCCTGGGAAAGTCACTTAATCCCAATTGCCTAGTCCTTAATGGTCTTCTGCCATGGAGCAGATACTTTAGAATTAATTCTAAGACAGAAGGTTAAAGTTGGGTTTTGGGGGAGGGGTTTAAGAGTCAGAATTGCCACAAGTTGAGGAGAGCAGCAGTAGACAGGATTCTCTTTTGGTAGACATGGACTACATTAAATGTGGCACCATGAGTTTGTGTATATTGTGCTGAATTTAGGAGTTAGAAAACAGTGCTGATTGGTAGTAGATCTCCAAAATATTTTGTTAAGGGCTTGGATACTAATCCTTCTTTTCTTTATAACTTTCTTAAGTAAACATGTTCTTTATCTAGTTCCTCCTGCCCCCCCCCCCCAAAGAGTTGTCATGGCCCCAAACCTTCATCACCCATGATGGCGAACCTATTGCATGTGTGCCAAAATGGCATGCAGAAATCTCTCTGTGGGCACCCGCAGCCACCCCTGCCCGCCCCAGCCTGGTCCTGGCCCCAACCCCCCCAATGCAGGAGGCAAGACACTGGGTCTCTGAGCCTTCTACCCTCCTAAACTTCCCCTACCTTCCCTGCTGGGCTTGGGCAGCAGCCCCCCTTGCTCTTCCCACCCCTGGAATGGCTGGATGCAGGGCCCTTGGTCCCCATGGCTGCAGGAGGTGCCCCATACACACAATCTGGTTGGGAACCAGCCCCCCCCCCTGCTCCATGCAGAGGGGTGGGGCACTGCATGCAGTCTAGGGGGCAGGGAATAGGCACAGCATCCCTAAAAGTTTCCAAAAGTTTCACCATTACTGCTATAGGCAACCAAGCAATGGGTTTTTATGAACTTAATTAGCTAGGCTGCTCCTTAAGTAACATATACTCCATCATAAACAGAAAAGAAGAAGAAACAGTGGCTCAAAAATAAGATTTTTTTTCAGAAGACCTCTCAAGGATTGGGGGAAGAGGGAGAACAAAAGAGGGAGGGGCAAGAAATATAATGGGAAATGAGTATGATATAAAAAAAGGGCAATCATAAAACTTTTTCAAAAGACCTGAACAAAAAAAAATGGAGAAAAATAAATCATAATTAATTTAAGTGGGGCAGCTGGGTAACTCAGTGGATTGAGAGTCAGGCCTCGAGACAAGATGTCCTGGGTTCAAATCTGAACCCAGACTCTTCCCAACTGTGTGACCCTGGGTGAGTCACTTAACCCCCATTGCCTAGCCCTTACTGCTCTTCTGCCTTGGAACCAATACACAGTATTGACTCCAAAATGGAAGGTAAGGGTTTTAGTAAAATAATAATAATAATAATATTAATTTAAGGAAGAAATAGGAGAGGAAATAGATTTTATGTATATATTTTCTTAAAAATTAATTCCCTTGATTTCCTCCTCCAGAGCCATTTTGTAGCAGCAAGTCTTGCAAATAAAATGTAAAGCTTTTTTCTCTGGGCAGAGGAAGAGGAACCATTTTCTGGACCAGAAGCCACCTAGATGGCTTGAAGTGTTAGAGTCATCCAAATCTGGTCCATGTATCCATGAGGGGGTCAGCACTTCAGTCAGTCTATGGGATAAGCTGGCAGCAGCAGCAGCAGCAGCTTTGGCATGAATAGAAAGCAAAATAATAGATGAAGTCCATCTCCCCAAAATGGTTAACTCAGTGAAGCAAATTTCAAAGTTATGCAAAAGATAAATTAGTTCTAGACTGGAAGCAACATGAAGCATATGAATGAGCTTTGGAGGGCAAGTTCCCAGACAAACTCTAATGATGTAACTGGTTTGAGAGAATCTGAAGAAAAGTTAAAACAGAAACAAGATTCTGCCAGAAGAGAAAAATAGTCTCATGATGAGACTGGTAGCCAAGAAATAAGAGATGCAAGAATATACTGCTGAAAGTCAGTACCTCCAGTAAGACCAAGCAGCCTCAGGTTGCCCAAATGGGACCAAAAATGGGGGATCAGCAGTCAACTTGTTTTTCCTAAAAATGAAAGGTGCCTTGGGATAGACCAATGAAAAACAGGAACATGCCTGCAGCGAACTGAGTGCCTGGAAATGTACTCCTGATTGCCAAAGAGGCACAAAGTTAATGGCAAAGTATCAAATACTAATTCAGGAGAACCAAGGTTTGGAGGACAAATTCGTTTTTACAGAAGATACAATGTGGTGGAGAAAAGAGCAGTCAGGATAAACTCAACTTCATTATGAAAAGGTAGAAGGCATATAAGATACATCTTCACTCCACTTCTTTAGCCACCATCAGTTAGCACCATTCCTTAGCCTCAGGTACCAGTAAGACTGGGCAAGCAGGTGGCATAGTGGATAGTCAGGAGGTCAAGCCTGAAGTCAGAAAGACTTAATTTCCTGAGTTCAAATCTGGCTTCAGACACTTATTAGCTAAGTGACCCTGGGCAAATCACTTAACCCTGTTTGCCTCAGTTTCCTCATGCATAAAATGAGCTACAGAAGGAATTTCAAAGCTACTTAAATATATCTGCCTAGAAAACCCCAGATGGGGTCACAAAGAATTGGACCTGAGTGAAAGAGGCAGAACAAAAAGAAACCAGCAAGACTCTGCTTTCTCAGGGACAGATCATGGGCAAAGATTGCATCTGTCTGGCTAATGCACCAAGTGAAAGACCAAAGCCTCCCTCCATTAGAGGACACCTGAGCTTGGATTTTTTAGGGATGATGATGACTTTCCTACATCTCCAGGAAGTGATAATAAGGTCTCCAAAAACTCTGAAAAGAAGACTGGCAGAAGAGGTAGTAGTTATATAAACCAACTCACTATAGTATGTGAAAATGTTAGACTCTCCCAAAGGTGGTAAAAACTCTCACACACCATTCAAACGACACAGACTCTAATCATAATCCTCAAGAAGAGAAAGGAGAACTGGGGAAAGGTAACCCAAGGGACAGCTAGGCATGGAGTCTGGAAGACCCGAATTCAAATGTGGCTTCAGATACTGCCTTAGCTGTCACTTAACCCTGATTGTCTAATCTTCTCTGTCTTTTTGTCTTAGAATTAATATTAAGACAGAAGATAAGGGTTAGAAAAAAGGGTAACTGGACTATGGAGTCCTGTCATGTTCAGAATGCTTTGGACCCATGTGTTAAATGAACAGAGCTCCATTTTGTAACAATTTTCCAGCAACATTTTTATACAGTGCCATTTAATTTGGGAAAGAACATTGACCAGAAACAATTTTGGTCCGTGTCTACTTCTTGTCACAATTTTCCATTTTTGAGCAGCGTGAGGTGTTGTTGTTGTTGTTGTTGTTATTGTTTATTTTGTTTCAATACAGCTGACACTTAGAAAATTGTTAACACTTCATTCCTTTGAATGATGCTAAAAAGGCATTTACGTGGGCTCAAGTTATTTTTATATAAAGAAATGTGAAATTGAAAATGGAAATAATTTCCACAAACTATAACACAGAGATGTGTGCACAAATCCGTGTCTATCTTGGCCCCATGCTGTGTAAAGGTATTCTTATTCATACCGTTCTTATCTTTATGCAACATGCGAACTTGTCATAATAGTTGTGGGATTTTGACTGCCAAGTGTGCCAAGTAAAGTAGTTTTATCATTAAAAATTGGACTGTTGGATGGCAGTTAGGTGGTTCGGAGGATTGACTAGATTGAGAGCCAGATTTTGGGTCCAAATCTGGCCTCAAACACTTCTTAGATTGTAACCGTGGGCAAGTCACTTAACCCCCATTGCCGAGCTCTTACCGCTCTTCTGCCTTAGAATACAGTATTGATTCTAAGACAGAAGATAAAGGTGTTTTTTTTTTTAATTAGACTGTTGATGAGTGCTATAGTTATTTCAGTGTTGTTCAGCCTTTCAGTCCTATTTGACTCTTCATGATCCAATAGACCAAAGCTGTGCATGGAATTTTCTTGGTGAGGATATTGGAGTGGTTTGTTATTTCTTTCTCCAGTGGATCCAGTAGATCCTTTTCTGTCAAGCAATTAGAGGCTAAGTGATTTGCTCAGTGTCACAGACCTAGAAAGTGTCTGAGACTGAATTTGAACTCAGATCTTCCTGACTCCAGGCCCGGAGCTTTAATCATTGAGCAACAGATGCCTTTAGTTTCAGTGTTAATTACAGGTTTTTCCACCATACATCTGTGAATGTTCTCTTTAGGTGATCAATAGTTAATGCAAATTGTTCTGTGAGGTCATTTTATATCTTTCCTTATTTATTAAACTTAAATAAAGATTTTTAATAATTAAAAAATATTTTCCAAAAATGTCCACACATAGGAGAATCAACTGTATGGCATATAACAGGGCAGCATGGGAAAATGGTGGAAAACAGACAAACATAAATAACCCTAGATGTAAACAAAGAAACTCACATTCTAATCTGCCTCTACCACTCCTGTGGGATCAAGAAGGAATTAATTCATTTCTCTGAGACTTAGTTGTAACATGTGGGCCTTGGATTAAGTGACCTCTTGGATTCCTTTCAGCAATAATGTCCCATGATCCAATGGAATGAAAAAATTCACAGCAGCACTTTTTGTGATAACAAAGAATTAGAAACAAAGTAGATGACTGTCTTTTGGGGAATGGTGCATCACTGTGCAATTTGAGAAGACATAAACTTGGAAGGCAGCTAAGAAGCACAGTGGATAGTGTGACAGGCCTGGAGTCTCATCATCCTGAGTTCAAATCCAGCCTCAGACAAGCACTAACTGTGTGACACCAGGCAAGCAAGCTACCTAACCCTATTTGTCTCAGTTTCCTCATCTATAAAGAGTTGCAGAAGGAAATGGCAAACCACTCCAATATCTTTGCCAAGGAAATCCCAGATAATGTCACAAAGAGTCTGACACAACTGAAAATTACTGAGCAATAAACTTGGATGGCTAAACTTAGAATCAGTGGATCTGAGTTTGAATCCCTGCCAAATTTGCTACTCTGTCAACTACATGACATTGGTCCTTAGTTTTCTCATCTGGAAAATGAGTTGAGGTCACAGCTATCTAATGAGATTTTTCAGAAGGATAGCCAAACCAACAGATGATAAATTCTAGATATAGTAATATCTCAGGAGACTAGCCTTGAAAATTGAAAATACAGAATTGAAACTTAGTTGGAATATAGGTGCTTTCTATTTTTATTCTTGGACTCCTGTGTGTTTTTATGCCACACAGTTACTGTGGGGAGAAGAGAAAGGTTGTCCTTTCATCTTAAACCTTTTCATTTCTCATTCCTCTCATCTTCTTTCATTCACTGAGACCTGGTTCCATCTTGATGACATGCTTCCTTGGCTACCTTTTCAAGCACTAGTCATATTTATTCCTCAAGACTCACTGCTCATAGCTGAAGAGTTGGAATATTCCTTCTTTTTCACTGCCCTTTTCAATGTCTCCCTCTACCACCTTCACTAGGTAACCACTCCTCCTTGAAGGGTCACTCAATCCACATGGTCCACCCAATCAAGATTCTGATAGCTGTTGTCTATCAATCAACAAAACACTCTTTTCTCCCTCAAAAAATTCAGTGCCTGGATCACAGTCTTTTTCTCCTTACCAACTCCTGCTCTCATCCTAAAGAAGTTCTGTATACATATTGATAAATTCCCTAAAAAATAAATTCCCTAAAAATATTCCCTAAATCCCTCAATTTCAGGGTTTGCTCTTTCCTGGTGATGTGCTCTTCTACCCATCTCAACATAGAGATGATCATATCCTTGACCTCTCTGTCACCTACTAGCATTCCACTTCCATGTTGATGAACTCAGAAATTCTAGTATCCAATCATAACCTACTCTCGTTCCATCTCCCTAGGTTTCACAATCCCTAACCTTGTTTCTGGTACCCCTAAATGCTACAGCTTCCTTCTGAGATTATCTTCATTTATCCTGTATGTGTTATAAATATACACACATATGTATATGTACATATATATATGTAAGTGCATATATAATATATAAATACACACCTACTTACAAGCAATATATCTACTTATATAATTTATATTTATTTATTATATATATGTTTATTTGTATATCATAAATATATATTAATTGTAAATAGTTATATACATATACATATACAAACACATATAAATACATTAAAATGGTCCCTACCATAAATATATACATTTAAATATACATATTGCTTATTAAATAGTTGTTTGCATGTTGTGTTCCCCATTAAAATGTTAGTTCCTTTTCTTTTTAAAACCCTTACCTCAGAACCAGTACTATATATTAGTTCTAAGGCAGAAGAGCAATAAAGGTTAGGCAATTAAGGTTAAGTGACTTGCCCAGGGTCACACAGCTAGAAAGTGTTTGAGGCCAGATTTGAACCCTGGACCTCCTATCTCTAGATCTGGCTCTCAATCTAGTGAGCTACCCAGCTGCCTCCAAAATGTTAAATCCTTGGTCATCCTTTGCCTTTCTTTGAATCTCTAACTCTTGGCACAGGGTCTAGCACATAGCAAACTTTTAATAAACGTTTGTCAAAAAGCAGTTCAGTGGTTCAGTGGATAGATAGCCAGTCCTGGAGATGAGAGGTCCTCAGTTCAAATCCGGCCTCAGATATTTCCTAGCTGTATGATCCTTGGCAATTCACTTGATCCCAATTGCTAGCCCTTATTGCTCTTCTGCTTTGAAATCAATGCTGAGTATCTGCTCTAAGACAGAAGGTAAGAGTTTAAAAAATAAACATACATACATAAACAAATGTTTATCAACTGACTGTTCTATGCCTGATACCCTTATTACACACACACACACACACACACACACACACACACACACACACACACACACACACACACTGAGTGCTACGTAGGAATTGGTGATTCTGTTATTCATATTGGGGGAAATCTAGTCACTAATTATACCATGAAGATATGTGGAGATTTTCCTAAGGAATTCCACATTGGGGCAAAGACCCCCTTTTGGGGTCAGTTCCCAGGATCAGACCTATGTGAGCCCGCAGTCCATTGTGGGAACCACGGGCCACAGGCTATATTAAAAGTCACTCCCCTTCATGCACTCTCTATTCTAGTCAAACTGGCCTACTTGTGGTTTGTTATATATAATATTCCATTTCCTATCTCGAGCCTGTTGCCTAGTCTTTTGTTTGGTCTTTGTCTTTGTACCTTTAGTGCCTAGGACAAGTAACCCTTCCATTTCACAGCTTCTTCCATCATGGTTTCAATATATCTCATAAATTAAGTGGGAATTGGGGGGGGGGTGAGTTTTGCAGAAGTTGAAGATGATGCACAAAAGCCAGCAGATAATAAATAAAAGTTTAGAAACTAAAAAATGCATAAATATATGTATGGTATTATATAATATCAACACATTTTATCTTTTAATATAATAAATGTACACAATTTCTTTTTTAAGTTAAAATAAGTAAAAAAGTTTAAGTTTGGGAAAAGAACATGAAAGCCAAGAAATTTTAAGTGGATTTTCCAAATAGTAGGGGTGCTGTGCCCCTCATCCCTGTGCTGTAGAAGGAATACCTGTATAGTACCTGACACATAGTAGGTGCTTAGTAAATATTTGTCAGCTGATTAGTTTTTTCTAGAAGAGGGAGACCAGGGGGATGAGAGGATTCTAAGTTATACCACATGCCACAGAAGCAGTGGTTGAATTGAAAGGGTTCCGCTGGATAAAAGAAAACTCGGCAGATACATGAAAGCTCCCTCTGAAGTACATGAAGAGGTATTATTTCAAAGGGAAATTAGATTGATTTAACTTAGACCAAGAGGATAATTTTTTTAAAGTATTTAACAGAATTTCTCCCAATATCTTTATTGACAAGATAGAGACATATAGGCAGGATAACAGTAATGTTGATAGATTCAGGAGTGTTTGGATGGAAGGTGGAAATTACAGAGGCAGATTTCAGTTCAATATGAGAAAGAATTTTTAATTAATTAATTAATTAAATCAGATGAGCAGAGTATTTACTCTGGTTCTTTGGCAGAACAGTCCCTATGGGGAAGCAAATTCTAAAGCCGTAGCTGAGAGATACTGAGGCATCATATTGCCTGTCTGTTTAAGGCCTTTGCTTTTGGTTTTGCCACTCAAACTGGGGGCAGGGGTGGAATCTTTATAACTTCAGCTCCAAGAGATGAGGGAAATAAGACTTGACTGTTTTATAGCAAAGTTACTAAAAGGAGTAACTTTCATAAAAATTTCACAGTGAAGGAATTATTATCTCCATTGTACAGGAAAAGAAACTGAGATTCAAAAAAATAAAGAGATTTCTCCAATATCACACAGCTAGTAAGGGGCTCTAGCCTAGGGCTGCTGACTCGAAATGCAGGGTCCTTTCCACAGGCATATTAGTACTTCATCCTATACAAAGTATAACTGTATCCTGTGGAACCCAGAGAAAAGGAGGGCAAAATCTGTACCAGAAGGGGAGCACTGGACCACCTGAGACATGCTCAACTTCATTTTATTGATTATCAATATCTCTTGTTTGCTTAATTAGATTAGATTTTGACAAAACCAATTTGTCAAGGATGGCTTGCGTTCTAATAATACTGTCTTCCTACATGTTTGCCATCCATCCATGGCTTAGACACTTCACCAATTTTATTAGCTCATTCTGTACTCCATCTTTCAAGTTGTTAATGAAAACATTGACTGGACTTTGAACTTAGGTCAGATCTCTTAGTGACATCTTGCCCCCATCCCTTCCTTCCTAGGCTAACAACCTAATAGTGATAATTTGACTCTTTTCTTTTGAAACCCAGGTATGCACTCCAGTGGACCAACCCAATTTATTTGTTTGTTTATTGATTGATTTATTTTGAAAATCCTTACTTTCTGTCTTAGTAACAACTCTTAAGACAGAAGGGCAAGGGCTAGACAAATGGGTTAAGTGACTTGCTCAGGGTCACACAACTAGGAAGTGTCTGAGGCCACATTTGAACCCAGGTTCTCCCAACTCCCAGCCTGATACTCTACCCACTGTGTCACCTGGCTGCCTGGACCAATTCTATTTAACAAAATATGTCCTTTAGAGTTGTTCTAGTTGATCTCAGGAGATAAAAATGAATGAATCAAAGTTAGGCAAATTTTTCATAAAGGAAAACTTGTTAATTACAAAAGCTATCTATAAGGGGGGATGGACTACTTTGGAAGATAGTGATTTTTCCCTCACTGGAAGATTTGAGCAAAGGCTCCTAGGACTGAGCTTGAAAAGACCTTATATACCCCTTCTCCATTTTTATAGATGACAAACTAAGGTCCAGTGATAGCAAATGATTTCCCCAGGCTCTCATAGGCAGAAGTAGCAGCTGGATATTCACTTGTTAGAGTGTGATACTCCAGCTCTTGTTTCTGTGACCTTGTGTTTGCTGTCTCATGTTCCTGGAATGAACTTTCTCTCTAACCTCTGCCTCACAGAGTCTCTTTCTTCCCTCAAGAGGTAACTTGATCATTGGTTTCTACACAATTCCTTTCTTGATTCTTCTCACCTGCTAGTGTCCTCCCTCCTAAGTGATCTTGTAATTAGCTGCCTTTTTATATGGGGATATGTGTGTGTGTGCTCGTTTTTTAAATATATGTATATACACGCACACATGACTCTGCATATGTATTTCTAATACGTGTTATAAATGTCCATTTGGGGTCTACCTACATGCAGAGTCATGTAGCAGGGAAGTATAAAGAGATATCTCTAGAGTTTTCTCCATCTACTCTTCTCCAAGGGAGACTTTGATTCTTGATGGGGGGGGGGAGCAAGAGATTGGAGCCACAAACTGACCATTCTTCTCTCCTCAGAGAGGGGGTACTGGGTATTTACTTAGAAGTCAGCCTTGGTTCCTACTTTTCCTTTTTTTAACTTTCTCCTATCTTTCCCCCCAAATCATAGGACTTTCAAAAATTAAAGAAATGTAAATCCTTACCTTCTATCTTAGAATTGATACTAAGTATCTGCTCTAAGACAGAAGAGAAGAAAGGGGTAAGCAATTGAGGTTAAATGATTTGCCCATAGCTTGGAAGTGTCTGAGGCCATATTTGAACCCAGGTCCTCCCAACTTCATGCCTGGCACTCTACCTACTAAACTACCTAGCTACCTGATCATAAGATTTTAATACTAGAATGGAGTTTGGAGATCACTGAATTAAACATCTTTATTTTATAGGTGAAGAAAATGTGAACTAGAGAAGTCAAGAGATTGACCCAAGGTAGTGGTAGAGTTAGGATTAGAACTTCTCTTTACTCTGAGTCCAGTGATCTTCCCACTAAGCCATATTGTTGACTCATTTTCCACCATACTACTGGCCCTGCAACCCACCCAAGGGAATCTGATATGCTACCCTTCCTAAGCTCCCAAATTAAAGGTCAAGATTTAGGCACAAGCACAATGAAATATTCCTCTTCCCATGTCTCCCCTACTGAATCCCAACTCTATTTCATCAACCAAAAGGGGGAAAAGAAGAGGAGATATTACTGAATTCAGTCAGGGCTAGGAACAACCATTGCTGGGGGGCACCAATTGGAACTATGGAAGACTGCTCCCTTCCTGCAGAACACGTTATGACTGGCCAATCCAGGAGCAGCAATCTTGCAAAAACTGCTGGTCCCTGAAGCCTCAGGGGGGACAACACTGCCCTGGACTTGATAAATTGCCGGCTGGGTAAGGGGTGACTAATGTACCCCATGGAACCAGCTTTATGTTGGTTCATTAGGAAGAAGAATTACTGAGCTAAATCTGCCAAGAGCTAAGTCTTTGGGATTCTTTCTCTAATGCTTTTCAAAGCAATGCCAGGCTTGCTGAGACTGAAACTCTGCTTGGTGGTACTTGTGCCCTGAGAGAACAGGAAATACAAGGAAGCTTAGCAGCTTTACCAGTCATGTTTGTCTCCTTTGGAGTAATGGCTTCTGGCTCTGCTCTGATCCTCCAAGGAACATTCAAAGAGGCTTTCTTGTTTCTGCTGTTAGCATCCTTCCATGTCCCTGCTGCTCCGGAATCCCTATCTTAGAGAACTTTTCTTCCCCCACCCCCACACACTTAGCTCAAGAGCACCAGAATCATTATCAAAGGTCATTGCTAGTACCATTCAGAAAGTGGAGAATTAGGAGCAATTGGCCTCATGCTTTCTTCCTAGTAAGGGATAGGGGGAGATTAGAGAAAGAAAAGTTAGAATTTGGGGCATCAAAGTGGATGATGCTGTAGCCTTATGGAAATAGATGGTGTCCCCAGGATTCTCTTGCTATTCTCAGATTTCATTAGGGAGCTAGAAGAAATTAATTTCTCTCTGCCAGTTTCTTCACATGACCCCTATGTGAGGTACCAATTGGATGTAGAATTAGAAGATCCAGGGGCAGCTAGATGGCTCAGTAGATAGAGGGCCAGGCCTAGAGATGGAAGACTTTAGGTTCAAATCTTACCTCTGACACTTAGCTGTATAACCCTGGGTAAGTCACTTGACCCCAATTCCCTAGCCCTTAGCACTTTTCTTGGAACCGATACTTGGCGTTAATTCTAAGACAGATGGTAATGGTTTGAAAAAAAAAGAATAAGAAGATTCAGATATAAATTATATATATAAATATATAATATTTATTTATAATAATATAATATATAATAATTATATAATAATATTTAAATATAAAATAAATTCAGATATAAATTTTGCCCCATAAATAGAACTATGTGGCTAGATAGATTACTTTAGCTTTATGATCTTCAGTTTTCTCATTTGGAAAATCATACTTATACTGTCTATTTCATATTGTTGTTGTAGGCAAAAGTACTTTTAACCCTGAAAAAACATACCTAACGTATTTTTATTTTTACAAGTGATGCTCAGGGTATCTTCTCTCAATGGGTGAGGGAGGAGGAAAGAAGAGGTAGCATCCCCAAGGTCGCTAGGACACTGGACATATTTACCTGTGAGTCAGAGCAGTAATTTCCCATCATCCTGCTTCTCACTGCCCTCCACACAGACCCCTATGAATTTTGCCTTACCTTGAGGCTAAATGGATATATGGAATCAAGGAATAGGAAGAATGGTGGGAGCTACCTCCTAAGGAGTAAAGGGTAGATCAATAGTGACCATGGGGGACTGAGCCAGGAAGAAATATGCAGGAATCATGTATGGGCTACACTATCAAAGGATCATGCACCTGCTCTTTTAAAATTTGTTCATGATGGAAAGACTATGGCCTGTCCTCTTCATTTTCTCTCACTCCCAAATGAGTGAGTATATTTTCTTTTTATCTGATGCTTCCCTCAAAGAGTGGTGTTTAAAAGTATACATTATTTTCTACTTTCTGTCTCAGTAGCAACTCTAAGACAGAAGGTCAAGGGCTAGGCAAACAGGCTTAAGTGACTTGCCCAGGGTCATATAACTAGGAAGTATATCTGAATTTAAATTTGAATCCAGGTCCTTTGACTCCAGGTCTGGTGCAACACCCATTGAATCACCTAACTGCCCCTATATTTTGTTTTCTTAAAGTGGCAAATATGATAAAGTTGTTGATCAACAGAATTGCTGAACAGTATGTACTGTTGTTTCAATACAGCATTAAGAGGGGACAATTGGAAATAATATGAAGACAGTTAAAACTGCTGTATCTGCCAATTATGATATAAATTATGATGAAGTACTTATAGTCTAATGAGAGAAAAGAGAGAAGTGTCCATTCAAAATCCCAGTGACTTCAAGAGTTGCAGAGAAATTGACCAGATTTAAGTTTGGTTCATTTTTACATCCTTTGGCAGAGAGAATCCATTAACTAGGTTTTCTCTGTACATCAAAACAAGTCAGTAACAATGTGAGAAATAATTGGTTGACAGTGGGGTCAATCATCTGCCATTACCTGTGATCTTGTTCAAAAAGAGACACTTTGGCAAAATAATAGGAAATGGAGAGGATACTCAGAGAATGATTGAACAAGTTCTGGTATATGATTATGATTGAATTTAAGGAAAGCAAGCTTATGCTGTAAAATGGAGTGTAATTCTATATATGGAAAGTGAATCTTTAATGGACTTTCAAAAATTCCTGATGAAAAGACTCTATCAATCTCAACAACAAAACAGACAGAAAGAGAAAAGTTGAAGAGTTTCTTCAGAATTGAGGAGAGAACAGTCACAAATGGGTGTGCTGGTCTCAGTTCATAAAGATTCACTAGATCTGATCATTAAATGTTCAGAGTGAGCAATTTATGCTTTGGAATTTGGAAAGTATTACAAATCAGATTTTGTCTTATTGTATTTTGAAGTTGCAGATTAAGTGGAAATGGTTACTTCTGTGATCTGTAAAATAAGGTTTGCACTCAGTGATTTTTAAAAATTGGTTACATGATTTATGTTCTTTTCCTCCCTTCCCCCCCATAGCCAACACTCAATTCCACTGGGTTTTACATGTGTCACTGATCAAGACCCATTTCCATATTATTGATATTTGCACTAGGGTGATCATTTAGAGTCTACATCCACAATCATATCCCCATCAAGTCATGTTATCAAGCAGTTGTTTTTCTTCTCTGTTTCTACTCCCACAGTTCTTTCTCTGGATGTGGATAGCATCCCTTCTCATAAGTCCCACAGAATTGTCCTGGATCATTGTATTGCTGCTAGTAGAGAATACATTCAATTGTGCTACAGTGTATCCATCTCTATATACAACATTCTCCTGGTTCTGTTACTTTCATGCTACATCAATTCCTGGAGGTTGTTCCAGTTCACATGGAATTCCTCCAGTTCATTATTCCTTTTAGCATAATAGTATTCCATCACCAACATATACCACAATTTGTTCAGCCATTCCACAGTTGAAGGGCACCCCCCCATTTTCTTATTTTTTGCCACTACAAAGAGCGCAGCTATAAATATTTTTGTACAAGTCTTCCTTATCTCCTTGGAGTATAAACACCCCATGCACTCAGTGGTTTTTGAAGTCTCCTATAGCTCTTAAATCTGTGATGCTATAATTCTTTGGATCAATTTTTAAAATCAGCATTAAAAGACATCATAGTCTTTTCCTGACCAAAACAACAACAACAAAAAAAAACTAGGGCTGAGTATAAATTTTGAAATGAAAACCCAAGAATCAAGAGAACACTAGAAAATTAAATTCACATGAACCTTTGGAAGGAAAAAATGATAATAAAGTACTTATAGTCTAATGAGGGAAAAGAGGGGTCCATTCAAAATTCTAGTGACTTCCAGGGTTACAGACCAGAGAGACTAGTATTGTTTTGTTCTCTTTTGTTTGAAAAGAAAAAAAGAAAGAGAGAAAAAGAAATTCTAGAAAAGAGGCAAAGAAGGAACTTCTATTTCACACAGATAGAACACTCAAGAAGTAAATACAAACACAGGGGAAATGGTTGAGAGGGGACACCTTCTGAGCCTCCTTCACTGAAGGATCTGAATGTAAATTTGGCCTCAGACATTTACTAGCTGTGTGACCCTGTGCAAGGCACTAAGTCTAAAATTTCCTGTTTCTTTATTGGTTAAATGGGGATGACAATAGCAACTGTCTCCCAGGGTTGTTGTGAGGACTAAATGAGATATTATTTGTAAAGAGCTTCACATTATGCCTGGCATATAGTAAACACTTTATATCATTATCATTGTTATTTATATATGAACCAGAAGAAAGAGAGTAGAACATGAGTGTACACAAATGTATACACATACTCATACACAAATAAACATTTGTTGTAGAAATATATTAAACTCAACAACAAAACAGACAGAGAAATGAAAGGCGAGAAAGAGAGAGAAGTTGAAAAGGGAGTTGAGAATCAGGAAGGAAACCAGTCACCAGTAGGGTTGTTCTAGTCAGCTCACAAGATCTGACTGTCAGATTTTCAGTATGAGCATTTATACTTTGGAAATTGACAAATGCTACATATCAGAGTTTCATTTGCACACTGTCTAGATTCAAGAATGTTAATAATGTAGATTAACTTTAAAATGTGCCATATGAACAATTTTTTTCTCCAGAAGGCCAACTGTTAAACATTTACCAGCTCATTCCCAGTTAAAAGTGAAACAATATCAACTTGGAGGATTGATCGTAAGGAGAAATGAATAAGAAAGAAAGAAATATAAAAACCAGAGAATGGAATCTGGCTAAAGGGTATGGAAGAACAGTGAATAATAGCTGACCACTTCAGTTATTGATTACTAGAGTTTTTCAAGTTCCTTCTCTTTCCCCAATTTCTTTACCAAAGAGGGGAAGATGCAGAGAAGAAAATATAAAACAAAAGAGCATATTGGGGGAATGCACAATTTACAGCCATAACCTTGAAGGTATATAGAATGAACTCAAAAATAAAATAAGGATAATAAAATGGATCAGAAAGCAAAATCCCACAATGGGTATTTTTTACAAGAATACACTACAGACATAAGATTTCACACAGAGTTAAAAGTGAAGGGTTAGATATGAAGAACTTATTAATGCTTCAGCTGAGCCACAAAAGTAGGGATACTGAGGTGACCTTAAGTGCTACAGGAATATCTTTCAAGTTCAAATCTCTGGCTCCATTTATATAAACAGGCAAGACAGTGAATTAGGTATCACCAGATGTATGCCATGAGTTTGCTGGTTTTGTTTCTCCTATTGAAGACAGTCCTCATAGTCAAAGGCTTTTTCGAAATGGAGAGAAATGCAGGCCAGTCCCAGGGTAAACCTACAAGTTTTAATACAGACTATCTAGTCCCAATCCTGGTATTTCTTAATTCTCTCGAGACTGAAAGAGTACTTAATAGCTAGAGTCTTGATGTTTTTCCAAATGTCTCTTGCTTTCTGCTGCTCAGATCATCTAACCATGGTCCTTGAGAATAGATACAGTTAGCCAGAGTATCAAGTCCCAGACTGAATACACAAGGATGACAGTAACTAAAGAGTCAGAAAGGGGCAACAAAATAAGTCAGATAAAAGATATTTCTTATTTAGAAATGGTTAATATGGACATTGCCGGCGTTACTCTTTAGGTAGCTAGGTATGCAGAGCAGATAGACCTGGAGTCATAAGAACCTGAGTGAATCCTGTCTCAGACACTTAATAGCCATGTGGTTCATCCCAGGCAAGTTAATCAACTCCTCTTGGCCTCAGTTTCCTCATCTGTAAAATGGGAATAATAAAAGCAAGTATTCTGCAGGATTGCTGTACGGATCAAATAAATTCTTGATAGAGTAGAATACAAGAGAACCTGTGTAAAGTGCTAAATAAGTGCTAGCTATTATTAGGGCACAGCCAAACAATCCTATAAGCCTTCTCAACCCAATTGGCTCTCATGTTTGCCTGGAAGACCTAGAAGTAAATACTAGAGTTTCTAGTAGCTGGGTTGCAGTGAATACTCAAAGCTGCCAAACAGTAGCCCTAGAGAGATAGCAGCAGCAGGGGGAAGAGAAGATGTATGATTAAAATTTTGGTAGGTTCTCCTACGCAGAGGCAGCTGTGGCTCAGTGGTTAAGAGCATCAGACCTAGAGTCAGGAAGACGTGAGTTCAAATCCAGCCTCAGATATTTCCTAGCTGTGTGTCCCTTGACAATACACTTAATCTTTGATTGAGTAACTAAAGGATTCACTGGAGAAGGAAATGGTGAACCACAAGAAACCCTATGGATAGTTATGGTCCATGGGGTGACAAAGTCAGTGACAAGTCAGACTGTGTAATATAGGGAATTATCAAGCACTCTATTTATTCCATGCATAGGGATCTTTCACTATGTAGAGACACTCTGATCCTGAACCAGACATGTATTTATGGTGCTAAGAGAACCCCAAACCATGAGTGGATTGACTAACTCATTTCACAGCACTTATAAAAAAGCCCAGGGGATGTATTAAGCCAGCACTGCCCTTTGGCAGGTCAATAGTTAGAACAGGGGTGTGACCTTAAGCATAGGTCACAGCCTCTGTTTACCTCTGTTTCCTTTGTTGTAAAATGGGAAACATAATCAAATCTACCTTCCAGGGTTGTTGTGAGTATCAAATGAGATATTTGGAAAGTGCTTAGCACAGAGCCTGGAACATAGTAGGAGCTATATAAATGTTCATTATTGTCATCACTGCTGTTATTAAAGACAGAAGTTTAAAAAGTCCAACTCTTCCCCATCCCCCAGGAGAGTGCCAATAGCAGCAGTCACTTAAATAATGATTGACATATGATCCCTTTTCTAGGAACAGATTTTGATGGGAGGGAAAGGGAAAGACAGCGTGTGGTCGCAGGATGCCTGAAATAAGTTTGGGGAAAGGCCACAAAGAAAGCCATAAAGCCTTCACCATTGAGAAGATAGCTTTGGTCAACATAAAGGAGAGAAGTGAAGAAATGGATAAAGAAGTTTATGCAATATAATATTACATGCCTTTTGGGGGAAGAGGGAAAGGTGAAAGGGAAGGGAGGGAAAAAGAATGAGTCTGGTTTTTTTTTAAGCCCTTACCTTTCACCTTAAAATCAATACTGTGTATTGGTTCCAAGGCAGAAAAATAGTAAGGGCTAGACAATTGAGGTTAAGTGACTTGCCCAGGACCCCACAGCTATAAAGGGTCTGAGCTCATATTTGAACCCAGGATCTCCAGTCTCCAACCCTGACTCTCTATCCACTGAACTACCTACCTACCCAAGGTATAGATTTTTGGACATAGATAATATGGGAATTTGTTTCTTTTAAATAAGCATATTTATTATATTACATATTTATAAATCATATGTATTATGTTATAATGTTTCATATTACATTATATTTTTTTTAATCTATGATTTTTTAAAAAATAGTAAAGGGGGTATGTCGCAGATAAAGAATAAGCAACAGATTTAATTCTTGAAGAATAAATTTTGAATGTTACCTTTAGAATGTGGAATGAAATATGGAAATGTGAAAGATAATTTTTATGATGATTTCTATGTCTCTGGGATGACATATGAACACGTCTGTCTCTGTGATATGGGCAAGGGAGGAGGGGCTAGGACACTTGTGGATAAATTGTATGAATAAAAAAATTAGTCAAAAAAAAAAAAGAAGCTGACCTGAATTTGGATCCCACTTAAGACACTAGTTAGCTATATGACCAAGCAATTCAACTTCTCTCAGCCAATTTTTTCAACTGTAAGATGGGGATAATAATAGCACTTAACCAAGAGGGGTATTGTGAAAAATCAAATGATACATTTGTAAACTATTTTGTAAACTTTAAAGTATCATATAAGTAGAATTGCTCTTGTTCAGTTGATTAGTCATGTTCAATTCTTCGTGACCCCATTTAAGGTTTTCTTGACAAAGATATTATAGATATTTGCCATTTCTTTCTCAAGTTCCTTTTACAGATAAGGAAACTGAGGCAAAGAGTTAAATAACTTACCTTGGGTCACATAGCTTAGAAGTGTCTGAGGTCAGATTTAAACTCAGATCCTCCTACTCCAGGAGTAGCATTCTATCCAATGGCCACCTTTCTGCCCATTTGTTATTGTTCTTCTTCTTCTTCTTATCATTATTAATTAAGGGAAGCAATAAGGAAAATGAAAGAGAAAAGGAAAATAAGAGAGAAGAGGAGGGAGAGGGAAAAGAAATGATCTCTTGGGTTTTTGTCCTTCCTTTGGGTCTTTTCATTTGATTCTGACCCTTCAGGGTTTGGTCTCTAACAGATTCTGGGGACATTCACTGATCTTAATTCCTTTCTCATGAATCCAGTGGCATAAGATTCCAGTGGGCCCTGACCAGAGAAAATAGAGGGGGGTGGGGTGGCAGCTGCAGAAATTCCTCCAAATGGAGCATTCATTGAATTCATTGAACATTAGAAGACAGGAAGAAGCAGCAGGAAACTGGCTCCAAGTTTATCTGCACTACAGACTGAGGAAACAGATGGGGTCAGTCTCCCTGACTGTCAAGTCGCCAATATACAAAGAGCTTCAATTCCCTTTAGAAAACAAAACAGGAAACAACAAAAAATCAGTCAGAGGGTTTCCTTCCTACTGAGCTTAATTTTTATGCTTACAGTCTTTGCATCTTTTCTTATATTCTTACTTATATTCATACTGACTCTATTTCCCCTGCTCAAGAAGTTTCTGTAGCTCCCTATTGACCCCAAAATAAAATATGAGCCCTTATGTTTGACATTCTATCATTGTTCAGTTGTTTCAGTCATGTCTGACTCTTCAGGATCCCATTTTGGGATTTTTAGGCAAAGATACCAGAGTGATTTGCCATTTCCTTCTCCACTAACATTCTAAGTCATTTATATTTTTGCCCCAATCTACTGCTCCAGACTTCCTTCATTATACTCTCTCTCATGAACTCTGTGTTCTATCCAAACTGTATTGATGCTGTTCCTGTGCACTATACATGATATTCTACCTCCATTATTTGCACAGGGCATCCACTAGGGCACACAGATGGTGCAGTGAATAAAGTGCTGGTCCTGGAATCAAGCAAACACCTCTTCCTGAGTTCAAATCATGGCCTCAGACATTTACTAGCTGTGACCCTTGGGGAGTCATTTAACTATTTGCCTCTAGTTTCCTCATCTATAAAATGAGCTGGAAAAGGAAATGGTAAACTACTCCATTATCATTGCCAAGAAAATTTCAAAGGGGTCACAAAGAATCTGACATGACTGAAAAACTATAGAACAGTGACAACAAAAATTTGGGAAATAAATGGATCTGATCAGAAAGGTTGACTCCATTTGGCTTGGAAAAAGGCATATGAGAGGAGGATCAAGAGCTAAGTTGATGTCAAGAGAAGTTAGGTTATGCTATCATCTGAATCTTTTATCTCTCCTCGAGTTGTCACCTCTCACTCCCCTCCATTAGTTTCCTGCACTGGACCAGAATCAGAATATTTTGCTCTTAAATTTCTACCTAGAATGCCTCTCTAGGGAATTGTGGCAACTGTTGTATATGTAAACAGTCTCAATTCAAGAGGCTTTTCTTCATGCCAGGAAGTAGCGAGACCTATAACCATGAAGCAAAAAATAAACAGAGAGAGAGAAGAAAGAATTGCTCCCTTTCTAAGCCACTAAGAAACCTTTCCATCCTTGACTAGGTCTTACTTAATGAATCTACTAAGGAAATGAGGATGCCCTCTTCCCGGAGATGAGCAATTTCCTTCTTTCATGGGATAGGCACTAGCCAATTACATCATAATGACACCTTATGTTTATTTTTACATTTTCCTCCTTTTATCATTCTCAACTTAAGAAACACCGACAAGCATGAGCAGGAAGCTCTAAATCATCATTACGTACAGCTTGATTTCTCTCTTTATATATTTCAAATTTGCTGTAAAAGTTCCAACACTATCCTGCTTGTCTACATCCCCTTGTGAATTTTATTTTGTTCTTTTGTGCATTTTTAATGATTCATTGGTTCTCTTTTCTTTTTTTTATTCCTTTTAATATCACTATTATATCCCCCACTACCACCCTGAATCCCCTGCCACCTCAGTGTAATCAATAAATATAGTCATATAAAGCACTCATTGTCCATGTCTGAAAATACGTTTCATTCTATACCTCTAGTCCATTACCTGGATACCAAATGATGGAAAGCCTGATTCATTATTTATATTTGGTAGTGAAAATTTGTCATTACATTGATCATAGTCTTTAAATCTTTGAGGGTTGTTTTTCTCTCAAAATGTTGGAGTCGTCGTAATAATTGTTCTTCTCATTCTATACCTTTCAGGTGGTTTCTGTTCATCAAAACCTCCCAGGTTTCTCTGAATCTGTCCTTTCCTTCTTCTTTCTTTTTTTTTTAATTTTTAAATCCCTACCTAATCTCTTGGAACCAAAACTGAGAATTGGTTCCAAGGCAGAAGAATGGTAAGGGCTTAACAATTGGGGTTAAATGACTTGCCCAGGGTGACACAGCTAGGAAGTATATAAGGTCAAATTTGAACTCAGGACCTCCCATCTCTAGACCTGACTCTCAATGTATTGAACCAACTAGCTGCCCCTCATTACTTCTTACAGAGCACTAATCCATTATATTCATATGCCATAATTTATTTAACCAATCCTATTTGGTGGGCATTTACTTTATTTCTAGATCTTTTCTACAAAAAAAATGCTTCTGTTAATATTTGTATGCTGATGGAGCCTTTTCCCATTTTTTTTTCAATCTCTTCAGGGTAAGTACAGAATACTAGTATTGCTGAGTAAAAGGATATATACATAGTTTAGGAACTCTAAGCCCAGTGTTCTATCCAGTGTACCATCTAGCTACTTTCTCCTAATAGGTCATTGCCCTTCCTTCTCCCAGAATCCCATTCCTTAAAAATAAAAATAAAAACAAATTTAACAAAACAAACCAATACAGAATGCTTGGACCAATTCACAAATATACTCATGAAATGTCTATGTTCATTATTAATGGTTCTGTCTTTCTACAACCTCTCCAATAGTCATTATTCTTATCTTTTATATGCCATTTGTATAGGAATGAGATAAAATTTTCATATTGTTTTAATTTGCATTTCTTTTATGATTAATGATTTGGAGCAATCTTTTTTTTATGATTGTTAATAGTTTGTCATTCTCCAGTTAAAAACTCTTTGATTATATACTTTGACCATGTCTATTGGGTAATGGCTTATGCTCTTTAAATATTTGTATTAGCTCAAAATGTATTTAAAATATTGGACCTTAATAAGAGATACTTAATGCAATCTTCCCTGATCAACTGCTTTACTTATCTTGTTGGATTATTTTTGTTCATATAAAAGTTTTTTAATTTCACATAATTGAAATGATCTTTTTTCTTTTGTGATTGCCTCTTATTTGGTTAAGAATCACTCTGTAGTTACAACTACAAAAAATAATTGCCATTTATGAGTTAACGAGAGATGAAGAGCATTGTAAAATGCAAAATGTTGTCATTTTAACAATTCTAATAAGTATGAGAAGATATCTGAGAATTGTTTTGGTTTGCATTTCTATAATCAATTGAGAGTTAGAGCATTTTTTCATATACTTATATATGGCTTCGATTTCTTCATCCAAGAATTGTCTGTTCATATCTTTTGCCCATTTATTAATTGGGGGACTTCTCTTTCTTATAAATTTGACAGAGTTCTCTACATATTTTAAGTATGAGACCTTAATCTGAGAGGCTGTCTATAACACTTTTAAGCCTAATTTTCTTATTTCCTTCTAATATTGGCAAAATTTATTTTATTTGTACAAAACTTTTTGATTTAATGTACTCACAATCATTCATTTTGCATTTTGCAATGTTCTCCTTCTCTTGTTGACTCTTAAATTCATCTCCTATCTATAGATCTGATAGGTAATATGTTCCCTGTTCTTCTAATTTACTTATGATGTCTCCTTTTATTTCTAGATCATGTATCTATTTTGATCTTATATTAGTAAAAGGTGTAAGATAGAAGTCTATACCTAGTTTCTACCAAACTAGCTTCCATTTGTCTCAAAGATTTTTGTCAAATAGTTATTTCTTATCCCCAAAATCTAAATCTATGCTTTTGTCAAATAAAAGGTTACTATAATCTTTTACTGTTATTTGTTGTATGTCTTTTCTGTTCCACTGATTTACCTATCTGTTTCTTAGCCAGTATCAGATTACTGCTATATAATACAATTTAAAATCTAGGACTGTTAGATCTTCTTTCTTTATTCTTTTAATTCTTTATTTTACAATTATTTTTGTACAGGCTTTGAGTGTGCATCTGTAAACTCACATCCAAATATTTTATTCAATTGTAGTTAATTTGAATAGAACTTCCCTTTCCATTGTTTCCTCCTGGATTTTGTTTGTCCTCCAAGGACATTCTTGTTAATGTGAGTTTATTTTGTATTCTGCTACTTTATTAAGCTAATTTTCTCAATTAGGGTTATTGGGGGTGAAGGTTTCCAATTCTCTAGAGTTTTCTAATAAATCACTAGTAAATCAGCAAATAGAGGAAGTTCTGACTTATCTTTGCCTCTCTTTCTGCTTCATCTTGTTTTATTGTTATCATTAGCATTCCTAGAATAACATAGGTAGAGGGAAGGAAGGGAGAAAGAGGCATCCTTGCATATACCTACTTTTATCAGAAATGTTTTTGGAGTTTACCTGTTCCATATAATGCTAACTTTTAGATTTAAAGATGTACTTTTTTCATATATTTTTGAGTCCTTCTATACTTCTGTTTTGCAGGATTTTTAGCATAAATATATTTTATCAAAGGCTTTTGGGGTGTCTATCAATATAGTCATGTGGTTTTGAATACTTTTATTTTTCATATGATTAATTAATTTTTCTTAATGGTGACATCCTTTCATTCCTGATATATAGCAAAGTCAATCAAAGTAGTTAATTTGTTGGATATAAGCTGTCATCTTTTGCCAGAATTTTATTTAAAGGTTTTTAATTAATATTGTCTCCTATAAACTATGACTAGAATTAAGTGTTCTGTGATGCAAACATTCATTAATTGTCTAAGGAAAGATTATACGGGTGGAGTGGGTGAAGGTATACAGAAACAAAGAGAGGGAATAAGCCTTCTCTGTATGATTGCTAGGGAGGCATTCTTTTCTTCTCCCATGACTCCAGTGTAGTGCTGAGCCAACTGAGAGAGAATCTTTTAGTTATTATTTTATTAATAATTCATTTGTGCTCCTAAACAGAAGACTTAGATGGACCACACGACACAGAACAATTTACCTTAGGCTTTTGAATTATAAGTAGCCAGAATTCAGGTGGCTGAAGTTCTGAAGGGAGGAAGAAAAGGAGTGAAGGAAGGACTTTGATTCTGGATTTCATTCACATGCCTAAAACCTCTTAATCTTGCCAGAAAGAGCCACCTGGTGTTTAGATTTTCAAAGAACCAGTTTTTAGTTTTGTGTGTCTGTTCTATTTTCTTTTGTTTTCTATTTTTATTATTTTTTTCTCTTCTTTTCACAATTTTGGGTTTGCTTATTGGTTTTCTAAGTTTTTTAATTGTATATTAACTTTATTCACTCTTTCCATTTTGTTAATGACTGTACTCAGAGATATAAGTTTTCCTCTGAAGACCTCTTTAGTTGTATCTCCCAAATTTTGATATATTGTTTCATCAGTATTCTTCCCTTTCACATAGTTATTATTTCTATTCTTTAACAATAAACTTATTTTCACTTTTATATGTACTGAAAATATTAGAAAGTAAGAGCTATTTAGACAGTGCAGGGCATGAAATAAACTCTTATTTATGAATGTTCTCCCATAGACAAAATTTTTGTCCCTGAGGCTAATTGGTCTCTTCTTTGAGGGTCACTCTTCCCATTAAACCAAGTGAATTATTACCCAGGATATCATTATTAATTGTTCATTTAGGTATGTACTATTTGTTTATCCAACTATATTAATTATTATTTTTATTGTGTGATGTTCTATAAAAGATATGTTTATTATTTTGACCTTTTACATTCAGTTAGACTTTTCTGCCCCCTAGAACATGATCTATTTTTGTAAAGGTTACAGGTGGTAACAAGAAATACTATTTCTTATGTTTACGTATACAACCATGAGAAAATCACTTAATCTTCCTAAGCCTTGTTTTTCTTTTTTTATTGTATAGTTGTTTCAGTCCATTCTAACTCTTTGTCACCCCATTTAGGGTTTCCTTGCCAAACATACCAGAGTAGTTTCCCATTTCCTTCACTAGCTCATTTTATAAATGAGGAAATTGAGGCAGAGTTAAGTGACTTGCCCAGGGTCACACAGCTAGAAAGTGTCTTAGGTTGGATTGAACTAAGCGAAGATGAAACTTCCTGACTCCAGGCCCAGCACTCTATCTATTGCACCACTTACCTGCCCAAGTTGAATCCAAGTCACTTAAAAAATGAAGAGGTTGGACTAGGCAGCCTCTGAAATCATTTTTTGTCCTAAATGTTGGTCTATGACCCTACTGTATTTTCTTTAACATTCAGAAATGATACAAGTCCCTTCAACTCTAAATTCCCCAACTGTTTGCTCAGTTCTGTTTTCCTTTCTTTTTTTAAACTGCATACTCAGTTCTGAGAAACATTAAAATCCTTTATTATTGTTATGTTACTAGCTATCTAGTTTTGTAACCCAGTTACTTTTCATTGTATGAATCAAACTGCTATTACATTTAATGTATATCTATTTATTCCTGGAATGGATTCTTTGTTTATGGTTCCTTTAAGTATAATTGTACTTCCTTGTTTATTTCTATTAATATGATGAATTTTTATTTTTATATATATGATGGCATGATTGCAACTACTATTCATCTGACATATAGCGAGTGTGTTTGGACCTCTCAAACCCCAGTGGCGCTCTTTCCTTCCTGTGCTCTGATTTGTACACCCTCTCCATTTTTGTTCCTTTTCTTTCCTCACTCTTTAGTTGAGGAACTGATTCTTTTGGAATTTTCACCCCCTTCTTCCTCTCCAGGTTTTGCTTCTATTCATTTTATTTTACTGCACCTTTCTTCCTTCCTTCCTTCCTTCCTTCCTTCCTTCCTTCCTTCCTTCCTTCCTTCCTTCCTTCCTTCCTTCCTTCCTTCCTTCCTTCCTTCCTTCCTTCCTTCCTTCCTTCCTTCCTTTCTTTCTTTCTTTCTTTCTTTCTTTCTTTCTTTCTTTCTTTCTTTCTTTCTTTCTTTCTTTCTTTCTTTCTTTCTTTCTTTCTTTCTTTCTTTCTTTCTTTCTTTCTTTCTTTCTTTCTTTCTTTCTTTCTTTCTTTCTTTCTTTCTTTCTTTCTTTCTTTCTTTCTTTCTTTCTTTCTTTCTTTCTTTCTTTCTTTCTTTCTTTCTTTCTTTCTTTCTTTCTTTCTTTCTTTCTTTCATCTTAGAATCAATACTGTGTTTTGGTCCTAAGGCAGAAGAGTAGTAAGGGCTAGGCAATGGGGGTTAAATGACTTGCCCAGGGTCACATAGCTAGGAAGTGTCTGAGGCCAGATTTAAATCCAGGACTTCTCATCTTTGAGCCTGGCTCTCAATCCAGCTGCCCCCTTGCTGTTCCTTTTTCTAAGAAATATTTCTTTGCTTTGTTCTCTTCCTCATTTTTCTTCTTTTCCAGTCTCTGAATTAATGGACAGACTATAATAACCTTATTTTTTCCCTTCTTTACTGTTCCTGTGTCCCTCAAGAGGTGAAAGCTTTGGAAATATCAGGTTTCATCTCCTCCTTCTTACCAATTTCTGCCTCAATGCCTTTATAGATCTTGCTTCTTCCTCAATTTTTTTCTCTATTGTCTTGCTTTTAGAAAGATCAATTCACGAAAGAAGGAATGTTGGGTTTGAAGCATTACCACATAGTAAAAAAATTTCTCATCTTCCTAAACATGCAGCCCACACCCTTCCCTAATTATGATCAACCTCCTTCCTGAAAACTGGCCTCTATCATTTCTGGCTCTTTGTCACATCATTGGTGCTATTTCCCCTTCGGGACTCATATAGCTTTCTGCCTAGAATGGGATCCTGCACATAGTCACAACACTGTCAAAGAAGTTATCTCTGCATATTCTGTCTTCAAGATCAATTGATGAACAAAGTGCCTGGCACATAGCAGACTCTTAATAGAGGTTTATTGATCGATTGGATTTGCACAGAGTTCATTGTTGCTTTTTCTTTTTCTCCTGTCAAATTTTCCTCCACTTCAGTATTTTAAACTCCATAGTTATTAATTATTCTTTCACTTTCTTGAAAGAGTTTTCCAACATGGATTTACATTCTTCTAAACTGCTAATTGTGTTTTTAATTTTTGCATTGAAAGCTCTAATTTTTTATACCTACGCAGCTCAGTCCTCATTAGTGTGAATAATGAATTCCCTGAAGTGGTCATATTATTTGAATTCCTACTGCATATTTTCAATGGACATAATCAATTACCATATTTTACATAATTATAATTTTGAATAATGTGAATTCAAACACATGAGACTATTTCAGGAGGATTCATTATTCACACTAATTGAGAACTTGCTCTAGTCCCTTCTAGTTCCTTCTTAATGTATTTAATTTCTCTTTGAACTTTTAAAGAATTGTTTGTTGTTCATAGTCTCGGGAAGTCCCCAGTGTTCTGTCTTTCACGGGGACACTGGTTCATTTTCCTTTGCAATATAACATTTGCTAAGAGAGCTTCATATTCTCTTTGATGTTTTACTCATTCTTCCTTCTAGTTTTAGGCTCTTCTACAATGATTTATCTGCTTGTGTGATAGACTTTTATTCAGGTTTCTTTCTTGATATCTTTGGTGTTTTAGCTTTCCTTTTTCTTTTCTTTCTTCCTTTTTTTATTACATTTCCCAAGCGTTCCCTTTTTGACTCCTCCCCCTATGCTGGTGAGCTGGCAGCAAAACTATCTGAGGCTCCTCATGTTGAGGGACATAATTTGCCAGCCTAGGATCCTGCCCTGAGTACCTTTTGTGAGGACAAGACAAGCCTTTATTGGGTTTCAGGCCTGGCATAACCACTCATGCTGGCACTGTGCCTGGATCCTAACTCTTTTCTTCGCATAGTTGGATGGTGTTAGCATATGGCACTTCTTACCCAGTTAAGAGAGGTCAGGAAGATGTTCATGAAGAAAAAGAAAACATTCCAGTCTTGGGAGGCTCCCTACCCTAAGATCAAAGGCTGCACATTTTGATCCTGTCTGATTAGTCAGCATCTGCCTCTTCTTACAGCATTGGGGAGTGCAAAGGTATTTGTATAAAGTCATTGAACTAGATTCCAAGATGGAGTTCCCAAGGTGGACCCAAGGCACAAGCCTGCAAATTTGTTTGTGCTCCTGCTGCTAGAGTAATGAGAACTGGTGGAGGAGGGATGCAGAGTAAGTACTTTAATTACTTTAATTATCCGAATTCTCCAAGATTAATTCATAAAGGATTTTACCTTATCAAAGGTGCCATCTTGTTCTTCATCAGATTTAGCTATAATTATTCTAGATTTGGCATACAATTCCTTTTTTCCAAAGGCAAGGAAGGGAGAAGAAGTGCTGAAGTGAGAGGCAAAAGTGTCTAGTATGCCATCTTGTTGACCATGTGACTTAAATGCTCAAATATATGTTGTTTGCTTTAAACTGATTTGATTTTGTTCAGGTGATAAAAACAAAGACATTGTAGGAGAGCTTGAACTAGAGGAAGCCCAGAGACTATGCTAAAAAAAATTCTCTCCATTCATATGCTATTACAACATATCAAACAAAGGTGTAGACTTGTATTCACACAATTAGTAAATTATCTTTTATAATCCCTATGTGGCTCAAGGGCTTGAAGGCCCATTAGACAAATATACATGAAGACATATGAGCAAAAATACACGCAGAATAAAGTTCCTAAATTGCATTATCCACCAAAAAATAACAATTTAATTATTTAGCCCTCTAAGGGTTTATAAAGTACTTTCTTCTCAATCATCTTCATTTCTCACCATGTTGTACTCTGGACTTTTCTTGCATGGCCCAGGAACATCTTCATCTTGGAAGACCACTTCAGTCCTGGAATTCACCCTGCTAAGCAGAGCCCTTCCTCTGACTGGAAGTACCCAGTCCCTTCCTCTGACTGGAAGGCTGCTCTAGAACCCTACATTTAAGGAGGACTCTTTGGTGGACCTTCTCATCATTTTTCACCAGATGCCTCCCCCAACACCTCCTATTTTAATATCTTTTTATATATTGTCTTTTCCCATTTCCCATTAAAATACAAGCTCCAGGGGCAGCTAGGTGTCTCAGCAGTAGAGAACCAGGTATAGAGATGGGTTTAGATCTGACCTCAGCTACTTCCTAGTTGTATGACTCTGGGCAAGTCACTTAACCTCTTTTGCCTGGGGCTTACTGCTCCTCTATCTTGGAACCAATACTTAGTATCAGTTCAAAGGCGGAAAGTAAGGGTTAAAAAGAAAAAGAATGTCAGCTCCTTGAGGACAGGGGTTTTCTTTCTTTTTCGTTTGTATTTGTATTCCCAGGACTTCCTGGGCCTGTACCTGGCACAGAATAAATTCTTAATAAAAGGTTGCTGAGGGACTGACCTAGACTGGATTTATTACTTCCTATTTACAGGTGAGAAGAATAAGGTTCAGAGAAGTTAAATTATTTCCTTATGATGAGACAGCTCATAAATGTGGGAGTTGGCCCTCAAGCGTAGACTTTCAAACCTAAGGGCCAACTCCTTCCACCATAGATCCACGTGCCTATTAAGCTGTTCCTGAGCAATACTCTCTTTACAGCTTCTGATGACAACTTCTTTAAAAAGCCATAACAAAGTTAACAGACTTAAAAAAAACCAAAACCCAGCCTTTCTTACCTGCGCCACTAGGGGGAGCACGCTGCATTGCATTGGATCCTGGGCTAGGGACTGAGGAGAGTTCCCTTCAAAATCCTCAGCTGACATTTTTCTGCCTGGGAAAATGCAGCAACCTCAACACAACTGTGTGCTCCCAGGAAATTCCCCTACAGACTTCTCAGCTATAGATGGTTGAATCTTTCACTACTGAAGCGCCTAATATCACCTCAAGTTAAAAGTGAAACGTTGAGTTGTTTTCTTTAAGCCCTTTCCTTCTGTCTGAGAATCAATACTAATGATCATTTCCAAGGCAGAAAAGCAACAATTGGGGTTAAGTGACTTATCCAGGGTGGCACAGCTAAGAAGTGTCCTAGGTCAGATTTGAACCTAGAACCTCCTGTCTCCAGTCCTGATTCTCTATCTACTGAGTCACTTAGTTGTCTTGTTTTGTTGTTGTTGTTGTTGTTGTTTTTATTTATTTATTTAAAACCTTACCTTCCACCTTAGACTCAATACTGTATATTGGTTCTAAGGCAGAAGAGCAGTAAGAGCTAGGCAATGGGGGTTAAGTGACTTGCTCAGGATCACACAGCTAGGAAGTGTCTGAGGCCAGATTTGAACCATGGACCTCCCATCTCTGGGCCTGGTTCTCTTTCCACTGAGGCACCCAGTTACCCCCCCCCCCCTTATTGGTTTTTTTTTTTAATCCAATTATATTCTTTTACCTTGCTCTTCATTTCCTGGCTCCATTGAACTACATCATTTCATTTTTAGCTTTCTCTCACTTTCCGGTAAGTTTGTAAATAATAGTAGGACCTGAGACACTGGACATTAAGCCCAAAGTCACCCAGGCCAGTAGCATTTCTGAATATAGATCTGGACCAGGAGACCTTTACATAGAACTCTGCTTCCTTGAGAAATACAATAAAAAGCATGCTTTGTTTAGACTATTGATAGTATGTTTATTAAGTTAGGAGTTCGTAGGCTTGAGTTCTCATCCTACCTGGTAGGGCAAGATAACCTCTGATTCTCAGTCTCCTTATCTGCAAAATGGTAAATGGGGACAATGATATTTTAGGTCCTTAAAGATCATTTTGAAGAAAGTTCTTTGTAAATCTTCAATTGCTCTTATTAGTTTTTACTGCTTCCCTTCCAACTGTCAAGAAAAACTAGATCTCTCACTTTGCCAAGAGCATAATGGGTGGCCTGAGAAGAATTAAAGTCTGAAAATCACACTCAGCCAGTTAACATTCATGCCTTATTCAACTTAGCTTTCTCATAGTATGCAATCTTATGAAGGAATATCAATTTCCCCCACCACCTCCACTTTGGTCATAGTCTAGGAAACAGGAAGCACAGTAAATTGAAATCTAAAAATAATCCCAATCCAGACTTGAGCTCCTCCTAAAACTTCTTACTGAAGTCACTAGAAATGAGAGTGCCAAATAACCAGGTTCAGATTTTAATTCATTGGCCATACCATTGTGGTGAGGGCTGAGTGAATAGGGAGAAAAAGCCTGAGGTGACAAAGATAAGGTCTTGGAGGCAAGCACTGAGGATGTTAGTTTTCTCTTGTTCAACTACAGTCAAAGAACACCCCGGGCTCATTTATTGCTAAGCTCTCCATGCCACTCCATTCACTATCCCCAAATGTGGGATCTGCTATGCTATTTGTAGTTAGGACTAGTCTTTGCTATTGGCTAAATATCTGTAAGGTCTGCTCCTAATCAAGTCTTTGGAATAGAATACCTACTTAAAAGATATCTGTTGGAAGCAGTTTTCAGAATAAGAAATCAAAGCAATCAATAGTTACATTAAAAATGCTCTAAATCACTATTGATTAGAAAAAAGAACATTAAAAACAGCTCTTGGGTTGGCTTAGTTACTACCTCTCACCTGTTAGATTGGCTTAATAGGACAGAAAAGGAAAATGTCAAATGTTGGAGGGGGTGTGAAAAAATAGAGATCCTGTTGGTGGAGTTGTAAACTGGTCCAGTCATTCTGGAGAGCAATTTGGAAGTATGCCCAAAGCACTATCAAATTCTGCACAACCTTTGACTCAACAATATTCAGTTCCTTAATAAATCATTTAACCTCTCAATGATCTAGGCAATATTCTAAAACTGTAAGGGCTGCTTCTAACATCAGTAGAGTTTCCCCACCACGGAGTTCTTTAGAACAGTAGAATCACAGGTCCAGGTGCTCTCCTTATCCTTAATAAGTCTTCCTAAATTGACTTAAAAGCAGAAAGATCAATGCTGTCTCGTTGGGATTGAAAAGTAGAGAAGTCTAAAATGAATCTGTTCAGTCTCAAGACTGCTAAAAGGAATGTATTGACCTTGTATTAGAAGAAAATAAATACAGTGTTGTGGGGGTGGCCCAGCTCTTGATTTGGCACCAATCTATCTGCCCAGTATTGATTGCAAAACCATTGGATGCTCAAGTCTTTGTTGACATGAAACTTACTAAAACAAACCCACTGACTTACACTAAGGGGATTCATTCATCCTTTTGTTGTCACTTTCGCCATCTGGTGGCTTGAATGAGGAATGAACTTTTTTGGATTTTCCTTTTCTCTTTTCCTCCCTCTGTTCTCTCACTGTCATCCTAGACACATTGATGATCTGGGACAAAAAGAGACAACAAATGGCACCTATCATTTTGTCAACATGCCAACTTGTATGCCTCTTTCTGGTCTTTTTTTTTTTTTTGGTCTATTTCTGATCCTCACCTCCCCTAGCCTTGAACTTATCTACACATGACACCCTGCCTGCATCCAAGATGAAGCTACAGAATAGAATGTCACATGAAGCAGCTCAAAAGGTCTTTTTCCTGGGTGTGGAAGCCCATGAGGCTCATGATCTCATAAATTCATTACATCCTAATGAGTATTATATTTCTCTCTCTGTCTCACCACCCCCTACTAGATTGTTAGCTCCTTGGGGGCAGGGACCTTGCTTCCCTGCAGTATAGTTGATTAAATATATTAAATGAATTATATTTAATCACTGGTTAATTTGTGATGGCTGAAGGAATGGGCAGAGGTTCTTATCTTGTCATTCATTCCTGGTTAATTCAAGGAGCAATAAAATCCCCACAATCCAACACCCCCACATTTATATGGTAACCTAACTCCATTCACAGCACATTCAAGGTAGTTAGGTGGGGTGAGGGTAATTAGCTTCAGTGTGCAAATGGAGGCACTGAAATATGGTGACTCACTCAAGGTCACACAGTCAGAAATAGAGCTCCATCTGCCTCAGTAAGGGAACTGTCCAGTGAATTTAAGAAGTGGGGTATTGTGCAAAGAATACCATTCTGGTCCTCAGAAGGCCTGGGTTCAAGTATCTGCTTTGTCACTTATTAGCTTTGTGACTTTTTTTTAAAAACCCTTACCATCAATCTTGGAGTCAATACTGTGTATTGGCTCCAAGACAGAAGAGTGGTAAGGGCTAGGCAATGGGGGTTAAGTGACTTGCTCAGGGTCACACAGCTTTGTGACTTCTTTACCCATTTCCTTCTGTATTAAAAATAACTGAGTTTGGCTACATGATCCTGGAATTTCCTTCTAGCTTTGACATTCTGTGTCCTTGAAGTGCTGGACTATGGAAATATTTTATACACTAGTGTTTGGTGAGTAGAAAAAAAAGGTGTTGTGTTGACTATTTTCAGTCATGTCCACCTCTTTGTTACCCCATTTGGTGTTTTCTTGGCAAAGATACTGAAGCAGTTTGATATTTCCTTATCCAGCCCATTTGACAAATGAAGAAACTGAGGCAAATCAGGTTAAGTGACTCACCCAGAGTCACACAGCTAGTATGTTTCAGAGGCCAGATTTGAACTCAAGAAGAGGAGTCTTCCTGACTTCAAGCCTATTCACTGTGACACTTAGCTGCCTTAAGGTCTCCAAAACATTTTACAGAAAACTGGTTGGATTGTCACTACAAATGCAGTACTTCTCTATCTCCCTCAACCTCAGGCTCAGGGTCTATACAGTTCAGAAGCTAATCTTACCCTCACTGGAAGAGAGATAAGTCATGATGGAGAGTCAGCCTTTCTTTACTTGATTCCCACTGAGCTAATCAAACCCCACAATGCTGTGGATTATCTCTCTTTAAGAAATAAAAATAAGCCCCTACTTTCTGTCTTGGAATCAATACTGTTTATTGATCCCAAGTGAAAAAAGCAATAACGGTTAGGCAATGGGGGTTAAGTGACTTGCCCAGGGTCACACAGCTAGAATGTATCAGAAACCAAATTTGAACCCAGAACCCCCAATCTCTAGACCTGACTCTCACTCCACTGAGCCATCTAGCTGCCCCTATACATCTCTTATTCTTACCAGTCCTTGGTAGTGTTAAGAGTATGTGCTTTTCTGCAATTACTGTCATAAATTTATAAACATATATTAAATATAATACATATAACTACAAAGTTCTTTTTTTTTTTGCAGCTATCCCTCCATTTTCAGCCTTTATATTCTATCTGACTTCACCTCTTAGTCCTAACCCCCCCTCTCCATATTCTTAATTCAAGGCCACAGTATGAGTGCTATCATGAGAACTCAAAGTTTACTGGGCATCTGGGCAAGTGAAGATTCCACTACCCTGGTCACTAGTCAGCAGAAGAGGTTGAAAGGAGGGAAGCAAATTATTCACTGCCAGGTGGCCTTCACCCAAGAAAGTCATGATCTCCCCATTCTGTGATAGATGCAAACTTCTTCCTTTTTCTCGGCTTCTCCTCCATCACCAAGCTTTGTAATTCTACCATGAAAGATTCATTCTCTTTGGGTTTAAGGCATTGCTTCGCTTTTTAGATACAAATATCCTTGGGTGGGGTAACATTCAGTTGTCAAACTAATCCCAACTAAGATTTTTAATAGCTGTTAATGACTTTCAATATATCTTAGAATGAATTGGACTATTCTAGGACTAAAAAATAGGAGTGGTTTGGAGAAGGGTTTGGGGGAAGTGATGAGGGAAGACATAATTTTGGAGCATAGAACATCCTGGAAGACTGGCATAGATGAGATGCCTTAGCTGCAAGTGATGGCGAACCTTTAAGAGACTGAGTGCCCAAACTGCACCCAAACTGCACCAGGGATCCATGGGAAGGTGACCCCTTCCCCAGACAGGAGATTGAGGAAGTGATCCCATTGGGCTGCTGGGCAGAGGGGCAGGTAATGTGAAAAAATGTCTTCAGGCATGGTGGAGAAGGGGAGAGGAGCAGCCTACTCCAACACACATGGCCTTAGTAGCTAACTTGAGTACTAGCAATGGAAAGAGAACAAACTCCTAAGACAGATTTATGTGTGGTGTGAAATGAAGATAACCAGATTTGGAATCAGAAGGCCTGGATGCCTAGTCCCATATCATCTGCTTATGAGCTGTGTGGAGTAGGCAGGGGGATGACTCCAATTTCCATGCTCCCTTCTGTAAAACATGGGCTATTTTTATCTCCACTTTTGAGGAGGGCAAGTCTGGTTCTTGCCATTCCCTGCCCAACTCTTTTCCACTACAAAATCCACCGAAGCCAAATTTCTGTTCCTTTTCAGTAAAACCCATGAAAATCCCTTCCAGAGAGAAGCCAGGAGCTCCACAGGCCTTCATGGAACTGAGCCAGAAGAGGAAGACATCTCTGTCTCTCCACTTTTCTCTTGCAAAAACAAGTTCTCCAACTTGAGCTGGCCTGACCAGATAGGGCAGGGCAGGAAGATACAGAGTTGGGGATCACCAGTCTCTTAGGAAGCACATTCCTCCATACAAAAACAAACCAGAGTAGGTATAACCAGGCCCAGCCCTGCTACTCATACATGGGGAGGCTCTATCCTCAGGGGAGGCTCAGTCAGCCATGTGCCACACCCAATACCTGGCATTCCCTAACTAGGGGAATATACTACTTCTCAGGCCAATCAGGTGATGTCTTGAACATTTCCTCCATGGGATCTTTTACTGCCCAGGTGTTGGGGAAACTGACACTAGTTACTCATTAGCCTGGCCTCCTCTTCTGGTAAAAAAGATAGCTAGGATTTGGGAGATGGGAAAGGGAAGATAAAGAGAAGGATCTCCTAGCTTTCCTGGGATTCTTATGAGGTTCAGGCATCTAAGCAAGGTCCTTCACCCCACCTCTTTTTACTGTGGAAATCTTGGGATCAGTCCCTGCCATTTCCCTGATTTTCACCATCCTCTGCCCCTCCCCAGAAGGAAGCAAGTAAATAGGTTTGGAACTAAGAGAGAGTTCATAAATCTTCTGATTCTACTATAATCCTCCCATTTTACTGGGGAGGAAATTGGAGCTTAAAAAGATATGTGGTACATGAAAAATTAAACACAAATTAAGGAGCAGAGTTATATTTTCAAACCCAGGTCTTTTAAGACCAAGCCTGGTGTTCTTTCCCCCCATAATGACATATGAGCAGGGGGCATTCTGGTAAATGTTTAACTGGTTCTTCAAAAGAAAAAAATATGCATACACAACACAACTTTAGTTTAATCTGCATTACAAACATTTACTCCATCACTTTCTTAAATCTAGACAATCAACCAAACAATAAATCAATCCTGATTTGTAGCATTTGCCTTACAATTATCTAGGAGCTAGTGTAGGGCAGTTCTAGCACACCCCTGCCTATGGGGCAATCTGCCCTATTTAGATTTGGAAAGAACTGAGGAAAAAGGAAATAGCAGTGGCCTGAACTTCTGGAAAATATGCTTAGTTCACAGTATCATTGTTTAGACCTAGAGGGGAGCTTCCAGGGATCTTCATTATTGTTCGTTTGTTTCAGTTGTATTTGACTCTGTGACTCCATTTGGGGGTGTTCTTGACAAAAATACTGGAGTGGCTTGCCATTTCCTTCTCCAGCTCATTTGACAGGTGGGGAAAGGGAAGCCTACAGTTATGTGACTTACCCAGGGTCACACAGTTAGTAAGTGTCTGAGGTCAGATTTGAACTCAGGAAGATGAGTCTTCCTAATTCTAGGCCTGGCACTCTATCTACTGTGCCACCTCACTGCCCCTTGTTATATTACTAACCCCATAGGAAACATAAGATGGGGAACTCAAGAGCCTAAAGAACACCTTAGACAAGTTCGTGTTTCTTATTCTTTCCTCACTATGGGCTCACTAATCCCTCTTCCATTACTTGGTAGCTTAGAATCAGAAGATTTTTTTTTTTTGCTAGAAGGAACTTTAAAAGCTATCAAATCCAACCCCTTCATTTTGCAGATGAGGAAACTATTTACTTCACCTGTGTTCCTTTGGGTGGGTCCCTATCCTAGTACTCAGTTTCTTCATTTGTAAAATGAGACTAGACTTTAAGGTTCTTTCCAACTCCAAAGTTGAGGATTCTGTGAATGGTGACCCAGAGGAGTCATGACCTGTTTGAGGTCACGGTACCACTAAATGGTGGTTTATACCCAGGATCACAAAGTCTAGAGTCCTGTGGAAAAGGCTTCCTTTTATTTCTATCTGATCCTCACCTGAAGGCCATCTCTGTTGTTCATTTTCAGTAGTGTCTGATTTTTTCCTTACCCCGTTTGGGGTTTTCTTGGCAAAAATACTAGAGTGCTTTGCCATTTCCTTCTCCAGCTTATTTTATAGATGAAGAATTAAGACAGAGATTAAGTGACTTGTCCAGAGTCCCACAGTTAGTAAATCTCTGAGGCCACATTTGAACTCTGGAAGATGGGTCTTCCTGATTCCAAGCCCAATGCTTTATCCACTGCATCAGCTAGAACACCCTGTGAATCAGCCTTTCTTACTAATATCACAATTATTCTTCTGAGTTTGTCATCTGTACCCATGCTCAGAATCCCTGCTGTTGCCTTTGTCAAGCAGCTCCATCAATAATGAGGATGATGTGTAAGAAGATTGGGAATGAAGAGACAGTTTATGCTTGAATTGCATGGTGGATCTGGGAATCCAAAAGTGGTTATCTCTGTCAGGAGGCCAACGTTAGGGGGAGAAAGCAGAGAGATCTTGTTACCAGGAGTCAAACGATGTATTATAGTAATTGAACTCTAGCATGAATGGTTCATCCATATAATCTTGATATGTGATCACACTCTGGATTCCAATTAATTATTTTTTCTACTGTGAAAGTCTTGCAGACAATGACTCATTATGGGATGATGCGATGTTTTCAGAATGTAATGATAATCATATTTGCTAGCCATTTATAATGCTCTATAGCTCGAAAAGCACTTTACATGTTCTCTCATTGGATCCTCACAACAAGCCTGTGAGGTAGGTGCTATCATTTTCCCCATTTTATAGATAAGGAAACTGAGGCACACAGAGAGATTAGGTGACTTGCTCAGTCACATAGTGTGTGAAACAGAATTTAAACTGACTCCAAGCCCCAAATTCTAATTACTGCACCATCTATAATTTCTAGCAGACCCTATCAAGATGTAAAGCTTTGAATATGGGCTCTGAGATATACTGTCTCTTCTAGGACCAGCCTAAGGGCAGAGAACCAACACCAGAAGGTGGATTTTTTTTTTTTGGTGGGGAGAAGGGGGTTATAATGATGAAAAAACTAACATTCATATAGTATTTCCAGACACTGAGCTAAACATTTTATTTTATTTTCTGACTTGATCCTAAAAAAAAACCAAAACCCAACAACCCGTGAGGTAGGTACTATTATTATCCCCATTTTGCAGTTGAAGAATCTGAAACATAGAGGTTAAGTAACTTGCCTGGGTAACAAAGTCAGCAAGTGTTTAAGGCTAGATTTAAACCTGGGTCTTCTTTACTCTGTGCCCAATGCTCTCTCCTCTGCATCACCTAGCTGCTCCTATAATAACTCATGAAAATGTCTACTGTGACATGAACAGGCTATGATCTACCTTGGCATAGGGAAGACTCCAGCTGATGAAATTATAGATCTAAAGAAGTACATCTGTCCATAATTAAGAGTGATATATATATATATATGTATGTCTAACCTACTATAATCTGAAATTCTCACTTTAGAAAACCCTAGTTTAATTAAGACAAAAAGAGGAAGTGAGACCGCTTACAAACAAGTGCAGGAAGCCAGAGGTCACTGTGATAACAGTTTTATTCAAGTCTGTGTGTGCTCTGGTGTAGAGACAAGGCTGAGATCAGCATTACACTGTAATACAATAAGAATTTTAGCCATTGAACCAAGCCTGCTTGGCATCCTTGGTTAATAATTTACAGTACATCCAAAAAACAAAACAAAAAGCCAAGGGGGGAAAAAAAAACCTGACCTGTTTTAATCAGCACTCTTTTGTGTTGTGTTGAAACATTGTTTGGGAGATGTAATAACTTGAATGTAACAGTAAAGAGAAAATAGGATGAGAGAGAAAAAGACAGGAGAGATGGAGTCAGTCAAGGAGAGAGGAAGCTCTTGGTCAGTTTCCTCATCACAAGTTCCAGAAAATTAAACAGCTAGCTACTTCATCCAGGCATCAAGGGGATGTCCTAAAGAAAGCTTCTATGGAAATTAAAATAAGTTAAACTCTATCTCTAGCTTCTTTTCTTAGTTCTGGAAAAGCTCAATAATTCTGAAACCCTAGTTTAACTGCAACTAGTTTCTTCAGAAGAGTTAGAGTTAATGACTAGTTTATCATAACAGTCCCTGGATGACACAAGGATGTCTGGGACCCAAGACAACAGAGTAAAACCTGATTTCAATTTTCCCAAATTTGCTTGGGGGAAGAGGAAAGAGGAGGGAAATTAAAATAGAGAGGGAAGGGAGATTTACCACATCAAGGGCTCCAAATTTAGAACAAGGCAGAAGAAATTTTAAGAAAGGTGGACATAAAGCTGCATCACAGATGGGATGAGAAGCCTATAGATGTGGTCAAAGGAGAGGGCCTTTAGTGGTGGAGTGGGAAGAAAATAAATAGCACAGAGATAACAGATGGGAGAGGAGCACAATTCCAGGACCTATACGGTCAATACATCAAAAGACAACCAGGATCCAGGAACTTTTTCCTTGAAGAGGCTTACAGATATTCAAAAGTACCCCCGACCAGGGCTTTCTCAAGGATGACTTTTAAGTTGTTACTGCTCTTAGTAACTTTCTTTCCATCCCTGTGCTCAAAACAATAGACTCTACTCCCACAGAACTGAAGAGAAAAGCCATTACCTATGGGTCTCATGCTTCGTATGGAAGGTGGTAGAGAAGCTAAAAATCATACATTCTTAACTGGGAAAAAGAATGGGAGGGAGCCATCATCTCTGGCAGCTGATGTAAATCCCAGATGAGCACAACCATTTACTTTGTCTCCCTCAGAACACATACATTTCAAATAGGGAACCTGCAGGTTCCTATATACTGTATCCTTATCCTACACATATTATCCAAGTCTTCTCTCTCCTAATCTTTTTGATAAAATGTAAGCTCCTCAAGAGCAAGAAAGGTTTCATTTGTTTTTGTATCTAGTACTTTGGCACTTGGTAGGTATTTAATAAATGCTAACTGACAGTAACACCTGGAAGACCACTGGAAAAATATTGGGGACATTCATACTCCCTTTCCCCAAACTAATCAGATTAAACCTGATTTCCAAGTAACGATGGCCTGTGATTTGGAAGGTCTGGCAAGTTAATCGGTGTCCCTTTCACACATCTATGCTAAGGTCTGAAATGCTATCTTCACAGTTTGAAATGCAAATACCCTTGGGAAAAATAACACATTTATCAGCCAATATCTAGGATTGGGGGTGGGGGTGGGGAAGAGTGGAAAAACGTGGGAATATTACATCTATTGCAATTGGGCCTAAAATGGAAAGGAAAGCAAAGGGAGTTAAGCAGGGCTCAACTCCTCAGCCCTTATTTAGACTTAAATTCTAGCAAAGCTGAGGCTAGGAGGCAAAATAATTATTTCTAGGGAGATAAGAAAGCTATCACCTTAGAAACAAAGTTTTCAAATAAACTAAAACAAATAACACATCTCTTTAGGGTCCTTCTCACCAAGGAAAACTAAGTCCTCATGGAGTATGAGGAAAGGGGAGTAGGGAAAGATGACAGACTTCCTATATCATCCACATTTCCAGATTCACTTCCTCTAAGCAAATCCCAGAAGAACCCACCTCACATCTGGAGAAGGGCCTTTATTGGGGGGAAAAATTTTTGTCCATGGGACCCTGGAAGATGTTTTCCAATTCTCTGTGATAGGAAGCCCTGGATGGATGGATGGCTGCCTCAGCCATACAGGAAACTCAGCTGTGCAAAAGAGAATGGGAAGAACAGAGCACTGGTGTGCTCCAAGTGGACAAGCTTCTTCCTCCTTTTGCAGTCAGCCCATAGAACTAACTCTCTTTTGCTGATTGCTGGCCACCCAAGCTTAATATTTAAATCAGTGTTACCTGTGGAGAGAATATAGAAAACCATGTTGGAATACAGAGAAATGGAATATAACTGTAGGGCCTAGAAGAGGAATTAGGGAAGAGTAATGTCATAGAAAAAACACTGGACTACTGAGAAGACCTGAGTTCTAGATCAACTTTGCCATTAATTAGCTATGTGACCTTTGGCACTTTACCTCTCTAAATCTCATTTTCCTCATATGTAAAATAAAGAAATCGGATTAGTTACTCCAAGGTTCCTTCTAGTTCTTGCATTCTCTCACACTATGAGAGTACAGTAATCTTAGGAACAATTGTCCATGCTTTGTAGTCAGGTAATGGTTCCAGTCATTCTCCACTTATTAACCTTTGATAGCATTCAAATCATCCGATTTCCATCCCTCTTCAGAGGCCACACAAGAATGGAGAATGGTGAGCCCTGTGCACTGAAAGGTGAAAGTGTCCTCACCACCCAGAAATGTCAGGAGCTATAGACACACACGCACATATGTGCACACATGTGTACACACAAAGATACATACATACACCCCTTTATTTTTCCAGCTTAGTCAAACACTGATTTGTTTAAAACAAAAGTATTTAGGAGCAGTGGTTCCTGATGCACCATATTTCCCTAGATGTAGGTTGGCTACGCAGAGCAGTTTCTGGGTCTTTCAAAAGGATGCAATCTTTATTTCTTGCATTAAGCATTTTGGGAGACTATTAGTGCTGAATTTGGGGCTCCACGACCATAGATTTTCCATTTAAAAGGGAATTCAGACAAGTATTTCCTTTCCAAGTTTACAGAGAAGACAACTGAGGATCAGAGAAATTGCTAAATGATTTACCAAGGTCATCCACATAGTAAGTGAGGAGTAGGGTTTTTCTCCTTCCAAAGACAGAGATCTTTCCACTATCTTAGCATAATAGAAGACTAAGAGATAGTTTGGTATAGTGAACTACCTGGTTTTCAAATTCTGCCTCATCTTCTCTGGCATGGGGAGGGGAGGAAGAGAGGGAGATACCTGGGAATTTTCAATTTAAACATAACCAACAAACTAATTTAAAAGAAAAAATGTTGCCTCAGACATTTACTAGTAGTATGCCCGGCAAGTCATTTAATCTCTCTTGGCCTTGGTTCTTCATCTATAAAATTAGGGGTTGGGTTCAATGGCCTTTAAGGTATCTTTCAGCTCTAAATATACAATCCAATGATTTTTTTTAACCTTTTCTTTCTGTCTTAGTAACAGCCTTAAGACAGAAGAACAAAGGCTAGACAAATGAGGTTAAGTGATTTGCCCAAGGTCACACAGTTAGGTGTCTGGGGCTACATTTGAACCCAGCTCCTCCCAACTCCAGGCCTGGCACTCTTTCCACCAAGCCACCTAGCTGCCCCTGTTCCTACAACTCTTGACTTGGAATGGATCTCAGAGGCTATTTAGTTCTAACCATTCAAGAATTCCTAAAACATACCTGACATGTCACCTAGCCTTTGCTCAAAAACTTCCTTTCTTTAAAAAAAAAGGAAAATAAAATCCTTATCTTTTGTCTCAGAATCAATACTATGTATTAAATCCACAGCAGAAGAGCATTATGGGCTAGACCACTGGGGTTAAGTGACTAAGTTAGGAAGTGTCTGAAGCCAAATTTGAATCCAAGACCTCCCAGCTCTAGGCCTGGTTCTCAATTCACTGAGCCCATCTAGCTGCCCCTTGATCAAAGACCTCTAATGAGGGGGTGAACCTTCGACCCTCCATGGTGGTGTCTGTTTCAATTTTATGTACCTCTAATTGTTAGAAAGATTTTTCTTACATTAAATCTAAAAACGCCTGAAACTTCTACCTCTTGTCCCAAGTGCTGCTTACTTGGTCCAAGCTGGCCAAGTCTAGTCCCTCTTGATAGCTCTTCAAATATTTGAAGCCAGCTGTCCCTCCCCTCTCCTTCTCCTAGATTAAACACTCCTAGTTCCTCCCAGTCATGTAGCATAGAATTAAATCTCCTCACCACCTAGTCTCCCACCTCTGGCTACTCCTCAGTTTTTTTTTTAAAATGTTTACCTTCTATCTTAGAATCTATACTAAGTATTGGTTCCAAGGCAGAAGAGAGTAAGGGCTAGGCAAACAAGGTTAAGTGACTTGCCAAGGGTCACATAGCTAAGAAATGTCTAAGACTAGATTTGGACTCTGGACCTCCCATATCTCCTGGCCTATCTCTCTAGCCACCTACCAGTCCCTCTCCCCAGTTTTTAAAAAATGTCCTTCCTAAAATGTAGTACCCAGAACTAACTATAATTTTCCAAATGTAGTCTGAGAGGACAAATCACAGCAGCACTATGAATTCCCAAATTTTGCCCAGATTCCTCTTGTACAGAAGTACCTGGAACCCTCTCCTGACTTATCTCTGCCTCCTGGCCTCCCTGGATTTCTTCTATTCTCAGCTACAAGAAACCTTTCTCAGTCCTCCATAATCTTAGTGCCTTCCCTCTGCCATGACAATTTATCTTGAAGTGTTTGTGCAGTTGTTTGCATGTTGTCTTCCCCTTTAGACTGTGAGCTCCTTGAGGGCAAGCAGAGTTTTTTTTACCTTTCTTTAAATCCTCAGCACTTATCTCAATGCCTGGTTCCAGGCAGATGCTTAATAAATGCTCACTGACTTGATTTATCTTTATATTATAGGAGTTTCATAAGGTTCTTCCCACCTTTCATGTCTGTAAGCATCCCTTAGGCAGCAACCTACAAGTCTTACCCAGAGGGCCCGGTACAATGTGAAATAATTCTTCCAAAGGTAGACACCACAAGAAGAGCTCTTGAGGGCTTTGCTTTCTGAATTAAGATTCTCAAATGAAATGGAGGAATTCCATGTGAACTGGAACAACCTCTAGGAACTGAAGCAGAATGAAAGTAGCAGAACCAGGAGAACCTTATACACTGTGGCACAAACAAAAGTAATGGACTTCTCTACTATCAACAATACAATGATCCAAGACATTTCTGAGGGACCTATGAGAAAGAACACTATCCACATTCAGAGGAAGAACTGTGGGAGTAGAAACACAGAAGAAAAATAACTGCTTGATCACGTGGTTTGATGGGGCTATGATTGGGGATGTAGACTCTAAATAATCACCCTAGTACAAATATCAATGGTATGGAACTGGGTCTTGATACATGTAAAACCCAGTGGAATTGTGCATTGGCTATAGGAAGGGGGTGGGAGGAGGAGAGGGAAAGAACATAAATCATGTAAGCATGGAAAAATTCTCTTAATTAATCAATTAAATAAAAATTTAAAAAGTAAAATAAAATGAATTAATATTCTTAGATGGGCCCCAACTGACTGGGGACTTCACTTTCTGATACTTAATGGGATGTTCAGGTTAGGGAGACATCAGGTCTCTGAATCTGTGAATAGACTCTCAGTAGCTCATCAGTCTTGTCCCCAGTGTCTTTTCTCTGTGATAAGAGAAAAAATGGATTTTATGGATGGGGGTAGCAGGCTACCCAATGAAAGAACAACTATAACTGGTTATCTTTCTCAACTAGTATGAGAAATCTAGAATTAAAAACTTGGAGGCAAAACAAATTCAACAAAGGATTAGTCCTTCCTTTTGAACATTAAGCTGTGTCCCTAAACCAGAGTAGGTTAAAGAAAATAGGATTTTGTGACAAATCACAGAATTCTGGAGTTAGAAAGACCTCAACCAACCATCTAATCCAATCTGCTTGTGAAAAAGAATCCCTACTTCAATATATTCACAATAAGTGATCATACACACAGCCTCTCCTTGAATATCTTTCAAGGCAGCCCATTCTACTTTTGGATATCTCTAATTGTTAAGTTTTTTCTGATTAAGAATGGTATATGGTCTAACATAAGCTAGGAAGGGAAGAGTTAGGTGGTATTGTGAAAGAGAAAGAGTACTGAGTTTGGAGTCAGAGGATCTGGGTTCAAATTCTGCTTCTGTCAATGGTACTTGCATGACCTTGTGGTACATCTAAGTCTGTTTCTTAAAATGTATAAAATAAGGAAAGTGACTTGGATGACCTCTTTAGCCCTTTCCCTTTCCTCTTGCTACAGGATGCTACAGGATCTGCAAGATACAGATTTCTCTTTATACCAAGAATGAAGACAAAACTAGAGAGAAAAATCAGGTTACTAAAATCAAAAGGCTGACACATGAAAAGTGGCATCTTTTATTTCTTGCATTGCTAATAATCTCTCCCTTATCTCTGTTTCTTTATCTGTAACACCAAGATGAGGATAATAGCCAACCTCACTAATTATTGGTTGGAACAAATAAAGGATGATTTTTTTTAAAGTAATTTAAAAAAACTGTGTAGATATTCAAATGCCTCAGAAGAGCTTGTGCCTGGCAAAGGCCCCCACTGGCAATCTCCTCTAATCAGTTTTCTTCCAGACATCTTGGGAAGAAGTAAGAAATAACACAACCCAGAGCCAATGGGATGAGTGACATATACAAATTTCTTTCCCTCCACACCTCAGCTGGAGATAAAAGAAGCTTCTTTCAGGAACTGCCATCATTTCTCAGCTAAAAATTAATCTCTTCCTGCCAAGAAGTCCAAAGTGCTTGTTCAATATCATTTTGTGAGCACTCACACCCTGTGCATTGGGAGGGAGGCGGGTGATGTTTTTCAAAAGGAGGGAAGTTGAGAAAGAGGCTAAGTGATTCAGCTAAGGTCATGAGGTAAGTCAGCGTCAGAAGAAGGAAGAAGAACCTGGAACCTTATCTCAACTCCTCTTCTTCCATAGGTCTCAGTTCACTTGGTTCATCAAGAGATGCCTTTTATTATTTCTTTTCTGTTCATATACCCAGATGTGAATGCCTCTCCCTTTCTGCCAGCAAATACATCCCACTTCCAAGGATATGGAAAATACTTTTAAAAGATGAAAGCGGTTTCTCATTGGACACTTGGTAGTCTTCAAATGAATGTCACATAAAGGATGGAGTTGAGGAAGGGCCTTGGGGTGAAATATGCCTACAGTTAGAAAAGTATCCTTCAGAACTATTTGAATGGAATTACAAGGTCATATGAAAGGCAACTCAGATGCCCAGCAGCTGGCTGGCCTCTCAAGAAAGTAGATGAGAACTACATCTGAGTCAGTGATATGAGCAGGAACTTTATGAAATTAATATTTTCTGACACCACATTCCATGTGGTCTAGCATATTGCATAGTGTTAGGACTGGATCCCTAGGGAGCCCTAAGGGAGGTCAGCTACTCTCAGTGAGAGTAGTTTGGACCACAGCTTTGAGGTCAGCTCCGGCTCCTACCTACAGAGAGCATGAAGCTAGAGGAGGGGAAATTAATTAGAGGGTCATTCCCAGCTGGCTTCTGCCCCGACATCCCCAGCAGAAATCCCACAGCCTCTCTACCCCAGGATGACAGGCCAAGGTGTGAGGATAATGGCTCCTTCCATTGCCTTGCCATGGGCTGGCATGATGGGAAGAGGATGAGGTAGGGCAGAGGTCACCTGCCCCTGGTCCAGAAGAGAAGCAGGGAGCTGGGTTCATTGGGCTGGAGGTAAAATGTAGTAGTGAAAATTCATGATTTTAATGGGATTAAAGCAGCACTCTAGACTGTACTCAAAAAGAAGCTTTCCTCTGCTCTTCCCTTATAGCAAGTCCAGTTTGTCCCTGCAGAAAGGAATGAACCTTAGAGAAGGCTTTGAAACACCCTCTACCTCAGGAATGGCTCAGTAGAGGTCCAGTGTAATGTTAAAGTTACAGATGGATCTTAGTCATTTCATACCATGATGGAGAAACAGAGTGGGAGAGAGAGAGAGGGGAGAGTGAATGAAGAAACAAATGGAAGTGACCTTAAGTTCATCATTCAAGTAAATAAATAAATTTCAGAAATGACAGAGTTTTTCATTAGTTTTTGCTTCTTCTTCATGTCAGGGCCACTGGGCAGCTCCCCCATGGTCCCACTGCTCCCCCATGGTCCAAAGCCCAGTATGTCAAGAAGCCACAGTATATGGAAGAGAAAAAGCCCAGAAAAACTCTGGCCAATTTTAATGTTATGTATGTTTGCTTTTATAGACTCTGTCATTAAACTGTTATGATGCTCCTTTGTAGGGAGGTGTTTCACAACCCTATTTTATGGGCATGGACAACTGGAGTGAAGGGACTTGCTGAAGGTTATGAAGGCAGTTGTTTGAACTGAGAGTAACTCCAGAATCTTGATTCCTATTCCCTAGTGCTCATCACTGGATGCCACTCCAGCTAAAATTTATGAGAAAACCTCTTGGGGTTTGAGAGACTTTTACTAACCATACATGAAGGCTTGCAGTTACTTGTCCCTGAAGAAGAGAGAGTGAAGAACAAGGAGAAGGGGCATAACAGAAAAATCAAAGGAGTATAATGGGACCATCCCATGGAGAATAAACAGAACTGCCTGCCTGCTTTCACTGGATCCTTTAGCATTGAGTCACTTACAACCCAGCCAGAAATATAAAAGGGTTTTGTTGTCTCCAAAGCATCCAAATCTATCTGTGCTGACCTATCAAGTGTGGCTGGCCAAAAGTAGACAAAATAGTTCTACATGGACTCCAAGGGATGGCCCCATTACACAAGAAAAGGGCCAAACACAAGACATTGTCTCTAGCACCTAGGATGGTACCAGTGAAGGATTCTCCCTAGAACCCACCCATGGGCTAGGCAAGTATTTTTCTAGAAACATGATTTGGCCACAGACTGACTTTAGGAAGGTCAGTGCCTTTCCCCCTAAAAACGTAAAACAAAAAACCAACCCAGAACATAAACTCTTCACAACAACTCAACCATATTTCCTCATCCCTCCCCCTGAGTTACACAGAGGTGGATTAGAATGCCACCTCTAGGCTCAAATAAATAGATCAGGCAAGTAGAATGGTGGCAGGGGGGTGGGGGGTGATGGTAGGTCCATTGAGTCATATGCTTTTATCACCCTGCCCACCCCCCCACCCCCAAGCATTCCTGATAGATACAGCCAATTTTAAAAAGAGATACAGCCAATTTTAGGACCCATGATGACCTTGACCTGAATTCAAGGACAAGGGAGGGGATGGAGAGAGAAGCAGAAGAATATTCAACATCAGTATTTGCAACCACAGAACTCTGGGATGACCAAGAGACAAGAGAATGGACCCTGGGCATGCCCTACTTAGTGGTCCTGGAAGAGAGCAGATAGGTTTGACTATGACTGGGGTGCCATGCCACTGCCCAAGGGTGAGGAATACTGCAGAGATAGAAGGTCATTCACACCCCCTCTTCCTTCTCTCTCACACACACACACTCAGAGCTGACAGGCTACATCAATGGTGGTGGTTCTAAGCAAGGGAGCTCACTGTTGCCCAGGGCCTTTGGAGCAGCTGCCCTCCCCACCTCTTCTGTCTTCAAAGTGCATTATCAGTGCAAGAAGTAGGGCTGTATCTTGGGATGCCAAATGGTGATAGAAAGGTACCCCCAGGTCCTCTCTTCCCTTTTGCCCAAACCTCTACCTCCATCCCAAACCCCTCTCATGCTAAGACCAAAATTCTTGTTGAACCTCAAAGGTGGTGGATCTGTGGGTGTTTAGTTCAGATCTGCACAGTGGAACAGTGCTGTCCTGGCTCTGTCCCTCTGCATCCAAATCCAAAAGGGCCTGTTCAGCAGGAGGAGGGTGCCCTGCCTGAAAAGGGAGCAAGGCAGGAAGCCCTGGTCGCTCCTCCACAGTGCTACTGCTGCTTGCAAAGCAGGAGTCTAGGTTGCTGGGTGTCTCTGTGCTCGAGCTGTTGGCGGGGGAGGCGCTGCGGGCATGACTGGGGGACACAAACCACCAGGGGTCCAGCCGCTGCCGGTTGGCAGAGGGGCGAGGCCGGGGAAGAAATTCCAGGGTCTTGGGTCTTTCCAGGGTGGAGTCCTGATGGGTGTTCCATCGTCTTGGGGTTGGCGGGAAGACCAGGTTGGGGTCTGGCAGGCGGGGCACCTCACTAGGATCTCGGCTAGGGCTTGGAGTTTTCAGCATCCCTGGTCAGGAGGAAAAAAACAAAACAAAACAAAGGAATTGAGGGGCATGTGGCAAGGGTGCCATGTATTAGGAGATGTATTTGGAGTCAACAGTTAAAGGAAGGAGCACAAGGGGGCTTGGGAGTGGAGACAGTCAACCAGAAAAAGCACTAGAGAGTGCCCCAAAAGTAATTCCAGCCAATGTCATGATTCTTAGCCCTTTTCCCTACTTCCTCAGAAACTAGAGCACTCAGGGAAGCCTACAGGGAATTAGAAGGAGAAGCAGAAGAGTGATTAACAGAGGGAGTGCTGGAGTTCAGACACTTAACACATTGGTATGAGAATTGAGTGTAAGCAGGTGGGTCTAGGTAAAGAGAAGGCAGAAAGGCGAGGCAGGGGACAAAACAGGGTGGTGAGCTACTCATATGGCTCTCTAGGTCCAAGCACAATACCAGAGTAAGTGTCAGGGAAGGGTTTTAGAGCATGTGGGGGGAGAATGAGCATGCATGCATGGGTATGGATCTGTCTACTAAAAGGTCCTCTGAGTCACCACTATCCTGAGATGTAGCAGCCTAGAACATGACAGGAAATCGCCCTGAGAGTCACAACAGAAAGTTTTGCTTCCTGAAAACACAAAAATTTGAGTTTTCAAACTCAGTTCCTTAAAACTCTAGCAAAAGGCAGAAGCTAAGCTTAGATTCACTCTGCCCTATACATCATAAGCCTTATGGTGACTTAACGGCCCTGCACGAGTCCAGTGTTTGATTCTTCTTAAGTCCCAGGAAATTTTATTTTGACCCAAGACCAAAACTGAGAGAAGCCCCTGGGACGTTGGGCAAGCTCTGTCTAAGGACTGAGGGCAAATCACTGACTTCCCCAAAGACCTCAGACCTAATCTTTCTTGGACAATTGAATAGAAGCTCACCTTGGGAAGAAGGGAAATGATTCATGCTCAGAGGATTCCACAGGAGAAAGGGAGGGAAGGAATGGGTTGGTGGTGGTGATGAGGCTCACCTGTACCTGGTGTGGCACTCAGACCATTGCTGGATGGGCTGCCATTAGCCAGAGGTACCACAGGCTTAAGTGCCCCATCAGAAGGCGTTCGCCTGTGACCAGTAGGCTGTGTGGGAGTGGAGAGGGTGACATGGGTGGGAGTCAAGGACTGGTTGGGGTCTCGCTTGAAACGCTCGACTTGAACATTGACCAGTGGATTATTGGTGCGAGGGGGCAAAGGCGCTGCTTCAACTGGACTGACTGGCATCTCATACACCACAATCTCATCGCTGTCTGATCGAAGGAGAGAACGAGTAGAGTTGCACTCAGAGATGGAGGACAAAGAAAGTAGTGTCAGAGAAGCTGAGGGGTCCCCAAGGAACAGTACTGGTTCCTCTTTCTTGAAGAGCTTTCGGGATGGGGGGCTGGTACTCCGTCGAGGGCGACTAGCTCTTTGGAAAAGGCCCTCACGCCTCTTCTTCTCCTCTCGGGGTGGTAGCTCAGGTTCCTCCGGGGGAAGCAGCTGGCACTTTCCTGCTTCTAGCAGGTCAAACCCTAGGCCTGTGGCAGCCAGAACAGCCCCACAACCCAGGAGAGCTACCTCACAGCGGCGATGATGGCCTCCTCCTCGCTTGAGGCTGTTGGTGGGTGTTAATTGTGGGGTGCTGGTAGCTGAGTTTACAGGAGTGGACTCTTCATGGGCTCCATCAATGGGTGGGCTATCTACCTCCTCAACTCGTGGAAATGGAATGCAGAGGTAAGACTGGTTGGGGGAATGGAGTGCTCGGTTCTCCCCACTCCTTAGGCCATCGATTTCTTCATCCTCTGTGGGGTAGGGGGAGATGGATGAGGTAAAAAAACAAGACCAAACTGATTGAGCTGGCCACTTAACTCCTTCCCACTTCCTGGCTTAACTGAGTAATAGTCAGTGAGACTCAAAAGAAATTAGGGGAAAAAACAAGTATAGTCTGGTAGTTGCAATGGCTAGTAGACCACTAGTGCTTTCTTCTTAATATCTACTAATGACCAACAGGGAGTGACCACTATTCCTAGGCAGCTCAGTAGATAAAGTGCTAGACTTGGAGTCAATCCATTCTTCGATACTTTCTGGCTGTGTGACCCTGAGCAAGGGACTTAGCCCTGTTTTACCTTAGTTTCCTCATCTGTAAAATGAGCTAGAGAAGGAAATGGCAAACTACTTCAGTATTTTTGCCCCAAAAAACTCCAAATGGGGTCAAGAAGAGTCAGACACAAGGAATCTACTAAACAATTTACCAATTTAGCACATCATCCTTCCCATCCCCCTAAAAGGGAGACCAGCCAATTTGTAACCTCCTTCGCTAGGGACTTTTTATATGAGCTAGGAGAAAAAATAAAAGGTCACATAGGATGCCACAGCAGTCCTAGGAATGATGTCAGGTTAATTAGATCCTTTCAAGGTAAAGTTCTGTAAGCATGCTTTGCTTTCTGTTCATGAGGAAAAAAACCCAGCACTCATAGGAATCTCTATGAGTCAGGGCTATACCTTGGGTTCCCTCCTCCTGCCCTTGGGTGAGAGGGGAACCTTGGGAATTTCCCATAAGTATCCTCATGTCAAAAATGTCTGAATTAGAAGTCAAGGAAAGACTGGATGTAGATTCATATCAGTCTACAAAGAGGTCAGCAAAGAAGCTATGTTATGCCTGAGTAATAATGCTTAAATAACCGGTGAAGGAGAGAAAAGGGCATGTAGCACTCAGATGACTCAAATTTCCCCTTTCCATCAGACTATAAACACCTTGAGGACAGGGACTATCTTTTGATTTTTTTATTTGTATTTCTAAAGCTTAACACAGTGCCTGGTATATAGCAGGCTCTTGGTAAATATTTATTCAGTTGAAGTGAAGTGAACTTGCTTCTCTTTGGTATCCCTTTATGGGAGAGGAATGCGTTTAGAATCTGAGAAGTAGAGTATTAGAGTCAGGAAGATCCAAGTTTCAAATCCTGCTTCAGATACTTGCTATATGTGCCAGCCATTTAACCTCTCTGCACCTCAGTTTCTTCATCAATAAAATGGGTATAATAATAGTACCTACTTCCCAAGGTTGTCATAAGGGTCAAACAAATAATATCTTGAAAGCAATTAAGTACCCCTTAAAAAGTATATAAATGAGACAGCTAGGTGGCTCAGTAGGTCTGGTCATGGGAGGTTTTAGGTTCAAATTTGACCTCAGACATTTTCTAGTTGTGTGTCTGAGTCTCTTAACCCCTACCTGAGTCTTTTAACCCCTATCTCCTAGCCCTTACTATTCTTCTGCCCTGGAACCAATACTTAGTATTGATTCTAAAACAGAAGGTAAGGATCTAAAAAAATACAACCAAAAAAAGTACACAAATGTGATCTATATGGAAAAATATTTATATTTTATCCTTAATTAATATTGTTTGAGCCTAACTTTATGTGGCTAGAAATTATTTAACCCCAAACTTACTGTAATGGCCAGGCTGATCTTAATGATGTATCAGAGAAACTAGATGACTACACAGAATGCTTGGATCCCACTTGGTGCTTACACTCTACTCAGGGCTTGTGTTTTAGGTTTCCAAAATCTGAATGTTTCTATTTACATCTCAATCTATCTTAATTCAAATGTTTATGCTTGTTGGGCTTCAGACTTTTTATTTTTCCAAATCTTCCTGACCCCATTTGGAGTTTCCTTGGCAAAGATACTGGAGTGGTTTGCCACATCCTCCAACTCATTGTACAGATAAGGAAACTGAGGTAAACATGGTGAAGTGACTTGCCCAGGGTCACACAGCTGGTATCTGAGGCCTAATTTGAACTCATGAAGATGTCTTCCTGACTCCAGATCCAGCGCCCTACCCACTGCACCACCTCATTACCCTATGTTTATGATTACTAATATAGCCTAGGAACAGTCCTCCAGCCCCTTATCTGAGCCCTATATAATGTAAATCTTGCAGAGAACAAAGAAAGCCTTTCTGGCTTGCACCTCTACCAAGTTAACAAATACATTTTTTTCCTAAAACTATTTCAGGTTTTGGGATTTGTTCTCATGACTAATAGCAATTGTTATGAATATTATTATACTAATACAAAGTGATGGCCTTCAAGTAGCTCCATTGATTAGGACCACATATGACCCAGCTAGAATAATCCAGATAACTTGGAAAAACCCTTCTCCAGAGATAACTAGGTGCCACAGTGGATAGAGTACTGAGTTTTGAACCAGGAAGAGTATTCTCCATGAGTTTAAATCTGGACTCAGACATTTACTAGCTATTTGACTCTGTACAAGTAATTTATCCCAGTTTGCCTCAGTTTCCTCATCCGTAAAATGAGCTGGAGAAGGAAATGACAAGCCACTCCAGGATCTTTGCCAAGAAAACCCAAAATGAGGTCACAAAGAGTCTGACAACTGAAAAGTAACTGAACTACTCTTCCCCTGCAGAAGAGTTGGGTAAAAGCCATTCCAGGTAGTAGAGATAATCTATGACCTGGGACTTCATTAGCTTGAAGATATTTCCAGAACAATAATAATAACTGCTAGCATTTATATAGTGCTTTAAGGTTTATAAAGCACTTTCCGCATATTATCACAGTGATTAACTGTAACAACCTGCTTCTGTTTAATAAAATGCTTCCCTATGGTTTGCCTCATGGCAGTAAAAGGATCTAAGAAGTGTGACCAGATGCTTCCTGAGGAATTAAGGAAAGAATAATGCTTTAAGACTTACAAAGTGAAATGTCAGAGGCGATGGAACAAAATTGGGACACTGGTGCATTACTGGTGGAATTGTAAATTATCCAATCATTCTGGGTGGCAATTTGGAATCACGCCCAAAGAGTTTTAAAAGAATCCATACTTTTTGATCCAGCCATATCACTACCAGGTCTGTATCCCAAAGCGTTTTAAAAAATGGGAAAGGTTCTGTTTGTATAAAAATATTTATAGCTGCACTTTTTGTGGTGGCAAAACATTGGAAAATGAGGATCTGTCCCTTGATTGGGGAAGGGTTAAACAAATTGTGGTATATGATGGCGATGCAATACTATCATGTTTTAAGGAACGATAAACTACTTGATTTCTATATGAGCTGGAAAGACCTCCACGAACTGATACAGAGTGAAAGGAGTAGAACCAGGGGAACATTGTACACAGAGACTGATACACTGTGGTACAATTGAACGTAATGGACTTCTCTACTAGCAGCAGTGCAGTGATCCAGGACAATTCTGAGGCACTTATGAGAAAGAACACTATCCACATCCAGAGAAAGAACTGAGGGAGTAGAAACACAGAAGAAAAACATAGGATTTATCACTTGTTTATATGGGTATATGATTTGGGCTTTTGGTTTTGAAAGATTATTACAAAAATGAATAATATGGAAATAGGTTTTGAGTGATGATATTTATAACCCAATAGAATTGCTTATCAACTCTGGGAGGTAGAGGAAAGAGGGGACAGAAACAATAAATCGTGTAACCATGGGGAAAAATTAAAAATACAATAAAACAAAAAAACAAAAAAAGATCTACAAAGTGCATTTTCCTCCTGAAAAGTCATGAGGTAGAAACTGCAAGCTGTCATTATCCCCTCTTTACAGATAAAGAAACTGAGTCTTTGAGAAGTGAAATAATTTGCTCTGGGTCATTGACTTAGTCATCGACTGATTTGAGTCCTGACTCCATGTTGGACAGACAGCTTCTCTTTTAATTTTTTTTTAAATTATTTTGTGGGATCAACAGGATTTTATATTTTACAAATGAAGAAGTAGAGACAGAGAGATGTCAAGTGATTTTGCCCAAGGTCAGGCATCTGAGGTAGGATTCACACTCAGGTCTTCCAGACTCCACGTCCAGCATTCTACCCACTGCGTCATCTAGCCTTTTAAGCTGATGAAGTAGTATAAGTTCTCTTATTCTCATGCTTGAAACCTTGCTTACATAACAAAAAAGTTCCAAGAAGTCAGACATCCTATGTAGTTAGCGGCCAAAGAAATATTATAAAACCATATTGTCACAGGAAGATACTTGTGTTATCTTCTGTATGAAACTTTGCTGATCCCCTCCTCCTCAAATGCAAGTGCCCTCCCAAATAAATTACCTTGCATTTAACAACTTTGTATTTATTTGCACATATTTTCTTTATCATTTATTTATCTTTAAGCCCTTATCTTTATTTTTTAGAATCCATACTATGTATAAGTTCCAAAGCAGAAGAGCAGTAAAAGCTAGGCAACAGGGGTTACGTGACTTGCCCAGGGTCACACAGCTAGGAAGTATCTAAGGCCAGATTTTTAACCCAGGACCTCCCATCTCTAGGCCTAGCTCTCAACCACTGAGCCACCTATCTATCCCTTCTCTTTAGATTTATTCTGTATATATTTACATGTGTGCCTGTCATTCTTATTAGAATGTAACATCCTTTCAAGGAAGGATTGCTTGAATTAATTGTATTTATTTTATGTTATTGTTCAGTCATTTTTTGGTCCTGTCTCTCTCTTCATGACCTGTTTCAGGTTTTCTTGGCAAAGATACTGAAGTAGTTTGCCATTTCCTTCTCTAGCTCATTTTGCAGAGAATGAAACTAAGGCCAATGGGTCAAGTGACTGGCCCAAGGTCCCACAACTATTAAGTGTCAGAGGGCCAGATCTGAACTCAAGAAGGCGAATCTTCCTAACTCCAGGCCCAGCACTCTAGCAATTGCACCACCTGGCTCCTCTATTTATTATATTTAATTTATCATAATCATTAGCACCTGGCCCAGAAAAGGTGCTTCATAAATGCTTGCAGATAGTTGGGAGAAAAAAACTGAGAGATTATTTCATATTACCCCCTGATTTTATATATGAGGAAACTGAGACCAAGAAAAATGAAGGGACTTGTTCAAGGCCACCTCATTATTTTTACTCCCTATTACACTGCATAGGTCCTGAGGGGCTGTTAAGTCTCAGCTTGGGAGGGTAGGTAGTAGCAACAATGAGAAGTAAGTTGGGAGAAAAGATAATTTGTGATTTGGGAATTAGATAAAAAGGAAATAGTGGAAAGAGGGGCAGCTAGAGAACACAATGAACAGAGTGCCAAACCTGGAGACAGGAGGTCCTAAATTCAAATCTGACCTCAGTCACTTCCTACTTGTATCATCCCAGGACAAGTCACTTAACTTCAAATGCCTAGCCCTTGCTACTCTTCTGTCTTAGTAATGATACAAAGATAGAAAGTGAAAGAGAGAGAGAGAGAGAGAGAGAGAGAGAGAGAGAGAGAGAGAGAGAGAGAGAGAGAGAGAGAGAGAGAGAGAGAGAGAGAGAGAGAGAGAGAGTAGAGTTCATGAAAAATGAAGGAACTGCTTCTATTTAGTAAAATGTTGCCTCATGGCAATAGAGGAGTCTAAAAAATGTGACCAGGGAGGCAGCTAGGTTCAAAAGATAGAGAGCCAGGCAGGGAGATGGAAGGTCCTAGGTTCAGATCTGCCCTCAGATACTTCCTAGCTATGTGAGCTTGGGCAAGTCATTTAACCCCAACTGCCTAGCCCTTACCAATCATCTGCCTTGGAGCCAATATTTATTATTAAATAGAAGGTAAGAATTGAAAATAAAAGTATGACCAGCTGCTTCCTGCAGAATTAAGGAGAAGAAAATGCTTTAAGATTTATAAAGTGCTTTCTTCTCCTGAAAGTCATATGAGGTAGAAATTGTGAATATCACTAGCCCCATTTTACCAATGAGGAAACTGAATCTTGGAGAAGTGAAATAATTTGTTCTGGGTCATTAACTTAGCCATGATTTGAGCCCTGACTCCATGTCCAGCAATGTTGTACTAGACATCTCTTAAAAAATTTTTTTAACCAAACAGCTTAAGTGACTTGCCCTGGATCACACAGCTAGGAAGTATCTGAGGCCACATTTGAATTCAGGAAGATGAGTCTTCCTGACTCCAGGACGGACACTCTAGCCACTGCACCACCTGGATGCCCCATGGACATAGTGCCTCTCAACCATGACCCATAATGTTGCCCTTACCCATCTCAGCAAGGCTGGTAAAGCCTGGAAGGGCAGGAGTTGTCCTCAGGCCTTTCCCCAGATTTGGGGCACTGTTTGACCATTGCTTGTATCCATCCACCAGGGATTTAAGGCTGCATAAAGGAAATAAGAGAAATTATTAAACAGGTCATTGTCCCTTCTTTCTCCCACCCCCACCACTCCCTGGAAGCCCCTCAGACTCATGGCGAACCTTTTAGAGACTGAGCGCCCAAACTACAACCCTCACGTGGCATATAAGCCACCCCTTTACCCCAGACAGAGGAGGGAGAAAGTACTCCCATTGGACTATTGGGCAGAGGGGAGAATGATGTGAAAATCTCCTCAGGCTGGGTGGAGATGGGGAGGAGAGCAGCCCCCTCTGCATGCATGCCAGAGGCTCACCAACACAGTTCTAGGGGCGCTAAAGTCCAGGACTAGAAGGCTAACAAGAATCTGTCTATTTGTCAAAATAAAATCAATAAGATGCTATGGGACAAGAAAAGGAAAGAGTTGTTTTGCCCACTGCTATTGGGAACTGGTTAAGTTTGAGAATAGCAGTGTAATACTGATGCAGAAGTGGCAAGTGAATGGCAGGAGCAACAAAGAAGCTCAATCCAATGTACTTGCTCCCCCAAAATATTTATTTCTTTTGCTCATTTTAAGGTGGCCACAACTAATCCACAGAAACCAAACCCAACTAATTCATCCCTGTTGAAAAGTAAACTATAGGCAAGCCCCATGCAAACGGAAGTTCCAGCAGGAAACAGCTGGGCAGAGGTTGGAGCACCCACTCCAGTTGACTCTAGCTGGCATTGTATTTTTCAGATAATTTTATGGCATGTTTGGGTAGATTCCAAAGCAATCAGCTTACAAAAAAAAATATCAACAAACCCAAAAAAGGCACTCTGAGATATATGTATCACCCCAGTGCACTTTGGGACATAGGTATAAGTAAAAAATGACACTGTTCTCTTTTTAACCAGTTCTCCCAGAACCTTTCTTCCAAGCCATTTCAAAGTCATTAACTTGTGGTGACATATCAGTGACACTCCCAGGAAATAAGTCAGGTATCCAACAGGGCTGTTCTCATTCAACAGAAGAGTATATCAGAGACTCGGCTTCAATTCCAAGCAGACTACAAGACTACATGGTTTGCATGTTTTTGTTGGTCGAGGGGTTCCTACAGGGGAACAGTGGCAGAACTTGTCTATTACAACTGTTGCCCTGGAGACACCAGAACAACTATACCATCAGGTAAACTGAGGACCATTCCCACCATTACGACTCCATTCTGAAATTCCAGCTCAACAAAATGAGGGGAGAAGCAGCTTTAACTTCTCTTGGATACACCCTAGAATCCTACCCCAAGTGAACTGGTGGGATCTCCATTGGGACTCTGACCAGCTAAAAATTATTTGATCAATCACTTATTATGACCAAAAATTAGTGCCAATAATGGCTACTACATGGCTAACTAGAACTTACTGCCTGATAACACTGTCTAGAATCTCCCATGGTTCCATAGGGAATGACATCATGATCTGTGTAAAACACTAGGGGATAGACAACCAGGTATCATTTCTCAAGGTAGAGGGAGTTGCTGGGATCCAGTCAAAATGATAAAAAGAGCTAAAAAAAGCAAGGTCAAGTCCAGATTAGCCTGGTGATTTTCCCAAGGTGCACTGTGACGCTATTTTAAGTAAACAAAACATAAACCAAAAAATGAGTATAGCCCTAGAAGACCAAAGCTGAATCCCTTCATTATAGCTTCAGAAAACAATGAAAACGATGTGAATGATGGAAGCAGGTACCAACACAAAATGCATAGGAAGGGTGGAGCACAAACTCACCCCAAGTGAAAATGTGGAGACTCTGACAGGGCACATAAACCATTAGCTCTCTCTCGCTTCTGAGGAGATCTTCAATGAATAAAGAGAATCAACAATAACCATGTAGGGTACACTCAGATCAGTTACCCTCCCTCCGCATACATATCTGATGGTTGTACCATGGAGTTCTTGACTATTCTGAGTTATACCATCATCTATTACTCAGTAAAGAAAAAAACAATTTATCCTTCCTGGCCACACATGCCAAAGATTATGGATCAGAATTTAGGCCCAGTTTTTTAATCCTGGAAATGGTACATAGAAGAATATCAAGCATACAGTAACTGTTACTCAGGGTCCCTCCCTGGTGGGGGGGAAAGGAAGGAAGAAGGAAGGAAGGAAGGAAGGAAGGAAGGAAGGAAGGAAGGAAGGAAGGAAGGAAGGAAGGAAGGAAGGAAGGAAGGAAGGAAGGAAGGAAGGAAGGAAGGAAGGAAGGAAGGAAGGAAGGAAGGAAGGAAGGAAGGAAGGAAGGAAGGGAGGGAGGGAGGGAGGGAGGGAGGGAGGGAGGGAGGGAGGGAGGGAGGGAGGGAGGGAGGGAGGGAGGAAGGAAGGAAGGGAGGAAGGAAGGAAGGAAGGAAGGAAGGAAGGAAGGAAGGAAGGAAGGAAGGAAGGAAGGAAGGAAGGAAGGAAGGAAGGAAGGAAGGAAGGAAGGAAGGAAGGAAGCCATTTTAAGTACTTACTATGTGCTAGGCACCCTGCTAAGTGCTTTACAAATAATATTGAATTTTATCCTTGCAATAACCATGGCAGATAGGTGTTAATATGATTCTTATTTTCTTATTCTTATTTAACTAAGGCTAATAAAGGTTAAGTGACTTGCCCAAAGTCACAGAGCTAGCAAGTGCCTGAAGATTTGAATGCAGATTTCCTGGCTTCCAGGTCCAGTTCTCTGTCTACTACACTGCAAAGGAGAAATTCAAGGGCCAAGAAAAGAAGAAACATCTCAGTGAAGAACTACAGCTCAGGCCTTCTGGGGTATTTAACACAAAGTCCATAGACTCCTTGGAGTCTACTGTAGATAGATTTTGGTGGTGGGGCACATCTAACCAGATTTCAACATAATTGGCTACGTATTTTATTTTATGCATTTTAAAAACATGAATCCAAAAATGGATCCCTAGGCTTCACCAAACTGCCAAAGGGATCCAGGACACACACACACACACACACACACACACACACACACACACACACACACACACACACACACGCGCACGCACACACACACACACTATGAATCTTAAAACTTCTCAGACTCTACCTTAGAACATTTGGTTAAGGTTATTCCCTTATTGTAACAAATGAAGGTACTTGATCAGGAATGTATTGGGAATTTTAACATTACTCCACCCATACTTAGGCATACTTTAGGGGAAGATAAAATTGTAAACTCCTTACTGAACAATGAAAAGTCCCCAACTCATACTTATAGTGAAGCAAAAACCCTAAGCTAGGTCTATTTTTAGACCTAATACAAAAGGGTACTAAGTACCTATAAAAGTTAAATTAATCACTAAAAGGTCAAGCAACTTACAAAGGGCAAGCTTAGCAAAGAGGTGTGAAGTTTTAGTCTACCCAGAGAAGGTGATAACAAAAGAAGATGTGAACTAAGAATGGTCAGTCCTGGGGAAAATGTCTACTGTGATTGGTAGATGTGAAAATTTAGGGGAGGTGACATAAGAGAAATTTCTCTTTAAAAGGAGCTGGCTCTCTGAACTTAGTAGGGAGTTTGGAGTTAGTTTGGAGGAGCTGGCTCTCTGAACTGAGTTGGAGTTTGGAGTTAGTTGGAGGAGCTGGGTCTCTGAACTTAGTTCAGGAGTTGAGGATTTCAGTAAGAACTGGAGTTTTGCTTGGGACAAATCTTGTGGTGAGTGATTAAGGGCTGACTAGTCTCTCTTAAGGCTCAGGCCCTTAATTTGGCCGAGGCCCTTCATACTATTTTCTCTTATTCTCTCTCGCTCCCTTTCCTTAATTCCTTCGTTTGTATTAATTAAAATCTCCATAAAACCAAGCTGACTTGGGTATTTTCATATTTGGGAATTTTTCTCATGGCGACCACTTATTTTTTATTTAAAACAAGACACTAAAAATTATCTTTACAGTTTTGGCAATTCAGTCTTGAAACCCACATTTCTGCGGTTACAACACACACACACATACATAATCTCTTGACTAGGAAATTGAGGGCTTAAAAAAAATGGTGACCTTGGAATCTACTCTCAGCTCAAGGTGGTTTTCCAGGTGGCTGGCTAAGCCATTTCATCTGTTTAGACCTCAGGTTTCTCCTCTGTAAGGTGAAACTTTAATCCATGCCTCTCTCCTCCCCTTACTGGGATATGTTGTGGATGAAAGAGATAATACACTTTGGTCAAGAGCTCAGACCCAAGGCAGATTATCTGTTCTCTTTGAAATAGAAAGCTTCAGCACAGGGGATCTTTTTAAAGTGGAGACTATAGAGAAAACTGTAGAAGGACTTGGAGAAGCATTTCATGCCCATATTGTTCATTGACCCATGGTTATTCACCCACTGAGCCTTCCTATAGGAAAATAGTAAGCTTATTCTTCAGAGAAGTAGGTAAGTCCAGGCTTATCAATGTTAAGAAAGCTTTGTTATGATCACTTATAATTGGCTCTTACCCCTCATCTCCTGAGACAATTTCCTTCTGCCCAAGTGTGCTTGGTCCCCATGTACGTCCCTTCTTCTTCAGGGCCCTCTTCTCGTCTTCCTCACCTTCTTCCTTCTGGACAACTGAACTCCGACCCCAGGTTTTACTGCTTTCACTGGGTGTCACTGTGAGAGCCATAGGAGAGATAATCAGGTGAGATGTGGAAGCTAAACTCAAAAAACTTCCTTCATAGCCACCTCTTGCTTCCCACACTAGGTCTTGGAGGATGCAGAGAAGAAAGAGGAGAGCTAGAGGTTTGTGTGGCATGATATATATATATATATATATATATATATATATATATTATTTTTTTTAAAGCCTCATTTGGAGTTGGCAGGCATTGGATTAAAAATTCTGCCTCTGTTGTTTATTGCCCTTATGATACTAGGCAAATCTTTTTCTTTTTTTTCTAAACCCTTACCTTTCATCTTAGAATCAATACTCAGTATTGGTTCCAAGGCAGTAGATCAGTAAGGTCTAGGCAATGGGGGTTAAGTGACTTGCCCAGGGTCATATAACTAGGAAGTGTTTGAGGCCAGATTTGAACCCAGAACTTCCCATATTCAAGCCTGGCTCTCTATTTACTGAGCCACCCAGCTGCCCCATTGGACAAATCTTTAACCACTTTGTAAATGAAGTAAGGTGCTCTGTTATACAGTGTCTAAGACTTCTTCCATTTTAGATTCTTCTTAGATAGTGACACATTGAAGTTACATTTCAACTCGTTTCCTTGTAAAAAAAGAGGGATAAGATGATGTTTAAGATCATTTCCACCTCTAAACCTGTGATTCTATGACCCAATTGAGTACCTATCCCATTGCTGTACTTGTGTGAGTCATTTAGTTTAAAGAGATTCCCAAATCATACTTAAATTTGTTCTTAGTTTGCATAATTATCAATCAAAACTGAAGCTAAATCTGACCAGACATTGGTTTGAAATAGTCAAGAATCAAGACTTGGATGGGTTATTCTAGAGGTTGAGGGTGGAGATGGGGGTAGGCTGGGACAAAAGTTAATAAAAAGAACCTCAGTAAAGGGCTATACTACACCAGGTTTTCCCTGGATCTTTAGCACCCTCCCCTATCCTCATTTTTAGTGCTTGCCAGATCTCAAAATGACATTTGCATTTATTTATCTCTGTGTCTTGTATCCTCTTAGTAATAATAACAACAATAATAATGTAATAGCATTTAATTAATCATAATGCTGTAAACAATTAGCATCTTTGTAGTGCCTTAAGATCTGCAAAACATTTCACAAACATTATCTCATTTGATTCTTTCAACAACCCTAAGAGGTAGGTGCTGCTTTTATTCCCATTTTTTAGATGGGCAAACTGAGACAAACAGAGGTTAAAAGACTTGCACAGGGTCACACAACTAGTAAGTGACTGAGGATGGATTTGAACTCTAGTCTTCACAATTCCAGGCACAGTACTGTCTCAGTAGAAGGTAAATTCCATGAAGGCAGGCACTGTTTCATTTTTGTCTTAGCATATCCATTGAGTAATACAGCACCTCACACATAGTAAGGGCTTAAAATACTGTTTGCTGAATTCATTTTAAGGTTTATCAGAGGCACTGGGAGATGCAAGGCAGTACCAGGAAAAAGAAAGGATCAGAGGCTATAAGAAATAAAACAAGCCAAGAGGGGCAATCTTAGGACCTCTTTGTACTGCATGGGTGTGAAATATAGAAATACATGCATTCCCTCCATACCGTGACCTTCTCTATCCTGGTTTTAATATATTGTGAGTTGCCATAAGGAATTAAATGGGAATTTCTGAGGAATTTTGCAGATGCTGCAGATGACATGCAAAGGCCAGCAGATAACACATAAAATTTTTAAAAACTTAGACATGCATAAGATTTAGGTTTAGTGTTATATATTATCATTATTCGTACCATAAAAGAAAAAGAAAAAATTCAGACTTTTTCTCTGGTACAAAGAAGGACCAAAACATTTTATGTGAATTGTCTAGCTCTAAGAGGGTGCCATGCCCCTTACTCTGCAATATGGAAAGGATATCTGTAATTGTCAAGTTTCCTGTAATTAAACTGAGAAAAAACTACCTCTCTGAGGAGCATGGATGGGAGTAAGAGATTGGCAGACTAGTCAGAGAAAGGATCTAGCATTCCTTGGACAATGATGATATAACTTCACTGTGTTCCTAGTCTAGAAGAATCCACAATGGGGGAAGTCTTGGACTTTGTAACAGAAAACCTCTTACACCATTTACCAGTGAATAAGCTTCAAAGATATTTTTGGTTTCTATTTCTCTTTGATAGTTTTTAATTAAAAAGTTAAAAAAAAGACAGTTGTAAATATTTTAATGGAAGAAAGGTACCTGGCATGTGTGTATCTGTGTGTATTTAAATGGTAGAATGGTTTGTGGATTTTTCTGAGGTATGGATAGACAAATGGCTAAACCAGTGAATGATTGGACAGGTCAAGAGATAGCTCCTCTCCCCTTCCCAATAAAATGTATTCTGGAAAATTCACAGTAGAATCATGGCCCACCCTTTGTAAAGTCAGTAAACACCATCTTACACTGGATGGCTCTGAGTCGGGGAATGATGGTAGGACTTGCAGGAGGACTGGAGCCACTACTGATCAAACTCTTCCTTTTGTCCATGGTTGGAGATGCCTGCACAGTGAACTTGTGCTGAAAATCTAGTTATGGATGACACAAATAAAAAAAAATCTTTCATTAGGAAGATTAGTTTGTAATCAAATAATCCAAATAAAAGAATTGAAATTTCCCAGCAGGACCAAGGGACAGACATCAATTTCCTGATTTCAGCTTTATTATCTCATTTTTCTAGAACCTAAAGTCTAGAGACATAATAGAAGTATAAAAAAAAGGAAAATTCCTTTTTGGATTGGATTTCATTAGGGACACCACTGCGTCCAATTCAGGTAAACATCTTGGCATCAGAAACAATGACTACACATATGCAATAGAATATCCAGCATATAAAAAGTATTGAATTTCATAGTTATTCTGGGAAAAATCTGCCCAAAGACTTTGCTCCTCATATTCTAACAGGTCTCTACTGTACCTCTATTAGAAGAGGCAAAAACACAAAACCAACTGTGTTGCTATCGCTCATATGGATATGCAAGAATGAACACCATGTCCTTTAGTACAATCTTAACAGTGTGGAGAATGAATAAGGTAGGGGATGTGGGGCCAGAGAGCATGAAGACAGGAATTGTCTGCCAATTATATTGACCTAGGAAGAATGATCCAAATTCTAATATTTTCTAAGAACAATGTGCAAGACAAGTTAAGAAATGTCTATTAAATGTTCCCTTGGTGCATTTGTCTATGGCGATAATATAAAGACAACTCTTGGAGCACATTTTCTTTCCAGGGCACTACATTTGGCAAGATATTGTAGTTTTTGCCAGGGATAGAAAGACATGAGACATCCTCTCAGGGCTATTTTCTCTTATTTGTACTCCCATGCTAAGGGGTGACTGCTGCAGATTAAAGATAACCTGTGAGTCCACATTCCTAAAACTCATGAGCTCCTACCAGTGTCTTTATTTTTAATAGTCAGACGAGAGACATAATTAGCTCAAAGCAAAAGCATTTACTAAGACTGTAAGAACAGGAACTAAAAAAAATCCCCCCTCTAAACCTGGCTTATACTTTCCCATAACTGCACCCAGAGTTATTGGGAAGTCCTCTCCAACTATACAAAGTCAGTGTAGAAGAGTGGACACATACTTAAATGCACTAATAGAGAGACACACCCTTAGGAGACACATGAAGTTCAAGCAACCTCCACCTCTGGAACTGTAAGACCAATGTCCTTTCCCTTCTTATGGTTTCATCCTGTTGATGGCCGAGGCAGGTTATTTATGCAAGTTCCTTTAGCCTGTTCCTTTCCAAAGCTCGATTCCTGTTGGTCAGGGTTGGATTTCTTCTCAATTAATAAAGGTCAGAGGTCAAAGGTCCATAGAGCTAGTCTTACTGCCATTTGTTGAGCCTGGTTCCTACTAGGTGTGATTGTTAATGCTCATTGGGTCTCATCCAAATAATTGACTGATAACTCAAACTGACTCTAACTAAATGAATAGTTCCATTGCAAAGTACAATGACCAGTGAGGGAATGTGGGGGTAGGGTAGAGAGAAGAGAGAGATATCCTATCCACCAACACCCCTCAAAGACAAGGAGCAGTTTTTCCTCTCAAGGGCTGACTTCTTCTTCCAGAACTGACTCTCTTGTCTGCTGCCAATGATCACACTTCTTGGAGCTGGTTCCTGCCTTAACTGAATCCTTAGGGCATATTTCTCTCTTCATAACTCCATGTCTTCCCATTTTTTAAAGTAATTTGCTTATAATGTTTTAATACATGTCTTGCTTTTAAAAGGGCCACCAAGAACGTGGCCAGCCAATGGCTAATTCCCTCCTGATTTTATTAGTTTTGATTAGTGAATTTCTTTACATATAAAGGAGTAACAGAATATTGGCATGACTTCGCATTTTGTTTATATCTTTAATACTCCATTGTCTCTGTTACCCATTTCTTATTTTCTGTGATTTTAATATCTGAATGGGGGCAGGGAGACAGGGGTCTCTGCCTCTCTTTTTTATTTATTTTTTAAACCTTTACTTCTCTTTTAGGATCTATACTAAGTATTAGTTCCAAAGCAGAAGAGCAGTAATAGCTAGGCAATTGGGGTTAAGTGACTTGCCCAGGGTCACACAGAAAGGAAGTATATGAGGCCAGATTTGAACCTAAGTCCTATCTCCAAGGTAACCTAGCTGCCCTAATCACTGTAGACAAATAAGACAGAGTTCTTACCTTCAAAAATTTTGCAATCCAAAAGAACGGTTTAAAAAGAATTTTTAAAAATAAAATAATTTAATTTTGTGTTTTTTAGAACCCTTCCCTTCCATCTTAGACTCAATATCACATATTGGTTCCAAAACAAAAGAATGGCAAGGGCTAGGCAATGGAGTTAAGTGACTTGCCCAGGATCACACAGCTAGGAAGTGTCTGGGGCCAGATTTGAACTCAGGACCTCCCATCTCTAGGCCTGGCTCTCAATCCACTGAACCACGTAGTTGCCCCCTTAATTTTGTGTTTTGGTACATCTTACAATTGGCCAAATACAGTTTATGAACATACCTATGTTGAGGGACACTTGTGGTATGTTTCTGTGCAGTAAAGCTGATTTCCAATAAATCACACAACAAAATTAGTCTCATTGCTTTAAAGTAACAGCCTTCAAATTGGCAGCTAAATACATCTAGGCTACCATGCCATAACCCCCTAAGGTCATGGGATCTCCTGATTGGTGGATGAGAAGATGAATCACATTCCACTTTCCTAAAACAGCCAATCACTGGGCTTATTTCCAATGCAACCACACCTAACTTTTCCCTATTGGCACCAGAATCCCCCAACTACATTGCTTCCTATTGCTCACTCTTTCCCTCTCTGTCAGGTGTTAGTTATGACCTAAGTCTAGCCCAGGAACCCACAATAATAGCTATGTAGATTCCATTAGAAAAAAATCTTCCTCCCAATATATTCACTCTGCCCCAAAACCCATCATCTTGTGCCTGCAGCAGGCACCTCTCAGATAGCTCAGAAGCAGTAACCTTTGAGGAAAAACTCCACACCTCTTTTTGTTTTGGGTGGTAGACATGCATGGAGGAGTTGCAATCTTCATCACAGATGTTACTACATTATTTTTCCTCCCTAATGTATAACTATTCGAAACCATTTATGTGCTCCTCCAAATTTCTAGTCCCCCCGGTTTGCCAACTTAATGTCATCTTTGACACCTCTTTTTTTACATACCCCATATATCCAATCAATGGCCATATCTTTTTCTGTATTACACCTGTCACATTGGTCCCCTTCTCCCTGCCTAGTGTCACCACCTTCTTTCAAGCCTTGAGCAGCTCTCATTTGGACTATCTATTTGGAGTGCTGAGCCTGGAGTCAGGAAGAACTTATCTTCCTGACAAGTTACTTAATCCTGTTTGCCTCAGTTTACTCATCTGTCAAATGAGTTGGAAAAGGAAATGGCAAGCATCTTTGCCAAGAAAACTCTAAATGGGGTCATAAGAGTCATATATGACTGAAATAACTAAGCAACAATGGCCCTTCAATTGGTCTTTATGCCTTAAGTCTCTCCCCACTCCATTTCATCCTTCACAAAGCTGCCAAAGTGAATTTTCCAAAGTGTGTGTATGTGTGTGATCATGTCAAACTCCTTATTCAATACATTCCAGGGGCTCCCTGTTTATCTTAGGATCAAATTTAAAACTCCTCTATTTGCACTTTTTTTTAACCCTTGCCTTTTATCTTAAAATTAATACTGTGTATTGGTTCCATGGCAGAAGAGTGGAAAGGGCTAGGCAAAGCACCTGAGCAAGTGTCTGAGGTCAAATTTGAACCCAGGACTCCCCAACTCTAGGCCTGGCTTTTAAACCTAGCTACCCCTATTTGAACATTTAAAACCCTTCACAACCTGACTCCAACCTACTTTTCTAACATGATTATATATCACTCCACTTTTTGCACTCTATGGCTGAGATAAACTGACCTTGCTTTTTCTCGCACCCATATAAAGTTACAATTGAATGTCCAATTATGAAGAGGAAACTAAAGTATGATGCAATCCATTAGGCAAAACCATGTAAATAAAGAAGAATGAATTTATAGTGAAAACTTTCTGCTGAAATGAAATCAGAGATAATTCCACTTTTGCTTGTTTTTGCAATGTGCATAATGAATTGCTCCACAAAGAGAAACCTAACTGGAGTGGAAGAGCAATGATGTTCACTGGCTATTATGCCTTATTCTTTGATTGCTGTATTGTATTGTAAGCCTTTTAACAAAATAAGCATCAAACTACCCCCAAAAAATTACTTGTCTGGCCTGATACACTGATCAAATTAAATTAGTAATTGCTAAAGAATACTTATTCTTTCACAAGTCAACCCTCTCCCCCAGTTCAAAGGAGTTTTTCAAGGATTTTGAACCAACTTCAATCAAAATCCTCAGGAGCAAAAAGAGCTTTTGTGCCAAATAAATAAATGTAGATGCACTGGGAATACATACTCAAAAACTTATTTCAAAATAGGGGAGGGTACATGATCAAAAATTATGAAAATGGGGGCAGCTGAGTGGCTCAGTGGATTGAGAACCAGGCCTAGAGATGGGAGGTCCTGTGTTCAAATCTGACCTCAGGCACTTCCTAGTTATGTGACCCTCGGCACGTCACTTAACCCCCATTGCCTAGCCATTACCACTCTTCTGCCTTGGAACCAATACATAGTTTTTAAAAAATATTTATCCTCTTATTCTATTAATTCTAAGATGGAAGGTAAGGGTTTAACAAAACCTGTGAAGGCTATTGCTTTATCATAACACCACAAAACATATGTATACAGAGGCATATGTACATATGCAAAATGTATATATAAATGTAAATATTACACAGGTATATTATAACATATTTAACACCATGTAAATGTATTTATGTATATATTGTATATGGCCATATATGTTTGTGTGGTATTATAATGTGTTGGTATACACATATTCCCCATCATACATGTGCAGTTAGGTGGCACAATAGATAAGAGTGCCAGGGATGGATTCAGGAAAACTCACCTTCCTGAGTTCAAATCTGATCTTGAACACTTCCTAGATGTGTGACCCTGGGCAAGTCACTTAACCCAGTTAGCATCAGTTTCCTCATTTGTGAAATGAGCCAGAGAAGGAAGTGGCAAGCCACTCCAGTATCTTTGTCAAGAAAACCTCAAATGGGGTCACAAAGAGTCAGACATTACTGAAACAACTAAACGACAAAAAACAATAACAAAAAATGTTCATACATATTCATATATGTATGGGGAGGGAAAGAACATGAATCGTAACCTTAGAAAAATATTCTAAATTAATTAAATAAAATTTTAAATTAAAAAAATTTTAACAATCTATATTGAATCTCTCTATGCATATATATGTGTGTATGTGTGTAGAACTAAAATAAATATTGACATCCAGATATTTATATGAGTTTGTAGCTATATTCTTATCTATCTAGTCAACTGAGAGTCTCTCCAGTTCTTTTGTTCTAACACTCTGCCCAGGCACAGCTTTCTCCCGGAGGCTTTCCCAGCCCCTTCCACTGCTCTATGTCTTAGGTGTGTTGGTATCCACCATCTAGGTGTACCTGTTGCCTCCCCTGATATTCCTCAAGAGCAGAAAAGGTTTTCTTTTGTCTCTGAATCTCCAGTCCCAGGCACTGTGCCCAGCACTGAGTAGGAGCTTAGTAAATGCTTGCTACCAGATGATGGTATCTTCTAGGCTTTCGGGCTACTCAAAGCACAGACCTGAAGGGAGGCTGATGCGGTTGCCATCCTTGAGTTTCAGTCGGTTCTTCTTAAACTTGCCCTTGCGTTTCTTCACTCGGGGCTTCTCTTGACACAGCTGATGGATAATGATGTTGAGCTCCCTCTCAAGGATGTCGATCTCCCGCTCTGCCAGCTCCTGCTCTCGGCGCCTTAGTAACTCCTCGTGGTTCTTCTGTTGAAGGGCTGCCCGGGTCAGCTCTTCCTCCCACGTACGAAGCTCCTATCAGAGAGAGAAGAAGAAGAAAAGAATGGGCACAGGAAGGGGATGGGTGGCAAAGCCTTACCTTCTGTCTTAGGATCAGTTCTAAGCCAGAAGAACAGCAAAGGCTAGACAATGGAGGTTAAATGACGTGTGCAGTCATATGACTTAGGAAGGATCTGTGCTGTATAGCTGCTCCTCTTTCCACAATTTTCTTTTTTATCTAATTTCTAAATTACAAATTTGCTCTTCTCCAACTGATTTCACATTGTTGCCACTACCTATACTCCCAAGCTGAGACTTACTAATAATCTCTCAGGACCTATACAATGCAAGAAGGGTAAAACTAACTGTGTGACCATAGGCAAGTCTCTTCATTTTTCTTGCTGTCAGCCTTCTCTTGTATAAAATCAATGGATGGCTCAGTGGTTTGAGAGCCAGGCCTAGAGTCATGGAGGTCCTGGGTTCAAATCTGACCTCAGACACTTCCCAGCTGTGTGACCCTGGGCAAGTCACTTGACCCCAATTGCCTAGCCCTTACCACTCTTCTGCCTTGGAGCCAATACACAGTATTGACTCCAGGACGGAAGGTAAGGGCTTAATAAATAGATAGATAGATAGATAGATAGATAAATGAATAAAACCAAGGGATAATATTAAATAATTTTTCAGGTTTTTTCAATAATCTGCAAATATTTATAAAGTAAAATTTCTGTGCCAGGTGCTAATGATCATAAAAAATTAATATAATAAATTATTATATATAAATTACAATATATAAATTAAAATAATAAATTAAGTGATGCAGTGGATAGAATACTGGGCTTGAGGTCAGGAAGACTCTTTCTCTCTGAGTTCAAATCTGGCCTCACTCAGCTACTTTCCCAGGGTCACACAGCTAAGAAGTGTTTGAGACCAGATTTGAACCTAGGACCTCCCAACCCTAGATCTGAGACACTATCCACTGTGTTTCCTAGCTGCCCCACTTCCATAATTTTAGACTCATAATCAAATAAGCTCTATTTGGAGGGCCCTTCATAGAATTAAGAATGTTAGAACTGGAAGAAATTTAAGAAGTCATTCAGGCCTAGTCCACTTCACATTTGACAAATGAGGAAACTGAGGCAGGGTGATTAAGTGATTTTTTTTTCAAAGAAGCACATGTATTTATATCATAAGACAGCAAGGCTAAGTGGATAAGACAATGAACTATATTTGTAAAGTCCTTGAGAACAGAGAATATTTCATTTTTGTCTCTGTGCCTTTAGCACCTGTGGCTGACACAGTCCTCAGAACATTAAAGGCACTTAAAAAATGATTGTTTGGAGGGGGAAGGGAGAGAGAGAATTTGGAACTCCAAAATTTAAAAGAAAGTTAAATTATTTTCCCATGTAAATTTAATGAATGTGGAGTCAGAAACACCTGGGTTAGAGTCCTCCTTTTCACACTTAACTAGCTGTGTAACAATGGCCAAGTCACTTTAAATCTCCCTGAACCTCACTTTTTTTTAAATCTATAAAATGGGGATAAGAATATCTGTAGTACCTACCCTACAAGATTGAGAAGATCAATTGAATTTGTATATAATGGGTATAAAGCTCTTTGCAAACTTAAATCACTATGTAGAATGTTCCAAAAAGGCTTTAAGCTTTTCTAACTTACCTTTGGGACACCCTGCATAAATAGGATCATCATTATCATTATTACATCTTCATTTTTCTGGTGAACAAATCCAAGCATGGTTGTATCATCTCTAACCTAACCTGCAAAGTTCTTGGTCTCTTGTTCAATCAATCAGCCAATAAGCATTTATGAAGTGCCTACTATGTGCCAGGCATTGTCCCAAGTGCTACTCCATAGTGAGGAGGAAAAGATAAGGTTTCCCAAGAGCTTGAAATTAATTTGCTCCATGAACCAGCAAACAGAATGCAAGAGCCCTTATCACTACTCAGTGTATAGCAAAACAGTCATGTAAATAGGGCCATTGAGCCTCAGGTACATCTAGCCTCTAAGCATCCATTTTGTCATTATGATTGTGCCCTAGGTACAGAGTGTGAAACTGAGGTAGAAAGAACTTCCCTAACATTTCATGAGTCATTCCATGATGAAATTGAGATTAAAATTTCACATGTATAATTGATATCACAGGAAGGAGAGAATTTGAAACTCAAAAAGAATTTTCTTTTTAATGAATGTTAAGAAATTTAAGCAAATCCTAGGAGTCTACCATTAAGAATCTTGGGTTTGATCCAAGAGCCAGCAATTACTTCAGGAAGATTATGGTTAAATACAAAAGGATGATTCTCTTGACTAAAGAAGTCAGGAAAACCATCCCCACATTTGAACTCAGGGTTTCTTGACTCCAGACTTAGTGCCTTTCTCTGATACTTGATTCCATGATAAGCACACAATACTGAAGACTGGATGTCAGACAAATGGGGGAATGCAACGTGGAAAAGAAGGCAAACAAGCAATTTAGTGAGGCAAACACCTGAATTCTTAGAAGCCCAGCAAAAAAGATGGCATTGAAAGGGAGAAAACAACCCAAAATACTGAAATCTCTAAAAAAGTAATTTATGTAAAATAATTAGGTCCAGAAAGAGACAAGAGGTTTAGTTGTAATGTTGCTATGGCAAAATATTAGTTACTGAAACTTAAATACTTCTTATAAACCCCCATCTGCCGGAAACTGGGTCTAAAAGAAGATAAATTTTGGAGGCAGAAGGGGAATAAAGGAGAGGGAGAACTAATGGGAAATAAAAGACAAAAAAAACAGAGACCAGATGAAAAGGGGAGAGCTATCAACTCTATCTCTTCATATTAGTTTTTCCTCAAAAATAGATTCTTCAAAGTTGTCATTAAGAAATAGAGGAGAAGCAAAGAGGAGGAAAATAAATGAAGGGGGAAAGTAGGGAGGAAGAGAGAAAAGGGAGGGAGAAAAAGAGACCAGAAGAAATGAAGGGAAACAGACTGAATTGCTTGACAGCTCCAGGAGTGGGGAGGAAAGAAGGGAAGGAGACAATTTGAATCATATAATGTTGGAAAACTTATGTGGAAATTTGTCATTAAAATAAAAATTAAATTAAATTTTAAAAAAAGAATAAAGAGAAGGGATAAAAAAATAGAAGGAAAGAAAGGGGAAGAGAAGAAAAAGTAGGAAAAGGGAAAGGAAAGAATAAATTTAATGGATCTTTATAAATGCAAAGCTTCCCTACAGGAAACACAACCCCTGGGAGCCTAGCATGAACTTTTCAACTTCTTCCTTCTTTAGGGAAATAAACCTGTTACAAATAATTATTCTGAGCCCTCCAAATCCTTTGCTCTCTTATGTGACTCCTCCTTCCCTGTGGGGAGAACAAAAGGATTTTGAAATCACGGAATAATTATGTTTAGTTGGTTGATTTTGCTATTAAAGGGAAAAGTTGAAAAGTTCAAGATGGTTGCAGCATCCCAGATCCTTCCTTCATCTCTGCTGGTTCCTATGAGTGGCAAGATTTTGAGCTTATGGGTCCCTTTCCTCTAGGAAGCTCACACCTGTCCCTCATAGAGACTGACTCACTCTCGTAGAACCTAAAACAGCAGCAATAATTACAATTAACAGAGGTGGATAGGGCCCATGGTGGTTGGCATTAATAGGAGAGCCACCAGCCTGAAAGAGTCATCACTCTTAAGTCAACAGCAGTACTTTGCTTGGGAATTACAATAATTCCTAATTTACAATCTGAAGTGCTAACTTTATATGAGTAAAAGCCCATTAAGAGGCACTTCCATGGATGAAGTTGCATAAACTCAAACCACATTCATGTGATTATGCAGAGTGAGGAAAGATACCTCACTCACTACAAGAAGCCAGAATATACTTCTTCTCTTTGTCCTTTCAAATACCTAAGGAACTGTGACTTTCATCAGCTTGGAGAACTCCCGGGTGGAAACTTGATACACAGACAGATCACATCCTTCCTGCCTTAATGGTAAAGTCTTAGGGAGTTGCCTGAGGCTCATAGAGACAAAGTACCTTGTTCGTTGGTATCCACATCAAAATTATACCTGTAAATTGACAAATGTCTTTTTTTTATTTACTCAAATAGCATACAATGATAAAGAAATTTAACCTATATTCAACAATGAAAATATTTTTGAAAATGGTACAGTTAGGCACTTGTGAGAATAAGTTCTTTTTTTTTTCTTTTGGACCAAACTTTTGATGTTGTTGGCATAAGAAAACTTCCTTGAACAATAGATTCTGCAATTTGTGTTCTTCTAAAAGAATTTAGGGGCCTGAGAAGTTAGGTTCTTTGCCTAGGGTTACACAGTTATTTGTAAGTATGGGAGGCAGGGTTTGAAATCGGGTCCTTCTGATGCTACTAAAAGTCCAATGCTTATTCCATCACCTTGCTGCTTTCTTTCAATATGGAAGATAAGTGGACAATCCTATAAGGATAGGGTGTTGCAAAGAGCTTTGCCCTTTTATTCCTGCCATATCTTGGGAAGAAAAAACATTCTATACCATTTCTAGCAAAACTTGAAGTTTAGAAATTCCCTTCCTTTTGCCTAGAAAAAAATCAGCTCTCACACTGTAATAAATAAGGAGGTGCAATTATTAGAGTCAGTGAGATATGGCCAGATTCCACCTATGGCTGGGTTGACCCATTGATGGGTAGATGTGCTCATTCTTTACCTTTTCTTTGGCTCTAAGTTGGTCAAACATCTCTTGAATCTCATGTTTCCAGTCATCCTGCAGACAGTGGAAGGAATCTTTGGGCATTTCAAAAAAGCCAGACTCCTCTATAGTGGTGAGTTGGTCCAGAATATTCATGAAAGATGGTCGTGAATGGGGGTCAGGATTCCAGCAGTCTAACCAGGTTAGACACAGATAAATGAAAAAGACAGGAAGAAGTAAATATTACAGTTAGAATATGAGTTGACCAGGTTTATCCCAATTCTTCCTCTCATCTTCCCTACCTGAGACTCCTGAATGGGGAAACTGTTGCCACTAACAATAGCCAAGAATTAGGGAAAATGCCAGTCTTGAAAATTACATCAAAATGATAACTCCTATTTTATAGCAAAGGAACAAGGATTGAGGAAGGAAATTTGAGATGTCTAAAGTCACTAGAATAGCATCTAAAATTAAACTCTTGGGTCCTATTTTCTAGGCCAATTAACAAAAAAATTAATACAACAGACCACTAATAGAAATATCAGTCATAGTTCATCATATTTTAAGATAGATGGTTTCTTACATCTATAATCTCATATATTTACATAAAAACACAAATATACATATCATTTAAATATATATGTATATATATAAATATATATATGTACACACACATACATATATACACATACATACACATACACACACTCAGGCACAGACTATACATATCACTTCCCTCATCAAGAAGATCCAACGGTTCCATCTTCCCTTTAGGATAAAAATGCAAATTCCTGTTGGCAAAGTCTTAGGTGGAAGGACCCATAGCGGACTCCCAGTCTAAAGTCATTTTTATCACAGTTGAACAAACTTGAGATAAGAGATATTAAATGTCACTATTGGAGATAGGGCTCAAACCCAAATTCTCCCAATTCACTTTTGAATCAATGGATTAAAAATTGCAGGATTGGAGTCAAGGGATTCCTAACACCATAGATTTTGAGCTGGAAGAAATTAAGAGATCATCCAATCCAACCCCCTCATTTGACAGATTTAGGAACAGAGTCCCAAAGAGGATAAGTGACTTGCCCAAAATGACATAGGTATGAAGTAGCAGAAATCAGTTTTTATTCCAAACCCTGTAATATTTTTCTCTTTATTGCACTACTGCCTTTACGTCAGGGCTCTACTCCCAGCTCTGTCATTAAATGCATGGCATTCTTTAAGTTCCTGAGCTCAGGGTCTTATTTTCCTTGTCTGAATGACCCCTCCCGGTTCAAATGTTCTACACATTCAAAATCAAATTCACAGATTTTGTTGCTTGCTAAGTCAACCCTTTCTATCACGGGTATGAGCTATGAGAAGCACTTAGGAGCTCAATCTAGGAAAAACTATAAAGATGGTAAAATAAATATTATTCCCATCAACCATAGGACTTCCACCAGGGATGACTAATATAAAATGTACTCTCTTGGTAAATTATGTTAGAAAAACCCAATAGCATCACACCACAGTACTCCCTTACTTTCCATTCCAGTTAGGAGGTCACTTACCTTCCATAAGTTTGGTAAAAGGTTCTGGGCATGTAGAAGGAATGGGAAGGGCAAGCTTATTCATGGCAACCCCATAGGCTACTGCTAAGCCATCTATTCCTCGGAAGGGCACTTCACCTGTCAGCAGCTCCCAAAGCAGCACACCATAGCTAAGGAGATACAAAGACAAAGGTTCCATAGGAAATCACATATCCTACTGAATGACCATGGCTTATATGCCAAACACAGAAAAGGTTTCCCATACTAATGGGAAGCCAATGGACAACATATGGCTATTATGATTTGGCATTCTTGGAGAGTACTTTTTGGCAATGTGGCACTATAGAAAGAATATTGGTCTTGGAGTCAGGAGACTGAGTTCTAGTTCCAATATAATCCTCCATTAGAATGTAAGCTCTGGGGAGCTAGATAGCACTGTGGATAAGAGAGGCAAGTCTGGAGTTGGTAGTTGGGAGGACCTGGATTCAAATATGGCCTTAGACAAAGAATTGGAAATTGAAAGGGTGTACGCCAATTGGGGAATAGTTGAACAAATTGTGGTATGTGATGGTAATGGAATACTATTGTGCTGTAAGAAATGATGAACAGTGTGATTTCAGAAAGAGCTAGAATGATGAATTGATGCAGAGTGAAAGCAGAACCAGGAGAACACTGTACACAGTAAGAGTAACACTGCAGAATGATCAATTGTGAGAGACTTAACTATTCTAGGCAATACAATGATCCAGGAAAGTTCTGAGAAACTTAGGACAAAGAATGCTATCCAGAGAAAGAATTGTTGGCCTCTGAATGCAGATCAAAACACAAAATATTTCACTTAAGTTTATTTGGATTTCTGTTCAAGGTTTTGTTTTTTTGTGATTATTCTCTTACAAAAATGATCAATATGGAAATATGTTTTGCATGATAATACATGTATAACCCAGATCAAATTGTTTGCCAGTTCTGAGAGGTAGGAAAGAGTGATAGAGGTTTCCCAGACCGTAACTCCAGTTCTAGTGTTTGAAACCTCTATCACAGAAGGGAGGAAAGAAGACAATTTGAATCATGTAACTTTGGAAAAACTCATGTGGAAATTTGTTTTTACATGTAATTGGTAAAAAAAAATAAATCTTTAACATAAATAAATAAATAATGCTCTAACTTCACCCAAAAAATCTGGTTTTAGACACTTCTTAATTGTGTGATCCTGAGCAAATCACCTAATCCCAACTGCCAAATCCTTACCCATCTTCTGCCTTGTAACTATACTTAGTATCAATTCTAAAACAGAAGATAAGACTTTTTTAAAAAAAGGAAAAAATCTGATAACATTTACTCATATACAATGATACTAATTACCTACTGTTACTAGTTCAGCCCTCTTAATCTTATAGATCAGGAAAATAATCTGAGGTTTACAACTGATTTGTCCAGTCACACAGGGAATAAGAAGAAAAGCTAGGATCTGAACCTATGTTCCATTACTCCAGTTCTTTCTATTATACCACACTGAAAAATCCCACTGCCATCTTCCCCATGTCAAAGAACATAGGACAATAAAACAGTTGCTTGAAAAAATACATGTATTTTAATATATTGAGTATACCCAAATAGTAATAATCATATACCCTGACTGAGTATGGTAGACATCTGTTTTAAGCCTTTATAGCTAGAACAAGAGTTCTTAACCTTGGGTCATGAACTTTTTAAAAATTTTTTTAAATTCTATTTCAATATAATTTGTTTCTTTTGAAAGTGTTGTTTCCTTTGAAATTCCTATGAAATTCTATTTATTTTATGCATTTAAAATATTATTTTGAGAGTCAATATTAGGAATCCATGCTCTAAAACCAAGGTGTTGGTCTGTATTTAATTACTTAGTATCTATAGGCTATGCTACAGATTAGTATCTGTAGATAACATGATTTAGAGGGCAATCAGATATCTTCTCTGAACTATGGTGTTTCCATATGATAATCTGGATTTCCCAGGAAATTTCACTACCAAGTGAGCATAATGGATATTAGCTTTGTATGAGTTTCAAAGACCATCCATCTATTTTGGGGTTCTCATCCAATTTGGGGATCCCATGATCCTAAACAATACTCAGATTCCTGAAAAGTCTGGGTGGTTGAAATGATCTGAGAACACCTACCTCCACACATCACTGCCTTTGGAGAACATGGAAGAGCGGATGACTTCAGGGGCCATCCAAGCATAAGTCCCAGCTGCACTCATCTTGGTGGTTTTGTGCCATTCCCGAGCCAGGCCAAAATCAGTGATCTTCAGAATCTTGTTACTCAAGTCTCCATTCTCAACCTTCTGGAGGATCAATACTGCACAAGGATAGAGAAAGGGAAGAAAAAAAGATTAAACAATCAGCAGAATAACACAAATAGTCCTGTTAAATAGTGTCCCTTTTATAAAATACATTGTCCCCAGAAGGGAAATGATGCTAGTATTTTCCTCATTATTATCCCATAATTAGGTTAAATACCTTGCCCAAAATACATAGGTAGTAAATATTAGAGCTAAAACTCAAAACAAATTGTTCTGACTCCATGTCCAACTCTATTTTTCATTACACTAGAAGTATCCAACCTTTTGCAACTGCTATTTGTAAGAGTTCCCTAGATGCTAATCATTTGAGCTCCTCAAGGCTGATTATTTATTACATAGTAGCAGCTCCCATTTTATCATTCTTTAAGGCTTACAACACACTTCCTTCACTGTCACCATATAAGTACAGTATCTTCATTTTGCAAATGAGAAAGCTGAGCTCAAGAGGGGAAACATGAAGAAGAATGTTGTAGTGAAAAAAAAAATACCAGACTTAAGAGTCAAATTTGAGTTTAAATCTTGCCTTACTACTTTAAGCAAATCATTTACCTCTGTGGACCTTAGCTTCCTCATCCATCAAGTGAGGGAAATGGTCTCTTCTTTTCAGAGCTGGGGGACTACAGGTATGTAATATTGCACATACTACCCAAGTGATGTGTTAGCTTGTTTTTACTGAAATGCTTTTTTAAAGAATTATTATTATTCTTTCTTCCTAAACGTGGAAAAATTGTATAAAAGATAGAGACAATCAGAAAGGAAGGTGATATAAAAATAAAAGATATCTGCTAGCTACTGCAAAAAGACAAAATAAAGAAATTGAGAGAATAAGCATAGGTAAAGATGGAAAGCATAGCTTTTTTGCGAATGATTGGATGGTTTATTTAGAGAATCTGAGAGATTCAATTAAAAATTAATTGGAATGATAAATAATTTCTGAATGATGGAAGAATATAAAAGAAAACCCATGAAAATCATCAGACTTTCTGTTTTAAAAGCAAGAAAAGATGGAAAAACAAATTACATTCAAAATAATGACAGACTGTATAAAAATGTGTATATCCATCTACCATGACAGACTCAAAGGCTTATATGAGGCTTATATACAAGGACAAAATACTCAATAGAAATAAAGGAAAATAAAAATGGCAAAGATATAAATTGATCATGCTTGAGCCATGTTGATGTAATAAAAGTGATACTAGCCAAATAAGTTTAGTGTCATTACAATCAAACTACCAAAGTACTATTTTATAGAATTTGAAAAAACAATAACAAAATCATCTAGAGGAATAACAGATCAAAAATGTAAAGCAAATAATGGTGGAGAAAGCACTAATGAAAGGGATCTAGCAAGTACCAGGGCTCAAACTATTCTATAAATCAGTTATCATTAAAACTATTCAGTATAAGGTATTTTTTTTAAAAGATGATCACTGAAACAGATTAAGTTAATAGGATCCAGAAGGAATCAAACTTAATAGCACCATATTTGATAGGCCCCAGGACACCAACTACTGAGGGAAGGACAAATGTTTGACAGAAACTGCCAGGAAAACTGAAAAGCAGTCTGGCAGAAACTAGGTTAAGACCAACATCTCACATCACAACACACACACCACAATTGACCCCAAATATACCCAGGACTTAGATATAAAAGTGTAATCATTAAAATAAATGGAGCAGGATCAAGGAAGAAGACATTTTTCATTACTATAGGTAGGGGAAGAATTCTTTATCAAATTAGAGTTAAACAAAATAAAGATAAAAGAAAGAATTTTGAATATATAAAACTGAAAAGCTTTAAGAAAGTTATATTTAAAAGGAAAACTGTTAGATGGGGAGGGAGGAATATTTGTAGTAAATACATCTGATAAGAGTTCTGAGAGCCAAGATAAGTAGAGAATTGATAACAAATATATAAGAAAAAGAGCCATTCCCTAATAAATAAATGGGCAATAGATTCAATCAGGTTTCTCTCCAAATATGAAAATAAGCTTTCAGCAATACTATGAAAGAAATGTTCCAGATACTACACACATATCAGTCAGTCAATCAACACACAATTATTAAGTGCCTACAATGTCCTTGACACTTTGCTCAGCATTAAGTATAGAAAAGGAAAAAAGAAAGCAAAAAAAAAACTAGTCCCTATTCTCAAGTAGCTAATAAATTAATGATACAACATGCAAACAACTTTCTACAAACAAGCTAGATACAGGATAAGTTGGAAATAATCAACAGAAGAAAGGATTTAGCATTAAGAAGGAACCAAGAAAGACTAATTGTAGGAGGTGGAATATTAGCAGGGACTTGAAGAATGCTTGAGATGACAGGAGAGAGAGAAATAAGGAAGAAGAGAATTCCAGGCATGGAGGATAGTCAGTGAAAATGCCCAAAGGAGAAAAAAATGACAATTCCTGGAGGAACTTTCAGAAAACAAACCTATTACTAGTTAGCTATGAACTGGTTTAACCATTTTGAAAAGCAATTTGAAACTTAACCCTCCCACCCCCTAATAACTGAATTTTATGTACTTTTTGATCCAGCAATAAAACCAATGAGTACTACTATATCCCAAAGTGGTCAAAGGCAAAGGGAAATCTATGATTGTATGATCCATATATTCACAAAAATTTATAGCAGGTCTTTTTTATAGCAAAGGACTGGAAATAGGATTCACATCAACTGGGGAATGACCGATTTAAGTGATAAAATATTAACATACCACAAAAATGATAAAAGATCCAAAGAAATTTGGAAATACTTACATGAACTGATACAAAGTAAAGACAGTAAAACCAGAAGAAAAACATATAATGACTGCAATAATTTATGAAAATAACCTGAAAAGGCTTGAGAACTCATATAATACTGTGACCAATCTTGACTTCAGAAGACTATGATCCTTACCTCTTGGTAAACAAGAACAATGCATTAATTTGTTTTCACTAAACTCACTTGTTTGAAAGGAAGCAAAGTTGGTAGGCAATGAAAGTGATCACACACACAAACAAAAGACACATTTTTCAAGGAAAGGCTCTCAAGGAAACATTTTTAGAAACAGAGAACAGCAGAAAGGTCAAAAGGGAAGTCAGACAAGAAGGGCAATTTGTTAAGATCATGTTAAAAAGAATGTAAGACCTTCATGAGCAGTTAGGTGGCACAGTGGATAGAAAACACTAGACCTGAAATCAAAAAGATTCATCTTCGGAGTTCAAATCTGGCCTCAAACACATTTTAGCTGTGTAACTCTGGAAATCACTTAACCCTGTTTGCCACAGTTTCTTCATCTGTAAAATGAACTGGAGAAGTAAATGGCAAACCACTCCAGTATCTTTGCCAAGAAAACCCCAAAATGGAGTCATGAAGAGCTGGACACACCTGAAACAATTCAACAGCAACAATGAGAAGTTCATAGTTTTTATATACAGTCTTCTTTTCTAGTCTTTTTATTAAAATGTTTTTTAATTTATTCATGTATTATCAAAAGTAATGAATAAATACATTAATGTTTTTATTAAAATGTTCTTATCTTTAAATCCAGAATTTAAAAACATTTTAAGATATAAATAAAAATGTTTTTTTTTGTTTTTTTTTTAAACCCTTACCTTCTGTCTTGGAGCCAATACTGTGTATTGGCTCCAAGGCAGAAGAGTGGTAAGGGCTAGGCAATGGGGGTCAAGTGACTTGCCCAGGGTCACACAGCTAGGAAGTGGCTGAGGCCGGATTTGAACCTAGGACCTCCCGTCTCTAGGCCTGGTTCTCAATCCACTGAGCTACCCAGCTGCCCCCTCAATAAAAATGTTTTAAAGTCAAAATGTAAATTTTTTCCCTTCCAGAATTAATTGATTTTGTGATTATCTTCTTCCTCTCTCATTTTTTTTAATCTGCATATCCAGAAGCACCATCAGAGGAATACTCAGAACAGTACTTGGGACTGAGCCAAGACCACTCTTTCACCCACCAAAATGATTCCGATAGAAAGTACATTCCTCTGAGAGGAGCTTTCTGTAAAACAAAAACACCCTGAAGCACTAATGGAAACTGAGTGCTATATGCCATAAGCTAGGAAGAGTTGAAAAATTCTCCATGGGAGACATTGCTTCATTATACCTATTAGAAAAAAATGCTTAGTTGACATATTTAGGAAAACAAACAAACACCCAGCATTCAATAAAAATTTCCTAGCTAGGAAACCTGTTCACAAAGAAAGAGAAGAAGCTTCTAAGCACCAGTGGCAAGAACCTCCAATTTGAAAGGAAATGGGTGGGAGAGTTGCCACTCAAGGCCTCTCCATAATGGAATATATGAAGGACCTTAGACACTAACCAGCATCCGTTTCTTGGAACCTTGTGCACAGGAAACTCTCAGAACCCCAAAGTCAATCTGTCAACAGGCAATTATTAAATTCTATGGAATGTGCTAAGTGCTGAGGATGCAAAGGTTAAAAAAAAAAGTCCCTACTATCAAGAATTCAATTCAAATCAAATTCTAAGGGGGCAGACAACTACAAATTAAAATTATAAGGGAAGCAGGGAAGATAGATAACAGTGGATAAAGTGCTAGATCTAGAGTTGAGAGGAACTGGGTTCAAATTTGGCTTTAGACACTTCCTACTTGTTTAACTCTGGTCAAGTCACTGAACCCCAAAGACCTAGCCCTTTCCACTCTTCTCCCTTAAAATGGATTCTTGGGGGCAACTAGAGGACTCAGTGGTTTCAGAGCCAGACTTAGAGCCGGGAGATCCTGGGTTCAAATCTGACCTCACTTCCTAGTGGTGTGACCCTAAGCAAGTCATTTAACCCCCATTGCCTCACCTTTACCACTTTTCTACCTTGAAACCAAGACACAATATTGATTCTAAGATGGAAAGTAAGAGTTAAAAAATGATACTAAGAAGATATAGATTTTTTTTTTAAAAGATTAAATGGAGGGAGATAATCTTAGAGGGAAAATACTAGTATACCAAGCTACTGGTGGGAGGGGGGGGGGGGACTGTAAAAGGTCTCTTGCCAAAGGTAGGATTCGAACTGAATCTTGAAGGAAGCCAGGAGACTGAGGAGACTGAGGTGAGGAGGGAGAGCATTTGAGGCATGAGGGCCAGCCAGCCAGGAAGAAGCTATCACAAGATTTGAAGTGCTGAATGTGAGAAACAAGAAGAACAAGCAAGAAAGCTCCTCTTACAGGAATTGTGCTTTTCCCCCAGAACCCTTTTGGAGGGCAAGGAAATGGTCTTGGCTTAGTCCCAAGCCCATTTTCACTGGATCATAAAAGGGAATACATAGAGAGGTGTAAAACAGCAGACGATATCTAGAAAGGTAGGCAGGGGCCAGATTGTGCTACAAACCAAACAGAGGATTTTATATTTGATCCTGCAGGAATTCGGGAGTCATTCAAGAAGGGAGCCTTACTGAGAAGAGGGGGTGACATGGTCAGACTTAAACTTTAGGAAGATCACTTTGGCAGATAAGTGGAAGATGGACTCGAGTGAGGGAGAGGTTTAGGGCAACAGACCAAAGAGATGAAAATCTGCCTCTTAGCTAATTTAGGTGCTAAATAGGGATAGAAACTATGTAGGTGGCAGAGACTTCATAATCAAATTAATAATGATTTAGCCCCAGCTGCAGGCAAAACAACCAAAGTAGGCCAAGTTACTCTTTGGGCCCGAGGCCCTGTCACTTGGCCAATCCAATGTCTCATTCTCCCAGGAGAGCCTTTCCTTCAGCTACCTATCAATTTATCCTTACAAATGTATAATAAAGTTTACTAATGTGGAGGGAAGTTTTTGTGAGGGACATCTGCTAGGTGACCCCATTATATAACGCCCCCTCCTCCTGCCAACAAATTTGCTCTAATTAAGCACTTCAGGAAGCTATCCAAAGTAGCCTACAAGACAAAATATGTAGCTAACCGGCCCTAATAATGACTACAGTAGCATCTGGGTGGTCAAGCTTCCAGCAAGGAAGGACCCAACCACTTTCTAGATTTGATGAGACCTCACCTCACACAAGCTGTTCTCTATTACGGTTCTGGTCCAATGTGTCCAATGTGGCATGTACACCACCTGCCAGCTGTTCAGAGGCCCTTCTCTGAGTATCTTTGCTTAATTATACAGCCTTCCTTAAATAAATCCTAGCATTAGAAAGCAAAAATCCCACATCGGCCTCATTATTTCAATGTTCCAAAAAAAGAATCCAGCACAAGTTATTTCCCCTTCAGGTATATTTGTCGAAAAGATATATTCACTTTCAAGGCTCAACTAAATTGATGGCAAGACTTGAGTCATATCCCATTATGTAGTGAGGAGGATACTTTGGGGCAGAAAAGTTTAATCAGGTCCTTCAAATAAATGAGACTGTTCTCCTTGCCCTATGCATCCCTGATATACTCATCACCATTACTCGGAGATCAATATGATTTAGGGGACATACCAACAAGGACATAAAAATAATAATGACTAATAATATTTATCACTGACATTTATATAATATTTTAAGGTCTGAATAGCATTTTAGATACATTATCTCACTTGAACCCCACAACCTTCTCAGGCTATAAGGAAAACATTGCCAATGGTGACCTATATCAAATAGATGAGCATGCACACGTACACACACACACACACACACACACACACACACACACGAGTTCCTGTCACATCTCTGCAATAAATGGAAACTATCTCTGAGTTAATCCTTCATTTAAATTTTTTTAACTTAAAAGTTTTAATCAACATAATTTATTTTCTCTTCCTCCTACCTCACCCCTGCTTGGAAAAGAAAGGAGGAAAGAGAGAAATAGACAGAGAGGGGGAGGAGGGAGGAAGGGAAGGAGAGGAAGACATAGATGGAGAGAAAGACAGAGAGCCAGAAACAGAGAGCTAGAAACAGAGAGCCAGAAACAGAAACAGAGAGAGACAGAGACAGAGAGAAAGGAAGGAAGGAAAGAAAAAAGGAAGGAAAAAAGAAAGGAACAAATGGAGAGAAAGAGCAAGAAAGGAAGAAAGGAGACAAGGAAGTAAGGAAGCCCTTGTAACAAATATGCATAATAAAACAAATTCCAGTGTTGTCTAAATACATATTTATGTATATAATTTTGCACCCTGAGTCCATCATCACCTTTTTTTATTTGAAAATTTGTATTTAATTGATTAATTAAGAAAAATTTTTCATGGTTACATGATTCATGTTCTTTCCCTCCCCCCTTCCCCCACTATAGCCAACAAGCAATTTTCACTGGGGTTTACATGTGTCATTGATCAAGACCTATTTCCATATTACTAATATTTGCACTAGGTGATTGTTTAGAGTCTACATACCTGATCATATCCCCATCAAACCATGTGATCAAGCAGTCATCATCACCTTTCTATCAGGAGGTGATCAGCATGTTTCATCACTGCTTGCCTAGATTTGTGGTTGGTCACTGCATTGATCAGAGTTCATAAGTCTTTCAAACTTATTTGTCTTCACATTATTGTTATTACATAAACCAACAGAACTGGGCTGCAGCCCAGATACAATAATCAGCACTGATGTTTGGGAGGGTAAGTCACACAGGTGACAGAAATGGGATTTGAATCCTGGATCTCTGATTTCATACCCAGGGTTCAAATTGTGGCACATGAATATAATGGGATATGACAGTGTTGTAAGAAACTACAAATATGAAGGATTCAGGGAACATGGGAGTGCATATAAACTGATACAGAATAAAGATAGCAAAAATCATGAAAACAATATACACAATGACTACAACAATGTAAAAGGAAAGAACTAAAGGAGTGAAAGTGATCATTGTATAATTATAATGACCAAGCCTGACCTTTGAGAAGAGGTGGGAAAATATACTTCCCTCCCTTCTTTGAATAGAGGAGAGCCTATGGATATCAGATATTGTATATACTATCAGCTAGGGCTTATGTGTTGGTTGGTTTTGCGGAAATGTTTTTTTTCACTCTGAATTTTCAGCTCTGGGAATTTGGTTGTACCCCATGTTGGAATGCTCCATCTCCTCAACTATGCCTACTGACTTCCCTAGTTTTCTTTAATTTCTAACTAAGATCTTATCTTTTAGCGGATGCCTTTCTTAATTCTAGTGTTTTCCCTCTGTTAATTATTTCCTATTTATCCTATGGTGTATATGGGGTGTTCAGGGAGGATTAGCACCTCTGGTATGAGGAACTGCCAAACCCTTTTAAGGGCTGCTCATCCACCTTTCACCCAACTCTCATTTGTGGCTCCAAGAAGTTGTAGCATATACAGCAGCCACAACCAGGTAAAACGGTCTTTAGCAAGCTAAACCAAGAGATTGGATGTTCTGAGGAAGAAGCAGCAATGTGTTCTCCAAAAAATTATATAGAAGCTGCTAGGGAAAAGAGCATCAAAAAAGGGTCAGAGAAAGAAGCAAAGAGTAGCACACTGGGGAAAGAAGTGACAGAATGATTATAGCTAGCAACAGAAAAAAAGAAAAGCTGTTTCTAATTTTTGATTTTCTTTCCTCTGCCAAGAAGAATGACTATTACATTAGAAAGAACACAACCAAAACATCTACCATAGAGGTGAGAAATGGATCTATGGCACAGGGGACAGAATACCAAGCATAGTGCTAGGAAGATCTGATTTCAAATCCAGCCTCAGATACTTCCTAGCTGTGTGACCCTGGGCAAGTCGGTTACCCCATTTTTCTCAGTTTCCTCTTTGTAGTAAGCAAAGGAAGAATGCAAAAGGATTTTGCAAAATGAACTTCATTTGATTGACAGGGACATGTGACAGAAGGTCACATGGGAGCCTGAGTCAAGATTCTAAGGTCCCAATTGTAAAACTCTCTCCTGGAGGAAGCTTTTGGAGGATATTGGGAGATTTTCCATTGTTCTACAAGGTTTCTGGCCAGCTTGAGTGAGTGAAAACCTACTTGGACTGACTGCTGGCAGCTGGACAGAAGACCAAAGAAGAACCATTTCTCTGCTAGACCTACTTTGGACATTTCTTCTGGGATCTTGACTCATATACTGGACTCTATTTTGTGAGATTATGTTTGGGGAACTTAATTTATTTAGCCTAGATAAGTTAGAAATTAAGATAGTTTTAAGGGAATTAGTTTTGGGGTTAAGATCAAGAACCTTCCCTTATTCTTTTACCCTCCTTCCTCTCAACATTCCCATAAATAAACTCAAAAAATATTTAGATGTTTTCCTTCTTGTTTCTTCCCCCTAATAATCCCACTTTAACATCTTCTATAAAATGAGCTGGGTTGGAAAAGGAAATGGCAAATCACTCCAGTATTTTTGCCAAGAAAATCTCAAATGGGGTCATGAAGAATAGGACATAACTGAAATGACTGAACAACACAAGCTGGCAAATAAGGAGGCAGTAAGAGAGTAAGTACCTAGTAATCTTTGATGAACTCAGTCCACTTAATCCATATGGATTACAAGACATTAAAGAAACTGGTGGATGTAATTGCCGAGTCACCACAAAAAAATGATTCCTGTATATGAATGTTTTTTTACATGATTGTTTGCATATTGTCTACTCTATTAGACTATGAGCTCTTTGAGAATAAGGGCTGTTTTTCTACTTTTTATGTTTATTGAATGACTATTAATCCCAGTTATGTGAAAAACAATGTTTTTTTTTTTTTAGTTCAGCCCCTTCATTTTATAGGGAAAAAAATTGTTTTAAGATTATAGAGAATGAAAGAGGTACCTTAGTACTAGCTATCAAATAAATATTGTACTTGGTGTTTTTAGGTTCAGGTCTGCCAAAAAGAAATTCATTTAATCTTTATCTTTATTTTATCTTTAATCTCTATCCAAGTCAGTTCAAGCTGGAAGAAAGAGAAGTCCAAACTGGCAGAGTCCTCCATGTAATAAGACAAGATTCTGCCCCAAGAAGATTTCAGGTAACATTTTTAGAAATCTGGAAAAGAAAAAAAAATGCTTAAAGTACAGCCTGAGTTCCAGTATTAAGGAGATTCCATTCCTTCAGGACCACTCCTCTCACTTCAGGAGTTAAACAAAGGGAGTGCCTCCCTTTCACTGTTATCATAATCTTTTCTCAATGGAAAAAGGTGGGTTCTAGCTGCCACACGGCTCCAAGAGATAAATATGTGGAGTTATTCTTTAATATCACCCATAATCCTGTTCCCTAAGAAAAGTCTTTTTGCCCTCTATCACCTAGTTTTCCAAGACACCTTTCCCAAGAGACTGGAAAGAGTTTTAAAGAAGAATATTATTTCTTAATATTTCCAGTTTTACTATAAATGAAGTAAATTGTGTGTGTTCATGGAGAAGAGCTAATGTTCCTATTTTCAAAAAAAGAGATGAGAACAGTTTGCATACTATTATTCCAGTGAGTTTACTTTCCTTCCTGGAACAATTGTTGAACAACCACTCAAATATCAGTAAACATCTTCAAAAAGAAGTGTTAGTATGAAAGAGCAAGCCGTCACTAAAACTAGATCATGCCACATTAACCTTATTTTTTTTTTCACATGATTACGGAGATAGTAGAGGGAAGTTGTAGACATAGTTTACCTAAATTTCAGTAAACCATTTATTAAAGTATCTCATACTGTCCTCATGGAAAAGATAGAGATGTGGATTAGATGATAATACAACTAAAAGGATTCAGAACTGGTTGAATGACCAACAAAGGCAAGTAAGAATTCAATGCCAGTTTAGCAGCTCTCCAAAGGATTTCCCTGAATAAGTTGTGCTTGTCTCCATTCTGTTTAACAGTTTAATCAAAGACTTGCATCAAAATAAAGATGACATGTTCAACACATTTGCAAATGATGCAAACCTGAGAATGACACTGGAGGACAGAGTCATGATTTAAAAGACACAGGATAAAGCAGGATATAATTAAATGAAATTCAATAGGGACAAATGTGAATTCTTATCCTTGGGCTCCAAAAATCAACTTCACAAGATTGGCTCACTTTTCTAACCATGATGCATCTCTCCATTTTCCTTTGAGTCACCAACAATCTAGATTCATATGAGATCACAGCATTTTGATATCAGCAACCTTAAAACACCATGAGAAAAAAATCAAACTGAGAATGGACACGTGATTTTATTGGGAATTTCCTGATGAGGAAAATTTATCGCCTAGTGCAAGATAGCACTTTCTTTGAAACTTAATTTTAAAGAATTACCTAGAGCATTGAGAAGTTAAAGGTCTTGTCCAGAGACACAAGACAATATATATTCAAGGCAGGACTTGGATGCAAGGCTTTTTGATTCTGATGCCAGTTTTTTATCCATAGCATCAAACTAAAAAGGCCCAGAAGCCACCTCAGTCAAAAAACACAATTTCTTGTCAAGTAGACAGACATATTAGCCAAGGGGATCATCTGTTTAAAATATGAACTTAATCACAATAGATAACAGAGAAGAATGGTAGAAGACTATGAGCAGTATTGCTTTTTAAAACATTGAAAGGTGGTAGAAGGAAAAAAGATTATTCAGAAACTGTGGCATAGGATGCAACTGAGTTACATCATACCAAGAGCATCTTGTAAATAATAGTGGAAGGGCAATAAACAAATTTTGAAATGAAAAATACTACTCCCTAAAATGCGTATCAAGAGGGCATCAATAACCCCTATCCCATATACCTATTTTTTCATATAAAGACATTACATAAAATCTTTATGATTTTTATCTACACAATTATTGAAAATGGCCTAAAAATATGAGAAGGAAATAGGCATTTGCAAAACCCTCCTCTACAGTAGCCCACATCTTCAGAGTCACACAAATGCATGGGGGAAAGGACTGGGCTGCATTTGGGAAACTGGACAGCATCTTCAACTTTTTTCAAATTGATTCCTGAAATAAAAATATACCTTTTAAAAATCAATATTCTTCCAGTGAGGTTTTATGACTGTGAATCATAGAATTAAATAATCTCTGAAGAATCAAAATTGTAAGTGACTCAAAGGACAATGAAAACATGTATAAAAGCCATAAGTATTCTGCAGGGGTTGCCAACTATGAATTATACACATGTGACATAAAGATGTCATCCAGGAATGGTATGATGATTAAAAAAGGGGTAGGACAATCACGTAATGAGACCAAGGAATAACAAATGGAGATATCGAAAGTGTTAGTCCCTAGAAAAATTTAAAAGGCAAAGGGTACCTACAATATGATACAGAGAAACATCACTTGAATTATGGAATATGAGTTTTAATTCTATCTAACTACCTGTGTGACCTTGGACAGGTCATTTAATCTCCTTGGGTCTTCATTTCCTCATCTGAAAAATGAGAGTGTTGGACACACTAAGAATCTCTGAGCTCTCTTCCTGCTCTAAATCTATGCTTCTATGTATAAGACATCTTCTGGATTCTTTTGGAAATGCAAAGAATAAAAACATAATATGGTAGAAACATTCACACTCTACTAAAGACTATGAGTATGTGAATAGATATGCTACCTAATAGAATATGATACATACCACAAGATAGGAACAAAGTCCAATGGTGCTTCACTTCCATTTGAAGGTACAGGGAAAGATATCATGGAAGAAGTATCATTTGTGCTAGGCTGCAAGAATTTTGACATAGTAGCTCATATTTATACAGCTCTTTAAGCTCTGCAAATAGCTTTACATATATTATCTCACTGGATCTTCAAAACAACCCTGGGAAGTAACTCTATTATTATTCCCATTTTTCACATGAAGAAACTAAAACATATGGGGTCATGGAATCTGGTGTCTGAGCCTGGAGTTGAATTCATCTTCCTGATTCTAGGTCCAGTACTCTATCCATTGTGCAATCTAGTTGCCTAAGACAGAGACTAAGATGTGGTATGCCCAGGAAAGAGTACAGAATGAGCAAAAGAAATTGTTTCCATCTCCCTATTTCTACTCAGGGACTAGTGCTTACCTCTGATCAACACTCACTGCTAATATTAACAACTGAAGCTGTTACTGTATCTTTCTATCTTCTGAGACTCAAATTATATCAATGGGAAATTTTTTATGTGAGAGAATAATCACTTGTATGAAGTAAAACTGGAAAAAGATAATTTTTAAGAGGCAAAGGGAGCAGTCAGATGATTATTAAGAACCAGGCCTAGAGAGGGGAGGTCCAGTATTCAAATCTGGTCTCAGACGCTTCCTGGGCAAGTCACTTAACCCCTTCCCCATCACTATCTAGCCCTTACTACTCTTCTGCCTTGGAACAATACACAGTATTGATTCTCAGATGGAAGGTAATAGGTTTTTTTTTAAGACATAGAAGAAGCTCTCCAGGATGTTGGGTAGAAAAATCTATGGAGGATTTGTGGAAGTACACAGAGAAGAACTGCACAAGGCAAAAAGATGGAGTTTCAAAGTGATATGTACTCCTTTGATCCAGTAATGCCACTAGTTGGTCTGTATTCCAAAGAGATATTAAAAGGGGGGAAAGGACCTACGTGTACAAAAATATTTATAGCAGTTCTTTTTGTAGTGGCAAAGAATTGGAAGTTAAGGGTATGTCCTAAACATATTGTGGTACATGGTGAAGAAATGATAAGCAAGATAATTTCAGAAAAAGCTGAAAAGAACTGTGAGAACTGATGCAGAGCAAAATAAGCAGGCCTGGGAGATCATTGTACACAATAACAGCAATATCAGTTGATGATTATCTCTAAAAACTTGGCTATTCTCAGCAATGCAATGATCTGGGATAATCCTGGAAAATATGATGAGGAATGGTATCCACCTCCAGAGAAAGAAGCAACGGAATCATCTTCACATCAGTATATTTATGGTTTATTTGGGGATTTTGATTATGTATGAGTATGCTCTTATAACAATGACCAACATGGAAGTATGCTTTACATGACAATTAAAAATATTTTAAGTGGCATGTACTGTTGGGAGAAGGTATATCAGTGACCTAGGAGATCCTTTAGAGTGCTGAAATAATAAAAACTAAAATTCATATTAGCATTTTTTTGGTTTACAAAGCATTTCTCTTTCAATTTCTCTTCCATGGGATGCTAATATCTCCATACTACAGATAAGAAAACTGGAATTCAAAGAGGTGAAGTAATTTGCCCAGTGTCAGAGCTGGGGTTTATAAAATTCTAGAATCTTAAGATCATAGGATCCTTGAATTAGAACTGTAAGGGGCCTTAGAGGTCCAATCTTCTCATCACAAATGGGGAAAATAAATCTTCCAAAAGTGAAGTAACTTGTCTAGGGTAACACATCTACTAAGTGTCAGAGATGGGATTTAAACAGGCTTTCTTATTCCTAGTCCAAGAATCTGCCAGTCTGCTTTACCACATCACCTCAGGTGGTCATGGAAAGTATCAGAGATGATATAGGATAAATGCCTTGAGTATATCTGTGGTTCTATATTTGATTTCTAGATGGAGGAGAGAGCCTTAAAGAAAAGAAAAAAAAAGGAGGCTATTCCTCCTTAGATTTTGCATTGTTATTTAGAGGTCTCATCTATTAGAATTTGAATCAGAACCTAATGGCAATATTAAGTTTGATTAATGCTTTGTCATTTTATGATTTTACTTATTTATTATTCATCTTTAATCACATGAAGGAACCAGAGTTACTAAGTGCCTTGGATTCTACAATTGTTTACTCTGTGCCTGAATGACTCACCTTGGTGGAATGGCTGCTTTTCTCCTAGTCTTGAGAAAGAGAAATGTCTGAAGTTAAATTTGACCTCAGTTTCCTGATTCTAAGTTAAACACATCATACCACCCAGTTGCCTCAAGTGGAGACTGGAGATAGAGAAGTAGCATTCTCTGGAGAGAGGATATCCACAATTATATCTATATCTATGTATGTGGGAGTATGTATACACATATATGAGTATAAATATATATGCATATATACATATAGTCTTAGGAAAGGAATAGCTTTAGTACAATGATTTTATAACTTGGAAAAATGAAATGTAATTAGGGTATGAAAGAGAGGCAGTCATTCTGGGTATAGAGAATGTACAGGGGGTTTAACAGAGTAGTACAAAGCCAAGAATACCAAACCAGGAGTACAAAGATTTGGACTCTGGTACTATCTCTGCAATTAACAAATTATGCAATCTAACATATTCTCAGTGCCTTCATTACCCTAGCTCCAAAAATCCAAGTTCTATTGTTGTTCTGACATGCCATGAATCTAAGGATTCTGGAAGTGCTGGTGGCTGAGTGGTGTAGCAATAACAAGATGCAACCAAAAGCCAATATATATCTTTTCAACTCCTTACTCCAATACTTAGTTCAGAACATTATTGTTTTCCCCTAGGGGGAAAAAAAAAAAGCATGGACTGCAGAGCAAGAAGGCTTTGGATTCAAATCCTGCCTTCATGACTTCCTACCTGTGTGACCTGGGGGAAATCACCCTCCATGGACCTCAGTTTCTTTACCTGTAAATTGAGACATGGTAGAACTAGATGATCTTTAGGATTTCCTTCTAGTCCCAAATTTTGAGATTCTTGAAATCCATTCAGGATAAAAAAAAAAGGAAAGGTGACATTAAGAACAACAAGAAGAAAAATGGTACCTGCAAGGATCTGCCTTGTTTTGGAACCATCTTTTTAGGCCATTTCCTCTGAATACAGCTGGAATCCCTTATGATGGGAGAACATGCTAAGCAGGTATGCAAGAAGAGAAATCCACCAATGTGCACAGATGTTTTGGTTTCTTACTACCATATCTAGGTCGTCATTGAACCCATATGAAAGCTCTCTTCCATCCTAACATGAGTAAACAACCTAGTACCAGAGGCAGGAGACCAAGGTTCTATTCCCATTTAAGCTACTAACAATCTTTGTGATTTGGGGTACTTCTCCAATACTTAGAATCTTTGATTTGGAAGGACCCTCAGAGGAAATCTTGTCCCAATTCCTACATGAACAATGATTTTCTCAAAGCCTCAGTTTTTTCATCTCTAGGGAAAGGAATAGAGAGGATCTCTAAGGCCCCTCACAAGTCTCAACATTCTACTGGTGGCACAGAGGATAGAGCACTGGAAACAGGAGGATCTACGTTCAAAATGTGCCTCAGAGAGTAGCTCTGAGCATTAGCTTCCTTATCTCTAAAATGAGGGAGTTGGATTCCAGCCTAAATCTCCAATTCTAAGACAATGTCTTTTTTTTTTCACTTTTATTAATAGCATGATTCAGGACAGCTAAGCCCCATTCAGCCATCTCAGATTCCTTAGCATTCTAAGGGCAGGACCACTAAGTCAGAAGGCCAAAGGGATTTAGATATGATTATTCTGCCCCAGGAGAAGGGAACAGAAGTATTACAGCTATTCTGGAAAAAAAGAAAACAGACTGGTTCTTGAAGAAAGTGAGGAGGGATGGTCAGAGGAGAAAAAAAATCCCATTTATTTAATACAAGCAAGGTACATAGAGATGAAAGTTCATTCTCTTTGTAGTGTCTTATGATTGAAAAGAAAGCAAATAAAATAGGCAATAAACAAGTGAACAAATAAACTAGATGCATGGAGAGATGACAGACAGACAGACAGACATGAGAAGAAGGCGGGTATGGAAAGGCTCAGAGTTTGTCTACACCCTGACATCCCAGAAAAACCAACCTGCCAGCTGCCAGTGTGTAGAACCAGGTCCTGGGCTGTCTCATGCTGACTCAGCAGGGACAGACTGCCTAAACTCGTGACTCATCCATCATTGCCACCCAGAGAGGGCAAAGCCAGCACAAATTCCCCTAGCCTCCCCTGGCTGTTGGCCCACTGCTGTCTCCACCTCCTGCTGCTTGGGGAAGGCTCAGAGGTGCCAGACTCCCAGTCTCTAGCCTCTCCCTCTCTCCTGAGGAGTGATGCGTGCCAAAGACAGATGGAAGATACCAATCAAGGTTGGGCTAACCTAATCCTAGCACATCAACAGGGCTCCCCATTAGACCCCTGTTATGTCTAAAAGAGACAGGCTATCATTTTTAGTCACATGGGCTAATGCAACCAGAAGCCTTCCATGCAGAATAATAAAATGGTCAAATTGAATGTGGCTTTGGAGATTGTCTCATCCAATCCCATCATTGTATACACGAGGAAACAGACCCAGAAAGTTTCTGACTAGCCCAAGGTGACACAGTTAGCGAATGGAAGAGACAGAAAGAGAATACCTGGTCCATGGCTCATTCTACTCACAACAATCAGTGAGATGTGGTACAAATCATCAGGAGAGACCAATATCTGAATCCTGCCTCTGATACGAAAGTTATGTGACCCTGGGCGAGTCACAAAGCCTCGACTCTAAGACAGAAAATCTGCCACAGCCCCTATCTTACAGCATCGTTACGGAGGACCAAATGAAATAATATATATGTAAAAGCATTACAAAACTGAAAATATCATAAAAGTCAGCAGTAATAGATAGCTGTGATTATAACCATTACACCACACAAAGCTTAAAGTATATAAAATATAATTGAATCCTCAGGAGTCTTTCTCTTTCTGTGTCTATATTCTAAAAAGTTCCTTTGGATTTCTACATTCTGATTTGTCCCCTTGTCCTGGAGCTGGGCAAAAAAGAAAAGTATAAAAGGATTATCCAAAGCTGCCAAGCTCTCCAACTTTTCACAGGTTCGACATTCCATTCTTCTAGGCAGCTGGTGGTACAGTGAATTAAGAGAACAGGAAGACCAGAGTTCAGATCTGACCTCAGATACTGATTAGCTGTGTGACCCGAGACAAGTCATTTAATCTGTTTGCTTCAGTTTCCTCATCTGTTAAATGGAGATAATAAAAGCTGCTGTCTCTTAAGAGTTATTATGAGCATAAATGAGATAATAATTGTTAAGCACTTACCATTTTGCCCAGCTGTTGTCCTTTGTACTTGAAGAGGACCAAAATGACATCACTGGTGATGTCTATTGACGCATATAAAATGTTTTTTAAGTGAGGCTGAATTGCACAAAGTCATTAGCTTCACTCTTTTCCAGAATCATAGAAGTCCAGTGGCAAAACAAGAGTTAGAATGACTGCACATAGTAGTCTCTATATAAATGTTAGCTATTATTATTATTATTAACCTCTGTTTTCCTCAGTTTCCTCTACTGCAAAATTAGAATAATAATGCCTACTTCACATGAGAGTTCTGAGGATCAAATGAGATAATATTTTTTAAATTATTTAACAGTGCTTGGCACACAGTAGGCATTATATAAATGCTTATTCCTTTCACAGATTTGCTATGCAGCTATTTGGGGTATTCCCCACAATGCCCTACTTCTTCAGCACCAGCACTCTTTTAGGGCTTCTCTCTTATGTATGTCTACACATATAGACATATATAAACACATATATGACTATACACATACACGCAAACAAAAATGCATGTGTGTATACATATATACATGGATCAAAGAAAGAGGAAGAAGATCAATAATTACAAATTGTAGCTCTTTTCAAGGTAACAAGGAATGGGAATTGGTGTCCATCTATTGGAGAATGGCTGAACAAGTTATAGCATGCAAATTTGATGGAATATGATTGTGCTATAAGAAATGATGAAGGGGGCAGTTTCAGAAAGACCTACAAAGATTTATATAAACTGATGCAAAGTTAATTGGACAGATCCACAAGTGTAATTTATATAATTACTCAAACATTATTATAAAAATACACAAAAATTAAGAAAAAGGAAAAAAAAGGTTGTCAAGTAAGAATTTTTTTTAAACAGAGAAGAAAGCAGAAGTAGTTTCAAAATGGGACACAGACAAGCAGGGCATTTTTAAACTATTTATTAAATTTAATATTTTTGAATGCTTAATATTTTAAATACTTACAAATAAAATATCAATTTTTAAATTAAAAAACTATCTTTATGAATTTTAAAATAAAATTTAATTTAAAACCAAAGTATAGATAAAAGATGTACACTATCATGTAATTTTTTTCTTTTCTTTTTGTTTTATTGATGATTGTAAAATTTATAAAAACAAAAGCAAAGATGACTAGCAATTTCAACTACCATCCTTTTCTTTTATCAGAACTCTTCAGTTTATGATTAATATTTATGTGAGACTTCATGGTTTATGATATTCTTTCCTTCAGAAAAGTTTATTTAACTTGACCAGGGTCACACAATTGGTAATTATCCAACCACACAACCAGTCAGCTGGTTGACCACAGCTCAAACCATTCCAGAGGAACCCCACCAATCTCCCAAAACACTGCCCATGGGAGTTTTATTCTTGCCTAATAGAAGGTTCAGTTGGTTGTTTTTAAGTTGTGTCCATTCTTTGTGACCCTATTTGGGGTTTTCTTGGCAAAGATACTGGAGTGGTTTGCCATTTTCTTCTCCAGCTCATTTTAATAAATGAGGGAACTAAATAAGGCAAATAGGGCTAAATAACTTGCCCAGGACCATATGGCTAATAAAGTGTCTGAGGCCAGATTTGAACTCAGGCCCAGTGCTCTGTCTACTGAGCCACCTAGCTGCCCTAAATAATAGAATGCAGTCTGTTATGTGAAAGAAATGGAGAATTATATGTAATCTGGCAAACAAAGTGAAAGAGTAAAACAAGAACAATTCACAGAATAAGATTTCTCCTCCCCTAAACCCAGATGATATAGTCACAGAATGTAGCTATAAAGGATGATATTTTATTACATTAGTAAGATGAAACACTGATAGTTTTGTAAGGTACAAACACCTCATTGGGTCAAGAAAGTAACAACTGGATTGGCCAAATGGACAAATTAGCTGCATCCTTTCATGTTTTATATAACTAAGCCAGAAGAACAATTCAGGAAAGAACAATTTCAGCAATTTAACAGAGAAAAAATTGCAAAAACTGCCTGTTGAGGAAATCCTTGCAAGACAGTAAAAAGGAAATTTCTTTCTCCTTCCTTCCATCACTGGCCATTGATTTCTGAAGGGAGCATAGATAAACACTTCAAATAGAGAAACACAGAGACCCAAGGGAAGAAACAGCTTCAAGGAGTGTGATATCTGGCAGCACAGAAAAGAGTTGACCTACTGAAAAGAACAAACCTGTATTAGCAACACTTTGGCAGCCAGAAAACTGTGTGGGGCTCTATGAAAAAAGAAAGAACTTCCAAGCCCTATACTACCACAAATTGTACCTCTTTTATTGCTGTTGTTCAGTTGTTTCAGCCTTTTCTGACACTTTGTGACCCTACTTGGAGTTTTCTTGGCAAAGATACTGGAATAGTTTGCTATTTCCTTCTCCAGATCATTTTGCAAATGAGGAAACTGAGGCAAACAGTGTTAACTAATTTGCTCAGTCACACAGCTAGAAAGTATCTGAGGACAGTTTTGGATTCAGGAAGATGAATTTTCTTACTCTAGCTCTGCCACTCTATCCACTGCTGTCAACAATATATTTTTTTTCTTTGCCTATACTTATTCCTTCAATTTTTTTCTAGTCCTATTGCTATGTTATTATCATTCAGTTGTTTCAGTCATGTCTGAAATGAACTGGAGAAGGAAATGGCAAACGACTCTATTAACTTTTTGCCAAGAAAACCCCAAATGGGGGTCACTAAGAGTCAGGCAAATTGAACAACAGCAATTTTTGTTACAAGGCAGAATTCTCTTTTTTAAGGGGTAAGGGGAGGGGTAGTTAGAGGTGAGTTGGGATATTTTAAAAAATGAGTGATGTTTAAGGGAAAAAATCATCCATAGAACTACTTTTATGATGTCATCTAAATCCTGTCTTTCTACCGAACCATATAACCCCACTCAAATAGAGGGGCAGGGTTGCATGTCTCTCCACTTTCCACCAAGAAACAGTTAAATATCAAATCCTCAGTTACTGAACAGCAACATCCCACACACCCACCTCACTTCCTTCCCCAAACAGATTGCTCTGTTAAAAATGAGACTGACGTTAGGAAGTTGGCAAAGTTCTTTCTCAGCAAATCTCTGCTGGAAAGTCTCTAATGTCTTAAAAGCCTTTGGAAATTCATCATCTTTTCACTGCTTTGTTGAAGGCTCTTACTCAGCAATAGGAATGGGGAAATGGTACCATAGGCACATAGCTGGTATTCTCTGTGGGACTCCTGCCTGATGATGATAGCTAACATTTATACAGTGGTTACTATGTGCCAGGCAGTGTGCTAAGCACTTCACAAATATCATCTCATTTGATCCTTACAACAACCCTGGGAGGTGGGTACTATAATAATCTCCACTTACAGATGGGGAAACTGAGGCAAAGAGAGGTTAAGTGACTTGCCCAGGTCACATAGCTCGATGATAAGGAACCCCCTTAATTTGAAGACTTGCATTATCCAAAAGGTCTTTGGAATACTCTCTGCCAAAGTTCTGATAAACATTAAGACTACTCTAAGTTCCTTTTTTCCCTTCTGAAGAAAGACTGAAATTGAAGATGCAATTATTCATTTCTTCCTGGCCATGTGTCCTTGGATCCCACTTTCCTGTAAATAGCCAACCTCCCCCATTAGTCCATCTAATAATGTCTAACAATCCAGCATCACTTTTCCAGTCTATTAGTTGTTTGCTTTTTTTCAGGCTCAATCGGACAAACTGAAGGATACTCATATTATTTCTAATCAGAGAACATAACGGGCTTGATTCTGTCCATGAGAAGGGAATAGACCACTCACCCTAGGACAGTACTCAAATGATGTTCTCTAGGGTACCTAATGACCTTCAAAAAGCAAGAAATTTCTTCCTTTAGGGCTAGCATGACCTCATGGAAAGACCCCTGAATGGAGAATAACAACAATAACAATCACAAAAGGTATCATTTATGTAAACACTTTGAAGTATGCCCTTACAACAACCCCGGGAAGTAGGTGCTATGATTATCTCCATTTTATAGATGAAGAAACTGAGGTAGACCTGTCCATTGCCACACAGCTAGTGTTTGAGGCTAGATTTGAACTTGGGTCTTTTTGACACCAAATATAGCACTTGGGGAATCAGGCAAGAGAGATTTTAGTCCTTGTTCAGCCACTTATTTTCTTTATGACTTTGGGCACATCATCTCACTCCTCTGGGCTCCAGTTTCCTCACCTGTAAAATGAGAGGAAGGGACAAGATGACCTCGAAAATCCCATCCAGCTCTGATGTCCTACGATTCTAGTATGCCTAATAATAGTGATGATGAACTATATAAAGGACTGGTCCTGGTAGGATTCCTTTCGGTCCACTTGTTCCAAGGACATTCCAGAAATTAATCCACTTTTTTTGGCTATGTTCTAATGATGGGCTCAGAGAGCAAGCTCATTGCACCCCCAGAACTGAAGGTAAAGCAGAGTAACAGCAATTACATCAAAGCTGAGTCCAGAGACTTGGTAGTAAACAGAGCCACTAGTCTAGTAGTATTATGATTCAAATACTTGGTAATTAACCACAATTGTCTTTTTTATTTGTTCAAAATGTATTCTTTATCAATTTAGAGACAAATACCAAACTTCATTACAAAAAAAACCTATTATGACATGTTTATTTTTAAATATTTATTTTATAAGAATTTGTTTCTCTCTCTCTCTCTCTCTCTCTCTCTCTCTCTCTCTCTCTCTCTCTCTCTCTCTCTCTCTCTCTCTCTCTCTCCCTTCCTCCTGTCCCTTCTCTCCCTCCCTCCCTACCCCCTCCAATAGAACAATAACAAAAACAAATAAAACAAAAAAATCCACCAAACAAACCCTCAGATAGCAAAATAAATATCCACCTTGGTCAGGCTCTAATTAGAGAGCTCATTCTGAGCTTTAATTATATCACCTCTCTGGCAAGAGGAAGATTGGCCATAGTTTTTCATTTGACTGCTATCCTTAACGCCATTCACAACTCTGTTGCTTTCTGCCTTGACCTCTAAAACACAATTCCAGCCTCAGACAGAATCTGATTCACACTATTTCTCAACCTACACTAGCATTGGTGAGAATATCTAACTCTTAAGCCACCCAAAGCAATCAGCAATCCCAAGTTGAGACTGTTTCTCTCTTTTTTTGTTGTTGAGTCATTGTATTTGACTCTCATAACTCCATTTCTTGGCAAAAAATATTGGAATAGTTTGCCATTTCCTTTTCCAACTCATTTGACAGATGAGGAAACTGAGGCAAATAGGGTTAAGTGACTTGCCCAGGGTCCTTTCCCCAATTTTACAGATGTTAAAAATGTGGCCCTTAAGATAGGATTGATCCAAATTCAATCAATAAGTCAAATTTCATTGATTAAGTGTATACTATGTGTCAGGGATGACTAAATGCTAAAGCAAAGAGAGGGAAAAAATAGAATCGCTGTCCTCAAGGAACTTGCTTTCTAATGGGACATACAACATGCAAATAAGTTTGTACAAGATACAGATAGTATACATAACAGGTAACTTCAGAGAGTTGGCAATAGCAGTAAGGAAGCAGGCCAGGGAAAGGCCTCCTACTGCAGAAGATAGCTTTTGAGCTAAGTCTTAAAGGAAACCCAAGAGTCCAGAAAATGGAACTGAAATGAGGGCATTTGAGACAATGGGCATCAGGATAAAAAGGCCTGGACTATGGAAATGGAGTGACCTTGGCAAGGAGGAGCAAGGCTATTGTGATGGATCTTTGTAGACTTTGTGGAATGGAGTAGATAGAGTAGAAGAAGTCAGGAAAGGGAGAAAAAATCCTGCGGATTTATAAGAACCAAAGGATCTTATTTTTTATCAAAAGCAAATTCATTTTGTTACTAAAAAGGCTTTTGCACTAGGTGATTAACATAGGGTATTCCAAAAGTCTTATTCCATTTTTAAGCTACAGTAAGCTTAAAATTTCAATTTTATTTTTGTATGGTTGTTTTCAGTTGTGTCCAACTCTTTGTGACCCCATTCAGGGTTTTCTTGGCAAAGATACTAAAGTACTTTGCCATTACCTTCTCCACCTAATTTTACAGATAAGGAAACTGAGGCAAATAGAGTTACACAGTTAATAAATGTCAAAGGCCAGATTTGAACTTAGGAAGATGAGTCTTCTTAACTCCAAGTCTGGCATTCTATCCCCTATGATACCTAGCTGTTCTGGCATTATTTTTTTAGAGGGGGTATTTTGTTTAAAGTTATTTTTATAAAAGTTTGCTATTTTTCTTTTCTACTGACCATCTCTGGTATAATAACAATAATAAAACAACAAAAACTCTCAAAATAAATGCACATAGTACAATAAACTAAATGTTGGCCAAGTTTAAATTACACATATCTCTCACTTTGGACTTAAAGTTCATTACCTCTCCTACATTTCTATCAGCTCCATTTAACTGATGTCACTTAACTGTTTGCCTCAGTTTCCTCATTTGTAAAAATGAACTGGAGAAGGAAATGGCAAACCACTCAAGTCTCTCTGCCAAGAAAACCCCAAATGGAGTCCCAAAGTGTCAGACATGACTGAAGCATGACAAAAAAAAAAACAACCAGAAACCAACAGACAAACTAATATTACAAGCCAACTAGGTGGCACAATGGATATAGCACCAGACCTGGAGTTAGGAAGACCTGAGTTCAAATATGACCTAAGACATTTACTACCTTTGTGATCCTAGGCAAGCCACTTAACTCTGACTCAGTAACTGTCTCAGTTTCCTCACCTGTAAAATGAACTGGAGAAGGAAATAGCAGGTTACTCCAGTATCTCTGCCAAGAAAACCCCAAATAGTCACAAAGAATCAGGCATGACCAAAATAATTGCACAACAAAAGTATGTTTCACATTTCTGTTCTGCAGGTTTTAAGCTGAAGCTACTGCTTTCCAGTAGCTTTCAAGACACTAAAGTTTATGAGGGCAGCTGGGTTGCTCAGTGGATAGAGCCAGGCCTAGAGACAGGAGGTCCTGGGTTCAAATCTGGATTCAGATACTTCCTAGCTGTGTGACCTTGGGCAAGTCACTTAACCCCCACTGCCTAGTCCTTACTGTTCTTCTGCCTTAGAATAAATATTGATTCTAAGGCAGAAGGTAAGGGTTGTTTTTTTTTTTAATTTTTTAAGACTCTAAAGCTTATTTGGAACACCCATATAAGCCACTCTGCCAAGCAAAAATAATTAATCTAGAACATTCTATATAGAAACCTTTGACCTATAAGCACAGAAAATATATATATTTTTATAGATCCAACATTATGTGCTGGAGTTATAATGAGAGACTTTAAGGGACATACTGCTCCTGAGATAGGGAGTTCCATTTCTGTCACCAAGACTATAAGACTCCCAGACTCCCAGCAGATGTCCCCAAACCTCCACTGACACAGAAAGGATGCAGTGAGATGGTAATAAGAATTTAAACCCAGCAGAAATGATTGCTGTATCAGCAATACTGTCTATGGTATGGTTGTTTTTTTTTTATCCTGGCTTTCTATTAAGAATAGAATTCCAACTATAACAGAAATCCTATTATAACAAAAATTTCCACATAATAAAGGGATTTCTGGGTCCCAAAATCATTTCTTTCAAGCAACGGTAGATAAATAAAAATTCTTCCAAGGACACTAAGCCAAAAAATCTCAGAGTTTGCTCTATAACAAGACATAGTCTAGCTGTCTATTTTCATATGACATTTTAGTTTGCAACAGTCAAATTTAAATTAAAGCAGTTAATATATAAATAAATTGATCATTATGCCTGGCTCCCTATGATTCCCCTCTCTTATCCTGCTGTAGGAGGTTGGATTAGAGCAGAGACTCTTAACCTAGGGTCTACAAATTTTTATGAAACAAAAATTTGATATCTCTATTTCAATATAATAGTTCTCCTTTGTAATCCTCTGTATTTTATTTTATGCATTTAAAGGCATTATTCTGAGCAGGGAGTCATAGTCTTCTCCAAACTTCAAGGAGACCCTTGATACAAAAAACAATGTCAAATACCATATATAACTGGAAAACGGGTATGTACAATGTTAAAAGGATGGTAAGATAATTATTTTTATTACACAGGGGTTTTGAGCCAGGAATCTTCAATCTTGGGTTCTAGACCCAGACACATCTGAGATTGTCTCTACCAGTGAAAAGGAAATAATTATTTTTTGAAAAGGAAGCTTTATGGTAGATCTCAAAATACCCTTGTGGCATTTCTAATTGAATTTTCTTCTTTCCTCAAAGACTTAAAATAGATATTTTTCAGATCCCTCTTTCCCAATATAAAATAATCTAAAACGGTCAATGTACCATAGTCTTGACCTCACACTCAACAGTGGTTATGACTTTGCATTAGGGTGAATTGTCAAGGTCCACTTCCCTCAAAGCAAACAGGAAGGTTCCTCATATGTTTCATGTCTAGGGCAGGCTGATTATTAGTACTGTGCCTGTGTGCTATAAGAGAAGAATTCTCTTTCAGTGAGTCAAAGTTTCCAAAAAGCCATGAGTTTTTTTAGCATGCATTTGTTTCAGACTAGATTGAAGGAGATGCTATTTTCCTGTTTTGCTAAGTTATATGATCAAACTTATTTCCCTCCTTCTCTTCCCTTCCTACTCCTGGTGTTGGCAGGCAATTCAATCCTGCAAAACCCATTTCCATATTGATTATTTTTGTAATGGAGTCATCTTATAAAATCAAAACCTCAAAATATAAATCCAAATAAACAACTGAAAAATTGTATGCTTTCATCTGCATTCTTTTTTTTTTAAATATATTTTATTTGATCATTTCCAAGCATTATTTGTTAAAGACATAGATAATTTTCTTTTCCTCCCCCCCCACCCCCCATAGCCAACGCGTAAGTCCACTGGGCATTAGATGTTTTCTTGATTTGAACCCATTGCTTTGTTGATAGTATTTGCATTAGAGTGTTCATTTAGAGTCTATCCTCTGTCTTGTCCCCTCAACCTCTGTAGTCAGGCAGTTGCTTTTTCTCGGTGTTTCCACTCCCATAGTTTATCCTTTGCTTATGAATGGTGTTTTTTTTCTCCTGGATCCCTGAAAGTTGTTCAGGGACATTACACTGCCACTAATGGAGAAGTCCATTATGTTCGATTATACCACAGTGTATTAGTCTCTGTGTACAATGTTCTCCTGGTTCTGCTCCTCTCGCTCTGCATCACTTCCTGGAGGTTTTCATCTGCATTCTAACTCCAATGGTTCTTTCTCTGGAGGTGGATAACATTCTTTGTCATAAGTCCCTCAGAACTCTCAGTTGATCATTCCACAATATTGCTGCTACTCTATACAATGTTTTCCTGGTTCTGCTCATGTAGGTCTTTCCAGCTCTTGCTGAATTCATCCTGTTCATCATTCCTTGCAGCACAATAGTACTCCATCACCATCATATACCACAATTTGTTCAGCCATTCCCCAATTAATGGCTATCTCTTCAATTTCTAATTCTTTGCACCACAAAAAGAAAAGGTATAAATATTTTTGTACAAGCAGGTCCATTCCCATTTTTAAACATCCCTTTGGGATACTAGTAGTGGTATTACAAGATCACCGGGTATGCATTGTTTTGTAGCCCTTTGGACATAATACAAATTGCCCTCCTGAATGATTAGATCAGTTCACAACTCTAACAGTAATGCATTAGTGTCCCAATTTTGCCACATCTCCTTCAACAGTTATCATTTTTCTTTACCAACATATTGGCCGATCTGATAGGTATGAGGAGGTACCACAAATAGTTTAATTTGCATTTCTCTAGTCAAGAGGATTTAGAACATTTTTCATATGATTATTGATAGCTTTGATTTCTTCATATGAATACTGCCTATTCATATCCTTTGACCATTTTTCAAGTGGGGAATGAGTTGTATTCTTATAAATTTGACTTAATTCTTTATATATTTAAAAACTAGACCTTTATATGAGAAGTTGTAAAAAATCTTTTCCCAGTTTGTTGTTTTTCTTCTAATCTTGGTTGCATTGGTTTTATCTGTACAAACCCTTTTTAATTTAATATAATAAAAATTAATCATTTTACATCTTGTGATGTTCTTTATCTTGTTTGGTCATAAATTCTTCCCTTCTATTCTATGTTCCCCTAATTTACTTCTAATATCACCTTTTACATCTAAGAGATATTTTTAAATGATTAAAACTAAGTTGTTGAAATCCAGCTTCCATCCAGACTTTGTCTACAGAGTCAGAATGCTAGCTATGAAAAACCTAGGGAACCTCTACTCTGTTAGAATTATCTCTTTCTGCCACCCTGATTTAAAACAACTTCTCTTTATCATTCTTTTTATTAAACCATTGCCTTCTGTCTTAGAATCGATTGATTCCAAGACAGAGGAGTGGTAAGGGCTAGGCATTGGGGGTTAGTGACTTACCCAGGGTCACACAACTATTCATAGTAGGTGCTTAATAAATGTTTAGGGAATTGAAGGGGATGTAGGATAGGACATATGTGCTATGTCCAACATATGTTGTTATACACATGAAGAAATTAGGAACTATGACAGTGGTGAGGAGGAGGTATATGCCAGAGAGAACTTGGATTTAGATTAACAGAGGCAAAAACAGAAAGGATATTATTGTCATCAGAGTATATCAATCACCTGGAAAGGAGAGGAAATAGGTAAGGAGTTAGGAAAAATAAAACAAAAGCCTCTCATAGAGGCATGATATAATAGGAGAATTCCATCATATATCTGCTGGAAGTTCCTTTAAGCTATAGGTTTAAAAAAAACTATAGACTAGGCTTTGATTCCTGGAAAAATTCTAAATTAAAATCAAATCTGAAATTTTAAACAAAGAGATGATTAGGGAATATATCTAGAAAAGGAAATCATGATCAGAAGGGTCTAGCCTGGCTTCACTGAGAGCAAAACATACTAGACCAACTTCATTCTTTTTTTGGCCAGTGTTATTAGACTAGTATAAAAGGGAAATATTATAAATATATCCCTCCTAATATTGTATGCACATCTACATATACATTCAATATTAGGAGATTTTCTGAGCCTTTTATGGTGGCATAATTCCTGGCATACAGTAAGTACTTAATAAATGCTTTATCTATGAATCTAGTCTTGTTGCCATGATGGATGGAAGTGGAGTAATGACAGTATAATAAGTAGTCATTAATGGTTTAGAGGTAACTTGTAAAGAGATTTCTAACAGTCTGTCCTAAGGATCTGTACTTGTCATTTTGCTACTTACCATTTTAATACCATCTTGGATAACAACACTTATCAAAACTGGTCGATGAGATAAAGCTAGGAAAGATAGCTGTCATCTTAGATGCCAGAGTCAGGATCCAAAATGATTTTAAGTGAATTATTTAAGTTGAAATTTAATAGGGATAAAGGTAAAGTTCTAGATTTGTGTCCAAAATAAACTCACTTTCACAAATACAAGATAGGGAAGGCATAAAAGGTTGGACCAAAGTTCATCTGAAAAAGACCTAAGGATTTTGGATGACTGCAAGGTGTTCAATGAGACAATAGTGTGGTATGGAAGTCACAAAAGCTAATATAACCTTGACATCATTAAAAGAGACAGAGTAAGAGTAAGACAGGCAATTCTCAGCATACTATCCATAGTCATATAAAAAATGCTCCAAATCACTATTGATTAAAAAATGCAAATTAGAACAACTCTGATATTCCACCTCATACCTGCCAGTTTAGCTAACATGACTAAAAAGTAAAATAATAAATGGTGGAGGAGATGTGGGGAAGTTGGGACACTAATACACTTTTTTTTACATTCTTTTATTTGGTCATTTCCAAACATTATTCATTGGAGACAAAGATCATTTTCTTTTCCTCCTCCCCCCCCCCCAACCTCTTGCATAGCCAACACGCGATTCCACTGGGTATCACATGTGTTCTTGATTCAAACCCATTTCCATGTTGTTGGTATTTGCATTAGAGTGTTCATTTAGAGTCTCTCCTCAAACATGTCCCCTCAACCCCTGTAGTCAAGCAGTTGCTTTTCCTCAGTGGTTTTACTCCCACAGTTTGTCCTCTGCTTGTGGATAGTGTTTTTTCTCCTAGATCCCTACAGATTGTTTAGGGACATTGCATTGACACTAATGGAGAATTCCATTACATTCGATTGTACCACAGTGTATCAGTCTCTGTGTACAATGTTTTCCTGGTTCTGCTCCTTTTGCTCTGCATCACTTCCTGGAGGTTGTTCCAGTTCACATGGAATTCCTCCACTTTATTATTCCTTTTAGCACAATAGTATTCCATCACCAACATACACCACAATTTGTTCAGCCATTCCCCAATTGAAGGGCATCCCCTCATTTTCCAATGTTTGGCTACCACAAAGAGCACAGCTATGAATATTCTTGTACAAGTCTTTTTCCTTATTATCTCTTTGGGCTACAAACCCAGCAGTGCTATGGCTGGATCAAAGGGCAGACAGTCTTTTATGGCCCTCTGGGCATAGTTCCAAATTGCCCTCCAGAATGGTTGGATCAATTCACAACCCCACCAGCAATGAATTAATATCCCTACTTTGCCACATCCCCTCCAGCATTTATTACTTTCCTTTTCTGTCATGTTAGCCAATCTGCTAGGTGTGAGGTGATACCTCAAAGTTGTTTTGATTTGCATCTCTCTCTAATACACTCTTGATGTAACTGTGAACTGATACAATCATTCTGGAGAGCAAAACTAATCATAGCCTTTGACCTAGCAATACCATTACTGGGTCTGTATCCCAAAGAGATCAGAGATAAGGGAAAAGGACCTACCTGTACCAACATATTTTTAGCAGCTATAGTGGAATTGGAAACTGAGAGATTGTCCATCAGTTGAAGAATGAATTAACAAGTTGCGATATATGGTTGTAATGGAATACTATTGAGCCATAAGGAATAATGAACAGGATGAATTCAGAAAAACCTGGAAAAACTTATATGAACTGATGCAAAGTGAAGTGAGCAGAACCAGGAGAACAACATATACATTAACAGAAATATTATACAATGATCAACTGTAAAGGACTAAACCATTATCAGCAAAGCGAATCTCCAAGATAGAACCACAAAGACTCATGATGAAAATGTTATCCTAAACCAAAGAAGGAACTGTTGGGATCTGAGAGCAGATAAAAAAAGCATGCCATATTCTACTTTATTTTCTTCATGAGATTTCTATTGTATGTGTGATATGTGTCATTCCTCATGACATAAGCACATGAAAATATGTATTACAAGAAAATATGGTTATAACCTATATCAGATTCTTCACTGCCTTAGGGAGGGGAAGAAGGATAAAGAGGGAGAAAAATCTGAATTTTAACATGTCAAAAATTGTTTCTACATGTAACTGAAAAAAAAAACATTTTAAAAAAGAGGCAGATTGTCCAAGATTAAACTAGGTCCTACAATGGATAAATCACCAGGCCTGGAGTCAGGAAGTCCTTCGTTTCTTCCTTCTTTCTTTCTTTCTTTCTTTCTTTCTTTCTTTCTTGCTTGCTTGCTTGCTTGCTTGCTTGCTTGCTTGCTTTCTTCCCCTTACCTTTTGTCTTAGAATCAATAATAAGTATGGGTTCCAAGGCAGAAGAGCTGGAAGGTCTAGGTAATTGGGTTAAGTCACCTGCCCAAGATTACACAGGTATCAAGTGTCTGAGGCCAGATTTAAACCCAATGACTCCCTTTTCTAGGCCTTGAACTCTATTCACTGATATAGAACTAGCTGCTCCAACATTTCATTGGGAAAAGAGAAGAGTTAGGTGGGGCATTCAAGTTGTCTTCAAATAGTCAAAGGGCTCTTTTGTAAACTGAGGATGTGACTTGATCCACTGGACCCAAGTGGGTACAACAAAGGAATAAGGAATGGAGGTTGCAAAGAGGCAATATATTTAACAATAGAAAATATAGGTTAGGTGACAACAGAGAAAACTTCCTGACAATTAAAGCAATAGAGAAGTCATTTCAGTTGGGTCCAACTGTCCAACTCTTTGTGTCTCTCTTTGGGATTTTCTTGGCAAAGGTACTATAGTAGTTTACCATTTCCTTCTCTAGCTCATTTTACAGACAAGGATAGTGAATTAAACAAGGTTAAGTGACTTGCCCAGGGTAACACAGTTAGTATCTGGAATCAGATTTAAACTCAGGAAGATGAGTCTCCCTGACTTCAGGCCACATGGCACCACCTAGTTGCCCTTAAAAATCTTTAAACCCAGGCTGGACAGCTATCAGGTATACTGTAGAAAGGAGTCTTCTTCAGGAACAAGTTGAACTAGAAAGTCCCTTCCAACTCTGAGTTTTGGAGAAATTCAGAGCTTGGTATCATGGGGGGGGGGGGGGTCCTTACTTTCCTTCAGTGGTATTTGGTAGGCATACATCCCTCTCACAGAACAGACACTTCCCTCTGGGCTTCTGACAGGCTCAGCTCACAGAAATGAAAATAGAAGGTGGCCTCTATATGCTACATCTTGATTTCTGAGTGGGAAGAAGAGGCATGACTTTGAGAAACACTCCTTTACAAAGAGAGGCAAACAATGGCTCCTCATCCTCCTTACTATTATGCCAACATCTCCCCATCCACCTCCTCTTCTCTTCTCTAAGGAGGGGGAAAGACCCAATACCTGGTCCCATTTTGCAGCAAGCTCACAGAGCGCAGCCAAGATCTAGTCCCTAATTTTCATTTCACTTTACTTAACTGCCCAAAGAAGCAGCTTAGTGATTCTGGCACATGGGGGCCAGAAACCTATTTGCTAATGTAATTCCGGCTTGCATTCAGCTAGGATCAGCTGGTAAGTATCAAATATCAGAGTACTGCACTTTGTAAGATCAACCCAGGACATGCAGCAAGGAAGACAGGTACAGGCCAGGACAACAGATAGGATCAAGGAAGGCAAGCAGCTAAAGGGAGAGATTCCCACAGAATCTGCTCACCTTCTTACTGCGGCACTATTCCCACGCATTGCCAAAGCTGCTATGGCTTTTCTTACCCAATCATTGAGTGTAAAGCAGCTTGTTAAGCCTGGCTAGCTAGTCAATTGAATTCAATAGATAATTTATTAATGTGCCAGGCACTCTGCTACACACAGAAGACAATGAGTTACACAGGTAAGTAAACTGAAAATATATACAAAGCAAGGCACCTAGGAGGCTCAGTGGAAAGAGAGCCAGCCTGGAGATAGGAGGTTCTGGGTTCAAATCTGACCTCAGGAACTTCCTAGCTATGTGACCCTGGGCAAGTCACTTAACTCCAATCACCTAGCATTTACTATTCTTCTGGTTTGGTACTGATACTTAGTATAGATTCTAAGACAGAAGATAAGGTTTCTTACACACACATACTTATACATACACACGAAGTAGTTAGTGTGGGAGAAAGGAAGAGAGAGAGAGAGAGAGAGAGAGAGAGAGAGAGAGAGAGAGAGAGAGAGAGAGAGAGAGAGAGAGAGAGAGATGGATGGATGAATAAATGGACAGACAGAAAGGAACAGGTAGATTAGATAGACAGACAGATAGAGAGAGACAGACACAGAGAAAGAGAGAGGAAAAGAGAGGGGTGGAGAGGGAGAGAGAAAGAGATATGCAGAGAGAGAGAGAGAGAGAGATTACACAAATGCACACGTACAAAGTAGTTGGGGGTAGGAAGAAGAGTACAATTAGGTAACCAGTAAATAAAGCTTGGCTCTAGAATCAGGAAGACTGGAGTTCAAATCCAAAATAGCCATGTCACTCTGAACAAGTCATTTAACTTCTGTCTGCATTAGTTTCCTCCACTGTAAAATGGGGATGATAATACCACCTACCTCTCGGAATTGTAATGAGGATCAAATAAGATAACATTTGGAAAATGCTTAGAACAGTGCCTGGCACATAGTAGGCACTTGGCAAATGCTTATTCCCTTCCTTTTTTCCTTTCCTGTAGGAAAGCACTAAACTAAAGGGATTGAGAAAGATCTCATGAAGCAGATAAACTCTTCAAGGAAGTTAGAAATTCAATATGGTACTATTGACACATCAGTGTGAGGCATCAGGTAAAAAGAAGCATAATATACAATGGCAAAAGCACCTTGACGTCACAAAATCTTGGATTTAGAACTTAACTTCAGCAAATTTTTACCTGTATACTCTGTGCATAGCATAATGACTAGCACATAGTAGGTTCTAAACAAAGGTTTGTTGACTAATTCTGTGACCATGAGCAAGTCCTAGAATCACTTCTCCAACTGGTTCCTTATCTACAAAATAAGGGCCAGATTATGTTTTGAGTCTTATTGCCTTTAAACCCTTTGATACTTTTGATATGAACCTCTTATTTCCAACCACAAGTCTGACTCTTGTACAGTTTAGTTAGTTTTTGTGGTCTGTTTCAAGACTGAAAAAATGATAGCTTTGACCCCAACTAACAATCTTGCAAATACATGCCCTAGAATCAAGGAATAAGCATTAGTATATGAATTTGTTGCTGTTGTTCAGTTGTTTCAGATATGTCTGACTCTTTATGATCTCATTTGCTATTTTCTTTTTTTTAAGTCCTTATTTTCCATCTTAGAATCAATACTGTGTATTGGTTCCAAGACAAAAGAGCAACAAGGGCTAGCCAGTGGGGGTTAAGTGACTTACACTGAGTCACAAAGCTAGGAAGTGTCTGAGGTCAGATTTGAACTCAAGAAAATGAGTCTTCTGATGCCAGGTCTGGCACTCTATCCACTGTGCCGCTAGCTGACTGACATATGAATAGTATAAATCAATTACTTCCACTAGAAAACTAATTCAAACTAAATGATTATTGAATGACCCTGGGCAAGTCACTCCATTGCCTAGTCCTTGCTGCTCTTATGCCATAGAACCATTATATAGTATTGATTCTAAAACAGAAGGTAAAGTTGTTTGGAGTTTTTTTTAAATTCTGTAGAATGTATATGATTATGGGATGATAGCATCCTCCTCAGGTGCTTCAATAGTATCATGCTAACTGTAAACCAAAATGTGATGGTGGCATGCTGCAGCCATTAACCACAAGACATGAACTTTGTGATGAGTCACAAACAGAAATCATAGGTCTGGAGAGTGACAAAGATAGAACTACTATGGCCTATGTTCTCCCTATTTTCTGTTTAATCCTGACATAGTTAATTTCATTACAGCCTCTTATTTTCATTCCACCAGTAGTTTATTTTTAGATGTGCTTCTTCTCTGCAGCAAAGTGTTGGGTTTGGTTTTCTTACCCTTTCTATCACTCTCTTTCTTGGGCTGAATAAACTTCAAACTTAAAGGTTATGATGGTTTTTAGGCTTGTGTTTTCCTCCATATATTATTAATTTCTGCAGATTCAAACAATCAAATATTATTGCCTGTATTCAACAATTATGGGTAATTTTCTTGAATTATTTTCTAAAACAAGTTATTCATGTTTTAAAAAAATTTATCACATCCTTAGAGACCTATAAATGTTAAATTATTTCTGCACAGCCTATCATCAAGGAAAGTCATTTGGACTTAAAGAATTCATGAGTTCTTTTAAAGTTGGTACTTTTTAGTTCTCTTCATCCAAATTTACCTTCATTTCAGTGTTTTTATATTCTAGATATTTATTCTCTTTCAGAGTCTCTCCCTTTTTGGATGGATTCTCTTTTGCCTTTTTTATCAAAAATTTTTGGTGTTTTCTTTGATTATGAATAAATAATTCAGATTTCTGACCTATTTTCACTGCTAATAACTTCAGATAGATAAACAAATAGATATAGCTATACATATGTATATTATATATATATTTTTTCCAGATGTACAACAAAAGATCTTTATTGTTCCTTCAAAATCAAGCCAAGATAGTAACTTTTCCCTTTACATAGAAAAGAAAGCAACTTTATACTAGTTTGTTATTATACAGCTCAAATTCTGATTTTAGGTAATACAAATCTTCAGTGATTGCACTTGGGAGTTTGGAAGAGAACAGGAAAATGAGGCAATATCAAATATGATATGAAAAACACATTTAAATGTCATTGTAGCTTTGTCATGTCAGTGGCACATATGAGAAAAATAAAATATGAAATATAATAGCCTATGATATGGTACTCTAACATGTAAAGCTCATTTTGAAGAAAGAAATACAGAAATATAGGCTCCATTACATTGGTAATTTCATCTTTAGCATTTTCCAGCTTTGATTTTTTTTTTGGTCTACCATAGTGGACTAACATTTTACAGTCCCTTCCTGATTCCTTTGAGATGATAGGAAAATCACATAACTGATCTAGATGAAGAAATCGTGTTATGCCTGGCTAAGAGTGACTTTGAAGAGCAACTAGGTGGCTCAGTGGATTGAGAGCCAGGCCTAGAGATGGGAAGTTCTGGGTTCAAGTTCTATGTGTCCTTGGACAAGTCACTTAACCCCTATTGCCTAGCCTAGTGAGCATGGTGCTATGTGTCTTATGAACTTTCCCCATTTTATTTTTATAGACTTATTTTCCTCCTTAAATTTCTCCTTGCTCCTGCCCTCTGGGTACTTCCTAATTCTGATTTTATATGTACAACTGAGACCTGGTAGTCATAGCAGAACCTGGCCAAGGCCTACCACAGAGAGGTTTTTGAGAACAAATATTCAATCTTATTGCTGATCATATGATTTCCTATTCAATCCCTAAGGCCATTATCCTCTCCAGTTCTGAGAAGTGAATAAAACTCTTGGATAACTAGTGTTTTCAGGATTAAAGCAAGGAAAAAAAACATTACCTTCTACCCCAAAAGTCTATCTCCATCTCTCTCCAGTCTTCCTAAAATATACCTAAACTTTAAAATAAAGTTTGGCATCTTCTATCCTTTGCTCTCTTGATTGAATTATTCCCAAATGGCACAGCTAGAGCTCAAACTCTACTCTTAGCCACACATAGTTGGTCCCAGTAGGAAAAAGAAACCAAAGGTCCTGAGCATTTATTTGTCTCAGAAATCATATGGCCAGCATCCTCTGAGTAGCCCTTGTCCTTGTTAAAGAGCTATTCTTCAAATCCCTCTCTTCCTCCCTCCCCTTTTCAACTGCCAACACAGAATGAGAGAGACGATCTGCCAAATACCTATTAAAGAGCTTCCCAGCTGTGCCCCAGAGATGCCATAACGATACCTCAGCAGAAGATGAAAACACCACCAGTAAAAAGGAGCACAAGAACTTTAGTCTCCATTAGCCTCTCCCTGGACCTTTGGTGGCTCCTCCACAATGAACAGTTCACTCCCCTGGAGGATGAAGGCCTCCTGCTTATGTCTCCCTCCTCTTTGGAATCCATCCAATGGTGCTAAAACCATTTTAAAACCTCTCAGAATATCTGCCCAGCCTCACAACCTTTGTTTCTCTGAACTCAGTCAACCCAACATTCCTCTTATGAAGCACCGGCAGCAACTTCACATCTCTATCTTCCTCCCTTTTCATCTGCTTCTGGCAGGAAAGGAAATGCTATTGGTCATGATGGAAGAGAGGCAAAGAGAACAGTGGAGGAAGGGGAGGGAATCTGCTTTTTCTCAGGAAAAAGAAAAAAAGATTCCAAATCAGCCTGGCTCCCCTTACAGTGCTGCCTACCTCCCTGCTGTGCTCTCTCATCTAGATCTGGGCAAGTTACCTTTTTTTGGCAGGCCAAAATGGAATCCACCTCAATCTCTTCTTCCTCAAAAATCTAATCTTCATTTCCCTGGGCTTCAGTTTCCTCATCCATAAAATAAGAAAATTGAACTAGCTGATCTCCAAAGTCTCATCCAATTTTAAATCCTGTGACCAGGAGCCTTTTTGTGGGTCAGTGGATAGTCAGACTAGAGATGGGAGTTTCTGGGTTCAAATCTGACCTCAGACACTTCCTAGATCTATGATCCTTGGCAAGTTTCTTAACCTCTATCTCCTGGCTCTGACCACTCTTATATTGGAACTAATAGACAGTATTGATTCTAAGATGGAATATAAAATAAAATCTATATAAAATAAAATAAATAAATCCTATGGCCCCACTTCAGTTATAGTCTGTACCCCATAACACATTCTTTTTTTTAAACTAGGCTTGTGATTTCATTGGTGGCATTGCTGAACTATGGATGGAACTTTTAGCATTTTGACAGTATAGAAAGTCTTACAACTAGGACTCCTTGTGGGGTCAGATATAGGAAAATGACTATAATGTTGGGGAAAAATAGAAGGCTTAAATAAAAATTAAATTTTAATAAGTATGCCAACAATGTGATGAGAGACCACATGGCCCAGAGTCAGGAAGACCTGAGTTTAAGACTGACCTCTGATACATACTAGTGGAGTGTTACTACCAGCAGGTCACTTAAGCTCTCAATTTTGTTCAGTTGTTTCAGTCATCATACACCTCTTTTGTGACTCCATGGAGCTTTTCCTGACAAAGATCCTAGACTAATTTGCCATTTCCTTCTCCAGCTGAATTTACAGATGAGGAAACTAAGGCAAACAGGGTGAAGTGCCTTGCTCAGGGCTGCACAGCTAGTAATTATCATGGATCAGATATGAACTCATGAAGATGAATCTTCCCAACTCCAAACCTAGCACTCTATCTACTGTGCCACCTGGCTGCCCTAACCTCTCAATATCCCCAAGAAACTGTCCAGTCATAGATGATTTGCTGATCTATGTCAGTGGAGGGAGCTGTCACACCAGGAGCTCCTATACTAAAAGAAACAGGGAAATGGGGGAGGAAGAAAGGGAAAAGGGGAGAAGGGAAAAGAAAGTAGAGGAGAAAAAAAGACAGATCTATCAAGACAGTTTTTGTCCTCAAGAAGCTTACATTCAAATAGGGGGAAGACAAAACATAGAGGTGCTGGGAAAAAGTTGGTTGGAGGAATGTCTGGAAAAGTCTGGGGAGTGATATAAAGGTCTAGTTAAAGTTGGGACTCTCTCAGGTAGAAATAATTTTGTAACTGTAGATTAAGTCACTCCCTAAAATACTGACACTGTGCCTATCTTTTCAGAATCATCAAAGTCTGACCAGCATATGACATCTTTCAAGTCAGCCTCTCAATAGTGGGTCATAGCGGTGGCCATGCTTTGTTCACCATTAAAAAGTTGTTCTTTCCAGTAGTCATAACCCAGGTAGATAGATGAGGTACAGAACTAAAGACCCCCAGAAAGCCTCCTATTTTATCATTTTATTGTTATCAAAGAAACAATTGCTCCTTTGCTTTGAAGGTGATATTTGTTATCTAGGTTTTTAATACACTTGGACTTCCTTTTTATTTTATTTTTTTCTAGGTCATTTCTTTTTCAATTTTTTACTGATGCCTTTTGATTTTTACATCACATTCATTTCTGAATATATCCCCTCTCCGTCTTCTATCCAACAAGTCATCCTTCCAAACAAGGATTTTTAAAAAGGGGAGGGAGGGGAGCAGTTCAGCAAAACAGATCAATACATCAGTCATATCTAATACTATATGTAATATTTCATATTGATAATCTACCATCACTGAAAGTAAATAAGGGAAGTTCATTTTCTAAATTAGTCTCTAGGCCTAAGTGTGGTTGCTATAATTAGAAAGTCTTCAATCTTACTTTATTGTTCTCATTTACATTGTTATAATATTGAATATATTGGTTCTTCCTACTTTTACAGGTTCCAGTTCATGTGTTTTTCCAAGCTTCTCTGAATTCTCCATATTTGTCCTTTCTCCCAATGCTGTAATCTTCTATTACATTAATGTGTCACAATTTCTTTTAGCAAATTCACCATTAGGGAGACACGAACTTTCTATCTCCTATTCAAAATATTAACCTGCAATGGTGACAGCAGAATGTTTCCCTTCAGTATTAACTTCCAGATTCAGTAGGTTAAAAGTCTTGCCCAGGAGGTTGAGGCTAAATTTAAACTCAGATCATCCTAATTTCAATCAATCAATCAACATTTATTAGCACCTACTATGTGTCAGGTGTTGTATTAAGTTCCAACAACACAAAAAGAGGTAAAATTCCAGATCTAACATTTTTCCATTGTCTCAGATGACTTTCATACATGAATAAAAATTCTAATTCTTAATTTCCAGCTTCCATGGATGGAAAGTTGTGGGAGAAAGGAGCAGGAAAAGAAAGATTTTAACTGAATCAGAAGGTAAAGAAAATCGTGTAGGTGACTTGGAAGACTATGGATTAGTGAAGTGGGTCAGAGGATGAATTTAAGGAAAAGAAATTTGACCAAAATTTTGAGAAATTGAAGAAAATTTGAAGTAAAACAATTTCTAAACCCAGATACTGGCACAGATTCTATTTCATATTGTTAAAGAAGCAAAACCAAGGACAATTAGGGATAATATAAAAGGATTAAAGAGGATTAAGGAATATAGAAGAAGATTAGGGAGTAGAACCATCTAGAAGGATGAGAAATAATTGGCAAGCTAAGGTCAAGCCCAGTGAAGCAGAAAAGTAAAACAGAACCAACAGAATTAAATAAATAGATGAAGTATATTGGTAAATGGTACAAAATGGTTGCCAAAAAAAAGCAATTTTAACTTTTTTTTAAATGAATGATTGTCAAAAAATAAATAAAAGTTTTAGCCAGGTGCTTAGATGTGAGGTGAAACCATCCAATAGTGCTTTAAAGGAACAAGAATGAAAATGTTGTCTCCTCCTCCTCTCCCTCTTCCTCTTTTTAGTAACCCTTACTTCTTTCGTAGAATCAAAACTAATTATCAGTTTCAAGGCAGAAGAACAATAAGGGCTAGGCAATTGGAATTAAGTGATTTAGGGTCACACAGTTAGGAAATGTCTGAGGCTATATTTGAACCCAGGACCTCCTGTCTCCAGACCTGGCTCTCTATCCACTGAGCCACCTAACTGCACCCAGGATTGAAAATTCCAACCATTGTGGATAGTAGAGGAAATTGTGCAAGGACTGGCACCAACTATGCAGTGTTTGTATTTCAATAGTCTAGTGACTACTGTCTGTGTTCCAAGTGTAAATATTTGGGGTTCAGCTCTATGCCTTCTTTGCTACCGTTGTCTTCTCTGTGCAATATCTAATCAAATAATCAATCCACAGAAACTATTAAGTATCTCACTATTGTGCCAATATTGTAAAGTGCTGGGTGGACACAAGGAAAAAGAAAGAACAGTTTCTGCCCTCATAAAGGTTATATTCTAACTGGGGAAACAACCTGTCCTCATTGTTATTCAGTTGTTTTTCAATTGTGTCTGACTCTTCATGATGTCATTTAGGGTTTTCTTGGCAGAGATACTGGAGTGGTTTGCCATTTCCTTCTCCAGCTCATTTTACAGATAAGGAAACTGAGGGAAAAAAGATTAACTGACTTGCCTAGGGGCACCGAGCTTGCAAACATTTGAGGCCAGATTTAAACTCAGGAAAACAAGTCTTTCTGACTCGAGACCCAGTGCCCTACCCACTGTGCAACTCTCCTGTCCAGACAACATATACTCAGCATCTTATATCAGCAGGGAAATTAGAAGTCTTCTGTTTCTAAAAAAGATCTTTGGAAGTTTGCAGAAAATACCAAACTTCATACATACATGCATACATACATACATACTACTACTACTACAACTACTACTACTGCTACTACAACTAATAATAATAATAATAATAATAATGGCTATCATTTATATAACACTTAAAAGTATGCAAAGCACTTTTCAAATAGGATCTCAATTTGATCCTCACAACAACCTTGGAAGGTGAGTCCTTTTATTATCATCACTGTTTTATGAATGAAGAAACTGAAACAGAGGTTAAGTGACTTGCCCAGGGTCACAAAGATAATAAATGACTACAGTCATATTTGAACCCAGTTCTTCCTGACTCCAGGTTCAGCATTCTCTCCACTTTTAACACCAGTGACATTCAATTCTACAGTAAACCAGGTCCACATGAAAGTTTATTTCTTGTTGTCATTATTATCAGTGTCTCTCCAGAATGGTTCTGTACAGTGTTGGCAGCAAACTAATTCATCTTGGGCTGCAGGATAGAAAAGATCAAACTCCTTGATGAAATTACCTTTTCGGAGCAGAACCAGGAAAACATTGTACACAGAGACTGATACATTGTGGTACAATCGAAGGTGATGGACGTCTCCATTAGTATCAATGCAATTTCCCTGAACAATCTGCAGGGATCTAAAAAAAAATACTACCCACAAGCAGAGGATAAACTGTGGGAGTAAAAACACCGATGAAAAGCAACTGCTTGACTACAGGGTTGGAGGAGATAAGACTGAGGAGAGACTCTAAATGAACACTATAATGCAAATTCCAACAACAGGGAAATGGGTTCGAGTCAAGAACACATGTGATAACCAGTGGAATCATGCGACGGCTATGGGAGAGGGAAAGGGGGGGGGAGGGGAGGAAAAGAAAACGATCTTTGTTTCCACTGAATAATGTATGAAAACGACCAAATAAAATAATGTTTAAATAAAAAAAAGAAAAAAAGAAAAAAAGAAAAAAAGAAATTACCTTTTCCCTTCTCTATCCCAAAGTAGGAAGTACAGAGATTTGCTCAAAGTGTCACAATCAAGCTCATTTGACAAATAAGGAGTTAGTATTTGACGTATTTAATGAACACATAGAGATTTAAAAGTCATAAATTAGCTTCTCTTCTGGTTATCCAAGACAGTGCAGAAAGATGGCAGCCAAGTGATTCAACAGACAGAACATTGGGACAGGAGTAAAGAAAGCCTGAGTTCAACTTCAGACTCCAACATTCTCCAGCTGTGTGACTTTGAGCAACTCATTTAACTTAGATTTCCTATCTGTAAAATGGGGATAATAATAGCACTTACTTTCCAAGGTTATTGAAAGGATCAAATGAGATAATATTTATAAATCATTTAGCACAATCCCTGGTAAATAGTAAGCATTACAAAAATGGTAGTAGTAGTAGTAGTAGTAGTAGTAGTAATAGAAGTAGTGGTGGTGGTGGTGGTAGTTATAGTGATAGTAGTAGTAGTGATAGTCATGGGGTGGTGATGGTGATGTCCCCAAGAAGACATCCCAGGGTTCATGTTTTCTACAGAACTGATGGATAGGATGCTCCCACAGCAAATTTACCAGATGATCCTCACTTCAAAACTCTGGCTCTTACGATTGTTAAATTAGACAATAGTCTCATGTTTTAAAACTATCCACAGCAGTCTTGCAATAACAGATAAGGTAAAATAGTCATGAAATTCAAAGGCAATTTTCAAAATCAAATTGTGGTGCTGGAGAACAAATCAGTCAAAACTTAAAGACATTATTGAAAGAACAAATGGCAAAGTTGAAATCTAAATAATTTGGCCATATAATGAGAAGACAGGAATCACTGGAAAAGACCCTGATTCTGAGAATAATTGGAGGCAAAAGAAGGGGACGGAGGAACTTGAAATGGATAGTGTTGTGGAAGCAAAAAACGAGTTTGAATAGACTTCAGGAAATAATGGAGGTTTGAAGGGATTACAAAGAGTTAGATGTGTCTGAGTGAATTAAAAAACACAGTTTCTTACCCTTTAATATATGAATTAAAAAAATTATGAATAGAATTTATTTCAAGGTATCTCAGCTCCTTCTTCTCCTCCTAAAACTAAAGAAGGCATTATCCAGCAAACATAGATAGATATAGATTATGTCTTTTGTATCTCCATTTTTCAGTTCATTCACTGGAGATGAACATTCACAAGTTATTCTTCAAATATTAAATCTGTAGCTATATATAATGTTTAATCTATGAATTTTTAAAAATATTTTAAGCACCGTTTTAATCTACTTATTTTATTAATGCCATGTGTTTTATTTTATGCATTAAAAATTATTCTGTGAATTGATCCATAGGCTTTCCCAGACTGACAAAAAAGTCCATAATACATGTATCTGCCTTGAATTTAGATAGGTATATATGTAATGCATTTTGGTCTAAATCTAATTTCTCGTAAACTCCTTTCCTTCTTGTTTTTGTCACACCATAAAAAAAAAATTAGGAGAAAACCAGGATCAGGTGCCTTTCACAATTATGGCAGAAGGAGGACTTGTTAAAACAAACAAGGGAAAGAGGTGATTATAAAAGATGAAACAGATAAATTTAATTACATGTGTAGTGCCCTTTGGGGGGGAAGATCTAAAGACAGAACAAGTCTCCAAGGGCTGGCATCATGGACTCCTGGGATTTGAAATCCTGTGTTTTGAAGAGGGATCTCATCCTGGCCCAGAAAAGATAGAAGGCAATCTGGACTAGACTGGAAAGGATTATACAACCCAAGGGGAAGCTTGAACAGATTGGCAGAGAGAATACAAAAATGAAAGAAAAAGGGACACAATTGGAAATTGGCATAGTGGCAGGGAAGTCAAGAGATTGCTATAGCAATTAAGACTGTCTATTAATAAGGCTGAAGGCAGTCTGTCCTCCCTTACTGCTTTAGGACAAGGAGCATTGACTATAATAGTTAGAAGTGCTTGTCCCTCGGTGAGGACTCTGAGGAAGCCCTTTCATCTATAACTCCCCTCCTCCTTCACATGCTAGTTCTGCTTACAACGGGCTTCTTCATTAGGTTCTTGTTCTTTTATTTTATCATGTTCTTTTATTCTAATTTTGTTTCTCTTCATATATAACACCTGTGGTTGACCCAGAAATGTGAATTTTCTGTTTGTACTTGGGATAAAGTCCAGTTAATGCAAATGAGGTAGCCTTGAGTTATTTGGCTTCACAGAATGGAAGTGGCAAAGAAAATTGCAGGCTAGGAGCCACCTGGGGACATGACGAGTTGTTATTTGATTTTATTAATATTTCCCATAAACAGAATCTGGGTTTCTTCTTTTGCCTCCAGTCTATTAAGTCTATTGCTTTATTATGGGCATGGCTAAACACCCAAACCCAAGGGGTAAGGGCAGAAGAAGAATAATACAGTCTTGAATCTTTTGGGCAAAAACTCTCAACCCCTCTTCTCAAGCAAGTAGGAAAGAGAAGGCAGTTGTAAGAAGGGAAAATTTCCACCTCCAACCAGTCCAGGGGAAAGAAATAAGCACAGTCTGGAAGGATCATTTCTGCCCCATTCCCTGGAGTGAGAAGCAAGTAGCTTGCCATCTAATTTTTCTCTCTATAGTGAAAGGCAGATTTCACATGAAATTGAAAAGTTTTTGCATGAACAAAAGCAATGCAACTAAGTTAAGTAGGATGGTATTCAACTGAGAAAAGGCCCATTATATAAAATATTTTTGTAAAAATCTAATACTCAAGTTATACATAACAACAAAGAAATATAAATGCATATGTGTAAGTGTTTATATATATAATGTGCATATGAACAAGTATATATGTATGTATAAACTAACAAAAATATATAAGACTAAAAAGCCATTCCCCTATAGATAAGCAAAGAATATAAAACAATAATTCTCAAAATAAGAATTGCAAATTATTAGCAACCCAATATACTCCAAATTGCTAATAATAGCAGAACTGCAAATAAAAATAACTTGACAGTTTCACCTCACACCCAGATGGTAAAAAGAGTCCATGCTGGAGTGCTTATAGAAAGACTGACATAATAATGCATTGGTGGTGGATCTATGAATTGGTCCATCAAAGTTATTCTGTAAAGCAATTTGAAATTATTAAAAAAATCACTAAAAAAATCTGTACCTCTTTTCTGACCCAGAGATTAAATCTTCAGAGTCTGGGTCTTGACTCAGGTCACAGGCACCTAAGTGCTAGACTGAGGTGGAATGCGAATGGAGGTTGTCTCTGATGCCTCTCAGGATCTCCTAAATCCAACTAAATTGCAGAAGGTTATATTATCAGATGGTGATAGGATGATGACCTTTGGCACTGAAGACTGATGTAGAATAATTTCTGGCTCTAGAGTTGACTCTCAGGCTGAGTCTCTGAGGGCTCATCATTTAGCCTGGGGATGAGACCCATATTATCTTCCCTCCTTATTTATCCAGCACTACTTTGCTTACTATCAATTAACTGAGCACGAACACAAGGAGAGTAAATGTTCCCATTGGCCATATGACTTCAGTTAGTTTAGGGTGAAAAAGTATTTCTTCAGCCACAGACTCCACCGCACTGGGAATATACAACCTAGTCTAGAGGGACAAGTTTTTCAGACCACAAGTGCCAATGAAGGTGTGTTCAGGTTTTGTTTTTTTAATTTAAATTTTTTAAACTTTCCTTCTTAGAATCAATATAGTGTGTTGGTACTAAGGCAGAAGAGCAGTATGGGCTAGGCAATATGGGTTAAGTGACTTAACTGGTTACCCAGATGGGAAGTATCTGAGGTCAGAGTTCAGATTTTTTAATAAACTACTTCTTTACACACCCAAGCAACTCTCTGCACCAAAGCAGCATTCTGTGATTTTTGCATGTTTTAGAATGAGCTAACAGAGCTTGAATGCAGTGCAGTCAATATACTCATTCCCAGGCTCAGGTAATGCAGGATGACCAATGATTTCTCTACACATCCCTCTAACTATGTTGTAAAGTTTTACACTAGTAGCATCCTAAACAATAAGTACATGTATGTGTCATCCAGCATTTTTTCCCAACCTTTACCTTCTATTTTAAAATCAATACTAAGGATTGGTTACAAGGCAGAAGAGAGGTAAAGGCTGGACAATTGTGGTTAAATGACTTGCCCCAGGCTGGAACAGTTAAGAAGTAGCTGAAGACAAATTTGAACCCAGGACCATCTATCTCTATGCTGGGCTCTCTATCCACTGAGTGACCTAGCTGCCCCTTGAGGAGGAGGGGGAACAATCTCTTGAACACATACTATTCTAGTTTCTTGTGGAGCTTCTTAGAGGATGCCTTTGGTCTTAAGAGAAACATTATCTGGGCATCTTGAAATTTCATTTCCTGTGGCTTTGTTTGTTTGTTATGTGGGGGCCCCCCAAATCCATAATTCTAGATTTGGTTGCAACTTAAGGAGTTCCTTTTTTAATAATAAGTATATATTTTCTCTTACTCCCTCTTCCCCTAAACACTGAAGAAAAGAGAGATAAAGAAAAACAAAATCCTTATAACAAAAATACGGATGCCCATATTGGTCATGTTCAAAAATATATGTCACCAGTGAAACAAATCAGTTCCAGAAAACTCCTGATTAAACATGCTATATACCTTCAGATAGAGAACTGACAGACTAAGAATGCAGATTGAACATTATTTTTTTTTGGACATGGCTAATGCTGAAAGTTTTTTTGCTTTATTATGCATATTTGTAATGGGTTTTGTTTTTCTTGCTTTCTCCAGAAGTGCAGAAAAGGAAATTCAAAGCTGAAAATAAAATAAAACTGAATTTTAAAAAATATGCATCTCTGGGGGTAGCTAGGAGGCTCAGTGGATAGAGTTAGGACTGGAGAAAGGAGGTCCTGGGTTAAAATCTAGCCTCAGACACTTCCTAGCTATGTGGCCTTGGGCAAATCACTTAAACCCAACTGCATGACTCTTACATTCTTCTGTTTTAGAATTGAATACTTTAGATTCCAAGACAGAAGGTAGAAAAGAAAAAGCCTCATTCTTCAGTCCATCCCTCTCTGTCAGGAACTGGGTAGTATATGAATGTAATTTATGGCCAACAACAAAATAAATCCTTGAACCTCCATTCTACTGACAAATAAAGGATATGATTTAATTTTTTAAAAAAACATAATCCATACATTGTTTATCCTTGGATTTTATCCTCTCTCAAATCAAACACCTTGAGCAGCCTTTCTATAAATCCTCCCCTAAAATATTGTCAAACCAGTTAGTTTTACAAGTTTAAAAAAAACTTTACCAATAAATAAGTTTTGCATAATCTCGTTGCCGTTTACCTTAACTACTGTAAGGAATAAAAATGTTTGTAAAATGTTACGGTAAGAGAATTTCAGTATTTCCAACTCCCTCTGACCACACCTCACTTCTCATTTCAGTTTTGATCAAATACTTACCAATGCAACTTCAGGTCTTTTAATGCTGAGAAACGTAGGGCAGAAGAAAAGAGACAGAAAGTGTAAAGGATGAGGAGAGGTCCACTACTGAACAGTTCATAGCATATAGCAGGAAGAGGATGGGTTTTCTAGAGATTGATTAAAGAGGTGACAAGATGAGTGGGTTATACACAATAATTGAAAATTAATACAGGCATGGGCAATTAAGTTTTTCAATGGATTGAAAGCCAGGCCTAGAAACGGAAAGTTCTGAGTTCAAATCTGACCTCAGACACTTCCTAGCTCTGGGACCCTAGGTAAGTAACTTAACTCTCATTGCCTAGCCCTTCCCCCTCTTCTGACTTGGAAAAAATTCAGCATTAATTCTAAGAGGGAGGGAGGGAGAGAAGGAGAGAAGGAGAGAAGGAGGGATGGAAGGAGGGAAGGAGGGAGGAAGGGAGGGAGGGAGGGAGGAAAGGGGAGGAAAGGGGAGGAAAGGGGAGGAAAGGGAGGAAGGGAGGAAGGGAGGAAGGGAGGAAGAGAGAAAGAGAGAGAGAGAGAGAGAGAGAGAGAGAGAGAGAGAGAGAGAGAGAGAGAGAGAGAGAGAAAGAGAGAAAGAGAGAGAGAGAAAGAGAGAAAGAGAGAAAGAGAGAAAGAGAGAAAGAGAGAAAGAGAGAAAGAGAGAAAGAGAGAGAGAGAGAGAGAGAAAGAGAGAAAGAGAGAAAGAGAGAAAGAGAGAAAGAGAGAAAGAGAGAAAGAGAGAAAGAGAGAAAGAGAGAAAGAGAGAAAGAGAGAAAGAGAGAAAGAGAGAGAAAGAGAGAAAGAAAGAAAGAAAGAAAGAAAGAAAGAAAGAAAGAAAGAAAGAAAGAAAGAAAGAAAGAAAGAAAGAAAGAAAGAAAGAAAGAAAGAAAGAAGGAAAGAGCAGCTAGATGCTCAGTGGATAGAAAATCAGGCCTAGAGACAGATGATCCTAGGTTCAAATCTGACAGACATTTCCTAGTTGTATGATCCCGGGCAAATCATTTAAACTTGATAGCCTAGCCCTCGATGCTCTACTGTGTTAGAATTGATAAAAGTTTAAAATAAATAAATACTATTTTTAAAGGGGATGGGATGGGGTGAGTGATTCCTACTATAGCTTAATCTCAGAGAAGAAGCCTAATATAGTAGAAAAGAATACTGTAGTAAGAAGATTAAAGTTTCAGCTCAACCACTTACTAGCTATTTGACCTTAGGCAAATCAATTGATCTCCCTAAACTTTAATTTCCTCATCCTCAAAATAAAGGGGTTGGATTAGGTCCATGACCTTTTTTAAAAAATATTCTCTTTCCTGATAATAATTCTGAGACAGAATGGCAAGGTCTAGGCAAGCAAAGTTAGATGACTTGCCTAGGATCTCACAGCTAGGATCTCCTGACTCCAAGCCTAACACTCCATCCACTGTGCTATGAACTTTTTAAAAAATATTTTGATAGCTGTATTTCAATACAGTTGGCTTCTTTTGTAATCTGTTATGTTATATTTTATGCATTTAAATTTTTTTTTCCTGAGGAGACTATAGTCTTCAAAAGCTTGCCAAAGAGTCCATGACACAAAGAAGGTTATTAGGAAGCTCAGATACTGTCCTCACCTCGATCTAACATTATAGGATTCTATGAAGATAATGGATGCCTAATTGTTCATTGCATGATCAATAATAAGACACAATGAATTATCTATGGTAAGACTAGCAGTGGCAGATTTTAAATCTCTGTTGATTTCCTTCTGCCACCTACAACATGGTAGAGTTACTTTTCCTTGTCATTCAGCTGGTATTTGTAAGAGAAGGATGAGCTAATTTTACTATTAAACTAATCAAAACATAATTAGGAGGTTAAATCTGCTGCAAAGAAGAAAATAACTATGTCAGTGCCAAAGAGAAATTATTTTTGGTTCATCCTCACCACCATTTCCTCCCACTATCATGACCAAGATTTGCTTGCACAGCATTTCATTTTTAGAGAGGATCTAAAATTGGTCTGCATTGATTCTTCTTCCTGATCATTTTTAAGATGGTTTAATGTGATTATTCTCCTTTCTTGGATGAAATCAACAGGACCTCTCCAGGGAAGTAACCAGCCCAGGGTACAGAAGGCACAGGTTCAGATGAAGGCATTCATGGTTTCCATGGCTATTTTCCACAATGAAGATCAGAGAGCCATGATGCTTGAGGGTTACAATAGTGAGTTCTCCCCATTCAGGTCTCCTGTTTGCCCCATTACTCATCCTACACAGTCACATTATAATGTTTCGTGACACAGGCTATATGACTATAAAGGTCATCCTTGGCTTGGATGGAGAGACAAAGAAATGTGTCTCCTTCCTATCCAGGAAGAGGCTGAGGGAAGAGGGGAGGGGGATATGCCAGGGTTGAAGAATATTACTTAGGCTGACACATGTTTTTGATTGGATTTGTATAAGTACTTTTCCTTATTACAAGACTGGTGGAGATCTGGGGGAGGAAAGCAGGTCTAGAAATAACTGTAATCTAAAAGGAATCAGTGAAGCTCTAAAAAAAAAAAAGAGGGGGTGGGGGAGGGTAGAGATGGATGGATGGAGAATAAAATGTTGTCTTCAGAAAACCAGGAACAACCCTTTGTTGCTTCTGAAGTGGTTGTATGTTTCACATGTGTAACAAGTGGTCATATACCCTTTCCCTGAATGGTATGTTCTTCTTACAATGACCTGGCCATTAGCCAGAGATGACAAACACAGCCCTGAAGCCTCAATGGCTTGACAATTTCTCACCAGGCTGCAATCTAGATTTCTCTAACATGCCCTAGAAAGCTCTTAGTGCTAGAAGATTACTCCAACTCTATAACTACCATGCTAAAAGTCTCTCTTCCCCTGTGACATCTTTCCGTGATTGGATGGTTCCTTCCAGAACCTCCTTTTAGAAAAGGTGCCCAGGTCACCCATGTCTTCATTTCACACCAGGCCGAACTCTTGACTTCTTTACCATGACTGTGGGCCAGGTAGTTTCATTAACTCCTCTAACATTTTTTAGTTTATATTATCTTCCCTCCATTTGCATATAATGACCATGTAAAGCTCCTTAAGAGCTTTCTTTTTGTCTGTATTTGTATTCTGAGTTGTATTGAAATTGTATTCAAATACTTGTATTCATTGTATTAAACTGTATCCAAATACTTGTTGATTGATTCATTCATGTGACTCATCATTTCAAGTAGACCTACATCCAGCCAACTTCCCTTCCACCTTCCCAAAAGCCTTTTCAATAGACCTTGTCCCTGAGCCACTGGTACCCTTCCTGCTCCCCTCTAGTTCTGGAAGCATGAACAAGGCAATTCTGCCTTCATTTCAGGAAGATATGTGTTGATCACCTATCCTCTTTGGCCTCACTATCCCAGTAACTTTCCAAAGTGTATTCTCATATATGATGGGAAGTGCTATCTACCTCCATAGAAAGAATGAGTTGAGTATGAGATCAAAGAATACTTATTTTACTTTATTTTTCTTGAGGGTTTTTTTTTGGTTTGTATATTCTTTTACAACATGGCTAATATGGAAATATATTTTGCATGACTGCACATGTATTATCTAAATCAAATTGCTTGACTTCTCAAGGTTCAGGGAAGGCAGGAAGAAAGAGAATTTGGAATACAAAAATTTTAAAAACAAATGTTAAAAATTATTTTACATATAACTGGAAAAATATTTTTAAATTAAGTGGACCTTCCACATTATTTAACACTCTGTGTTATTCCCCAATATGTATTATCTCCTCCTGCTAAAATATAAGCTCCTTGAGTTGTAATGGTCTTTGCTTCTGTATTTGTACCCTTAGCACTTAGCAAAATAACTGGTAAATGGTAAGCCTTTCACAAATATGTTTTCATTCATTCAGTCAGTCACCCAGCCAACCTACATTCATTCCAGGTCTTTCAGTAAATATATCATTCGGCAAATGGTTGATTTTTCCATAGTATTATGAGAAAAAAACACAAATTTGATGTTATGAAACCTGGTTCTCTATTTGACCTTGAGCAAGTCACTTCCTCTCTCTCTGTACTCAAGTTTCCATATCTGTAAAATGACTTCTTATTATTCCATTGTTTCAATTATGTCTGACTCTCCTTGATTTCATTAAGGGTTTTCTTGGCAGATATTGGAGTGGTTTGTTATTTCCTTTTCCAACTCATTTTAGAGATGAAGAAACTGAGGCAAACAGGGTTTAGTGATTTGTCCAATATATAGCTAACTCAGGGGCTGACACCAAATTTAAACTGAGGTCTTCCTGACTACAGATCCAGTACTCTATCTACTGTGTCACCTAGCTGCTCAGAATGAAGACTGAAGATCATCAGTTTTCTTCCTGTCACCATCTCTTTTTTACTCCTGGATTGGGAATATACAGAAGGAAAGAATTAGGGTTTCAAGATCTTACCTGGTTCTGAAATAGTACAAAGTTCCATTTTTTCCATTTATAGGGGTTAAAATAGTTATGCCATTGATACAGGGAACTTCTAAGTACAGTCGATAGAATGCTAGATCTGGAGTCAGTAAGACCTCAGTTTAAATATGACCTTAAACATTTACTGCTGTGTTACTCTGTGGAAGTCACTTAACCTCTATTTGTCTCAGTTTCCCCGCCTGTAAAATAGAGAAGATAATAATAAACCAGCTACTTCCCAGAGCTGCTTTAAGACTCAAATGATATTCTTATAAATTATATAGCACAATATCTAACAGATAGTAGCTGTTATATACATGTTTGTCCCCTTTCCTTTCCTTCTACCAATGGAAGTCAGCATTTTCTCTGTAACTTATAGTCACACGGACAACTGCCTAGAGCACTGACAATTATCCAAGGTCATACTACCAATATGTATCAGAAGGAGGTCTTGTACCCAAGTATTCTTGCCCCTGAGGTTAGCATTCTATACACTCTTCCATAATGGATCACCAATATCTAGCTTAATTTCATATTCTTTTTATTTTTATGTTTCAGATAAATAGGACTTCTCTTCTCTATAAATATGTACTAAACTCTTACATCTCCATGACTTTCCTCTGGATTTTTCCTATTTCTGGAATGGCCTCATTTTTTATGTTCATTTATTGAATTCCTATTTATATTTTAAAGCCAAATTCAAGTGATACTTCCCAGTCTAAGCCTCCCTTGATTTCCAGAGTCAATGATGCCCTTCCTTCTAAAAGCTCACAAGATGCTTTTCTTTAAATAATTGCTTTAATCATATAATATTGTGCATAATAGCTATCTATGTTGGTCTTATCCCTTTATAGTTTTAAGTTACATAAGGATAAGAACTGTATTATCTTTCAAAAGTTTTTATTTTTGCTTTTTCTTCTATCACATTTATTTAAGAATATATTCCTCCTCCTCCTCCTCCTCCTCTACTCTGTAAACCATCCCTTGGGACAATTTTTTTTTGCTTTTTGGGTTGTTTTTTTTAAGAGGAATAAAAACAACCAGCAAAACTAACATATCCAGAGTTTGACAGGATATGCAATATTCAGCTTGAACATTTCTCTTTTCTTTCCCCTTCTGCAACAAACAGAAAGAAGTACATTTTCTTAATTTTTCTCTGAGAAAAAGCTGGATCACTATATTTTGAAAGGATTCTGTTTCATTTTATTATTTTATTTTTAGTGCTACAGTTATTTTATATATCATTTTCTTGGTTCTGTTTATTACATCAGTTCATCTTAGTCTTCCCATGCTTTCTGAATTCCTCACATTCTTCACTTCTTACAGTATGGAAATGGTATTTCACTATAATTTATTTAGCTAGTTTTCAATCAGTGAGTACTAAACTTTGATTCCCATTGGCATATATGGGGCCTTATTTTTTGTCTTCTACCCTCAAAGAGCACATGCTCACCTGCGAGATCTCTAGGATAAAGAATATGGGCATGTTTGCTAATTTAAAAAAAAAAAAAAAGAAATTTTGGGGTTCCAGAGCCAAGATGGTGGAGTAGAAGTAGGGAAGTTCAAAACCACAATGAGAATCCTCTCTAACCAATCTTAAAACAACACCACAAAACAAATACAGGAGTGAAAGAACTAACAAGGAGACACAGCAAAGCAACTTTCATGAAAAGAACAACTTGAAAAGTAGGCAGAGAACATCTGGGGTACTATGGTGAGAGGGAACCACAATCAGCAGGAGACTACAGCAAGGAGTAAGTAGCAAGCCAACTGCAAGCACCTATATACACACATCTACTGTGCTGAGTTCTGAATCTGGGTCCAAGCCAACATCCAGACCCTGAGTCTGAGACCCTGCCTGGACCAATAGCTATCCAACCCAACAAACACTCCTATAAGTTCCAAGCAAATCTATGGTGAAAACTGGAATTCCAGCCAAGGGCAGATTGTGCTGTGCAGCCTGATCTGTGTGGGCCCATAGTGAGGCCAGAAGTCCTAGCCTAAGCTTGTGGTGAGAGCATAGATCCCAGTTTGGGACAGTTGGTAGACCCATAGCTGCACCAGAACCCCCCATCTCTGGCAGAGGCAGTCCCGAGTGCTGACTTCAAGGCAGGGCAGTCTGCAGTGAGCCTACACCCATGTCTGAGGCTAGAATTTGAGCTATCAGTAGTTTCAGAGGGCAATTCAATCAGCAGTGGAAGGTGCCTCTCAGAACTCCCAGGTCAAAGGTCATCATACCATCTTGGAAGAACTGAAACTTAAAGAAACCCAGAAAGATAACAGTAGCATCAAGAAAGGACTGAAGTTTAAGAGGGTATCCTAACCTCCCAAGCAAACATAAAAAAACCAAAACACCTAACATAGAGAATTATTATGGTGACAAAGAGCAAGGTACAGACACAGAAGGGAACAGTGAAAATAAAGCATGCAAAGTCCAAAAGAAAAAATATGAATTGGACTCAAATTCTAGAAGAGCTCAAAAAGGATTTTGAAAATCAATAAAGAGAGGCAGAGGAAAAATGGTGAAGAGAAATGAAAGCAATGCAAGAAGAAATGGGCCAAATGAAAATGGGGGCTCAAAAGCTGATGAAAATCATTCCTTAAAAATTAGAATTGGGCAACTAAAAGCCAATGACTTCAAGAGACATCAAGAAACTATAAAACAAAATCAAAAGAATGAAAACATGAAGTATCTCATTTAAAAAAACTGACCTAGAAAATAGATCCAGTAGAAAATAGAAAATTGAAATTGAAAGAATCCACAGATCATCTCCAGAAAGAAATCCTCAAATGACAACTTCCAGGAATAATAGCTAAATTCAAGAACTTCCAGTCCAAGGAGGAAATACCATAAATAGCCAGAAAGAAACAATTCAAATATTGTGGAGCTACAATCAGGATCACACAGGACTTAACAGCTTCCACATTAAAGGATTGGAAGGCATGGAATATGATATTCCAAAAGACAAAAGATCTAAGTTTACAACCCAGAGTCACCTATCCAGCAAAACTTAGTATATTCTTTCAGGGGGGGAAATGGTCATTCAATAAGATAAAAGATTCCAAGCATTCCTAAGAAAAAGACCAGACCTAAACAGAAAATCTGAAGTCTAAACACAAGAGAAGTCTAAAAGGTAAATAAGAAAGAGAAAATTTAAGGGACTCAATAAGGTCAAACTGTATGTATTCCTACATGGAAAGAGGATATTTGTAATTCTTAAAAATTCTAATTAGTAGTAGAGGAATTAGAAGGAGTATGCTTAGATAGAGAGTGGAAAAGTAAGCTAATTAGGATGATATGGTATGCAAAAAAATCAAGAAGTAAAAGAGAGGATTGCACTGAGAGAAAAGGGAAGGGAGAGATGGAATCGAGTAAACTATCTAACCTAAAGAGGCATGACGAACCACTACAGTGGAGAGGAGGATGAGGTGGTAACAGGCAATGCTTCAACTTTACTCTTATTGTAACTGACTCAGAGAGGGAATAACAACCATACTAATTGAGGTATAGAATCCTATCTTACCCTATAGAGAAGTAAAAGGGGAATAAGACAAGGGAAGATGTGTGTGTATGATAAAAAGCAAAACACTGGTGAAGGGGAATAAAGTAAAATGAAAAAGAGCAGAATTAAAAGAGAAAAAATAGATGGAGGGGTATACACAGTTGGTAATCATAACTATGAATGTGAATGAAATGAAATCACCCATAAAATAGAAACAGATAGAGAATGAATTAAAAACTAGAATCTTACTACATGTTGTTTACAAAAAAAAAAAACACATTTGAGGCAGGGTGATACACCCAGAATAAAGGTAAAAGGTTGGAGCAGAATTTATTGTGCATCTTCTAAAGTAAAAAAAGTAGGAGAAGCAATCATGATCTCAGATAGAGCTAAAGCAAAATTAGATTTGATTAAAAGAGATAAGGAAGGAAATTATATCTTGCTATACGGTACTATAAACAACGAAGTAATATCAGTACTAAACATATATGCACCAAATGGTATAGCCTCTAAATTTATAAAGAAGAAATGAAATGAACTTCAGAAATAGATAGTAAAACTATACTAGTAGGGGACCTCAACTGCTCCCTTTCAGATCTAGATAAATCAAACCAAAAAAATAAACAAGAAAAAAGTAAAGGAAGTGAATGAAACCTTAAAAAAGTTGGAACTAATAGATCTCAGCAATAGAAAAGAATATACCTTCTTTTCAACAGTCCATGGCTCCTACACAAAAATTGATCATCTATTATATTAGGGCATAAAAACTTCACAACCAAATGTAGAGAAGCTGAAATAATAAATGCACCATTTTTATATCATAATACAATAAAAATTATAATCAAGAAAGCTTCATGGAAAGATAAATCAAAAATTAATTGGAGACTAAGTAATCTAATGCTAAAAAAGGATGGGTCAAAGAACAAAGTATAGAAATAACCAATAATTTTATTATTGAGAAAGATAATGAGGTGACAACCTATCAAAATTTATGAGACACAGCCAAAGCAGTACTTATGGGAAAATTGATATCTCTAAATGCTTACATCAATAAAATTGGGGAAATGAAGATCAATGAATTAGACATGTAACTAAAAAAAACTAGAAAAAGAACAAATTAAAAATTCTCTTTTAAAGACTAACTTGTACATCCTAAAAATTAAAGGAGAAATTAATACAAATGAAAGTAAGAGAATAATTGAACTAATAAATAAGACTAGGAGTTGGTTTTATAAAAAATAGACAGTGTTGGTTAATTTGATTTAAAAAAAGAAAGAAGAAAATAAAATAATCAATATAAAAAGTGATAAAGGTGAACTCATCACCTATGAAGCTTTTAATTAGCTCAATTTCTTAATTGATATTCTGATATTTTTAAAGGAAGTCATACTGTTTTGACTAGTTTTGTCTACTCTTTGACAATTATATTTTTAATTTCTCATCACTAGAACTAATATTTTTATAACTACATGAAACACTAGAGGGGAAAAGGGCACCCTTGCTTTCTTCCTATATTTATTGAGAAAGCTTCTAATATTTCTCCACTGAAATAATGCTAGCTTTTTATTTTAGGTGTATGTGCTTTACATCATATTAAAAAAATGGACCTCCTCTACTTTCGGGATTTTAGCATAAATGAATACATTGCTAAGTCTTTTCTCTGCATCTATTGATATAATTATATAATCTGGTTATTGTTCAATTATTTCCATCATGTCCAACTCTTTGGATCCTATCTGAGGTTTTCTTGACAAAGATACGAGAGTGGTTTATTATTTCCCAATTTCAGTTCATTTTACAAGTAAGGAAACTCAGGGGAAAAGGGTTAAGTGACTTCTTCAAGGTCACATAACTAGTAAATCATCTTCCTGACTTTCAGGCTTGGCACTGCACCACCTAGTTCCCTGATAGTTTGGAATATTTTGGTTTTAATATAATTTATTACATTAACTGTTTTCTAAAGTTGAGGTATTCTTATATCATATTTATAAATCCATAAATAATTTTCTTTCCATATTGTCAGTTGTTTTGCTAAGATTTAATATTATAAAGCATTTCCATCAATACACATTACAAATATTGGTGTTTTGTTCTCTTCTGTGCTTTTTTCTTCTCTAGATTAGGTAGGAGAACTATAACTATCTCATAAAAGGAGTTTGGCAGAACATTTTTTTCTTAGATGAGACTAATTTGTGTATCATAGATATTAATTATTCTTTAAGTTTTAAATAGAATTTACCTATAAATCCATTTGGACCATGGCTAGTTTTTTTTTTTTCATCTCTTTGGTAGAACTAGGTTTTTTGTTTTTGTTTTCTGGCAATTTGTAAGGAAGAAATTTGGTGTGATTGAAATTGTGATATTTGATCACTACCTGGTTTGGAATTTCTCTTTTTCTGGTAGTGATTTGCAGATTTGATGGATAACTCCTTTACGGCAGGTATTCAAAAGTTCTTGTTATTTCCTGAGGTATGTTATTAAGGGTTTTATTTATCAAATTCTTCTTAAATTTCTGCAGAATGATGTCTTTAATGTCAGTCACTTTGGTTTATGTAGAATTTGTGTGCTATTTTTAAACCAGTCTTTTTCTCCCAAATTTTCTTCTACTTCTTTATTTTTGCAGTCTAAATTTATTATTCTCTTTCTCTCTCTCTCTCTCTCTCTCTCTCTCTCTCTCTCTCTCTCTCTCTCTCTCTCTCTCTCAACCTCTTCTTTCTTTCTTTTTTATTGGAAATTTCTATTTAATTAGTTAATTTAGAATATTTTTCCATGGTTACAAGATTCATGTTCTTTCTCTCCCCTCCTGTTGCTGACACATAATTCCATTGAGTTTTACATGTGACAGAGCCTCTTCGTTAAAGAAATTATCACATTTCCTAAATTCTGAACCCTGTTATTTGTATTTTTTTTGTCTTTGTTGAAAGGCCTTATTTCTGACCTAATCAGATTCCTAAATTCTTCTGCTTTCCTCTCTCTTTCACCCTCCCCATTCTGGAATTCAATTCTTATTGTTGTTCCATAATCTTTTTGGAGTCTACTAAATTTTCTTTTTCATAATAGAATTTTCATTCATTTTTCTTCAGATTTTAATGTTTATTTATAGTGTTCTGATATCCCTAAATATTTACTTTCTTCCTTCTATCTTTATTTGCCTTTCTCTTGTTTTATATGCTTGTGAATTAGGTTTTTGCTGAAGTTTTCTCCTTTTCTTTCTTTTTCTTTCTCTTTTTTTTCCATGTTAGCATGTCTCTGATTTCCTTCCTCATTCTTGGTTCATCGCGATTTCACACCAAAGGTCTGGATATCTTTGGCCTCCTCACATAGGAATATATGGGAACATAGACCAGGACCCTGCCAGAATATGCCATATGTGGAAAAGTCTGATCCCAACTAAGTTGGCCAGTGAACTTTCACTCAGTCACAGAAGTCCTTTACCCCATTATATAGCTCCGGTTTACCTATTCTCTCTTCTCTACTTCTCCTTTCCTTACCTTTCCAAACTAACATCCATCTTCTCTGTGTATATCTTATATATGTAGTTATTTCCATGTTATCTCCACCATAGAGCCTGGAATATAATAAGCTTAATGAATGTTCATTAACAGACCACTGCCCCTTTATGGGGTGAAGTTTTCAATATTGGGGTGGGGTGGTGGTAGAAATGAGCAGGGACACAACTTGCCCAAAAGCACAAGTCTTACATTTACTTCAAGGTGGTGACAGTGAGAGCCAGATGTAGAAATTTGAGATCTCCAAAGTTATTTAACATCATTTTGTTGTTTTTCCTTTGTTTGATGTTTCTGACTTCTTATCACATACATTCAACTTTGGTTATTTAATATCTGGAGCATAATTTCTTTTCTTAGGTTTTTGGATTGGAAAGAGTTAAGAAAAACAATTACTTTGCCATTTTACCATCCACGAGTCTCTAAGGAACTATGTCTTAACTATACTTTCTCCCTCACATATCAATTACATAGTGTCCTGCTGTCAATGACTTTTTGCTATCATTGAGTAGAGCAAGAACACAGTGACTGTAAGATTCTATCAACAAAAGTTTCTTTGCTCATGCAAAAATAGGCATAAAAAAAAAGCAGAATTTTAGGCCTTTAAAATTCTCATGAAGTACCTGGACTCATATGTGTGGAACATTGTACCACTATATGGATGGGAGGCCTTTGGAAGAATTATTGTTCCTGCTGTCACGCAGTTGACAATCCAACTAAGAAAATAAGACAGAGTCTATTAATTATCTCTGACTCTTCATGACCCCATTTGGAGTTTTCTTGACAAGAATACTAGAGTGGTTTACTATTTCCTCCTCTAGCTCATTTGACAGATGAGGAAACTGTGGCAACAGAATTAAGTGACTTGTCTAAGTAATATAGCTAGTAAGTGTCTGAGGTCAAATTTGAACTCAGGAAGATGAGTCTCCCTGACTCTAGGTCTGGCACTCTTATCTATTGTACCATCTAGCTGCTCATTCCATGACTTTAGCAAAAAATAATTTTTATTTTTAAATGAGGAATTTTGGAGTCAGAAGACATGGGTTTAAATTTTGGCTCTGAAATGTACTACCTGTGTGACCTCAGGCAATCATTTAACCTCTCTGGAGCCTAATCCTTATCTAGTTGGCCTCTAAAATGCCTTCCATTTCTCTAGATCTAGAATTTTGCATATTATTCCCATTCCTTCATTCTAAGGTCTAATCAAACTGGCCTTCTTGCTGTTCCTCATACAACAATCAATCTCAAATATCCTATGCCTTTACACAGGCATCATTTCATCCTTACCTCCATATTTTGTTGTTCAATCATTTTTCAGTCATGTCCAACTTCTCTTAGCACAGTGCCTGGCACAGAGTAGGTCCTTAATAACGGGTATTGGGTTGGACTGCACTGCACTGCACTGCATAAAATAAATATTTTGGATGAATTATAAAGCCCAGAGATGTAAATAAAATGAATGTGGGCAAGTATGTGTGTGTGTGTGTGTGTGTGTGTGTGTGTGTGTGTGTGTGTGTGTGTGTACACACTTAGCCCTTCTACATCACAGGGGTTAGGAGCATAGTGCTCCCACAATCTAGAAAATTTGTGTAAAAAATGTTGGCCTGCTCTTTCTATCAGGGAAGAAGTATGAATCTTTTTTTTTTCTTTTATGGAGTGTTTATAATACTTTATTGTAAATTTTGAGTTAAATATGCATTTCTGAGTTTCTAAACTTTTTCTGTGCCTGCTGACTTTTGTGTGTCATCTATAGCTTCATAAAACTTCTCCCCCCCAAATTCCCATTTATTTTCTTATGCCAACCTGCAATGTATCAGAACTATAATGGGGGAAATCATGATGCGGAAGCGATAACTGCATATGTGTATTTGCAAATAAATATATACATGTATACATATATAGAGACATATGTTTTATCTAATGTAAACATGGAGGAGAAGAGAAGATGTTCCATACCTGTGATTTCACCAATGTAAAGTAATCCTGGTTTGGAAACTCTTTCCATCAGTGTAGACCAGCAATTAATGTGTAACTTATAGTTTTAAAGAATTGATGGGAGAATATGAATAAATGAATGAATGAAGTTGTCTGTCTATGGTCATACATTATATCAGAGGCAGAAGTTGAACTCAGATCTTCCTGACTCCAAGACTTACCTTTAGCCATCTGCTACACAGCTCCAAAAGGAAAATAAAGAATGAGTTCAATATTTATGAAGTGCCTATTAATTATGAGGCTCAAGCAGGTTAATCTAAATGAAATATAAAATCTGTGCAGGAAATGAGGGTGCTAAGAAAGAAGCAAGTAGAAAGGGATTATTGACAAAGGGGCAGCATTTTCAATTACTCCCTGACAACTAGCATCTTTGGCTCTAGGCAGCGAAGTGGCACAGTACATAGAGTGCCAGGTCTAGAGTCAGGAAGACTCTTCCTGAGTTCAAATCTAGCCTCAGATATTTCTAGCTGTATGATCCTAGGCAAGTCACTTAACCCTGTTTGCCTCAGTTTCCTTATCTGTAAAATGGGCTAGAGAAGGAAATTGCAAACCATTCTAGTATGTCTGCCAAGAAAACCCCAAATGAGGTATTGAAGAGTCAAACACAACTAAGAAACAACTAGACAACAAAACATTCTTTTATGAGAGAGCCAAGAGCTTTGAAAACTTATCATGGCTTGTGCCACTGACCCTCAATTCTACACTCCAGAAAGAAAATTTGCAATTAGAATACTGCCTTAGGCTGATGAAGGAGGGAAGAGGGTGAAGCAAGTAAGATATAACTATATATCATTCATTCTCTATGACCTCAGCATCAGAGTTGAAGGAGAAAGAAGTTGAAAGAGATATATCGCCCTCTTTCTGAAGAAAAAGCATTTTAATTATCAGCGGAGTGAGAGTCCAACGGAGCCATAAAACTGGTCAGCTTTCCCATTTGATCACTCTTGAGGACATGAGATATAGGACTGGTGGGGTGGGGATGGAGGAGGAGAGGGGAGGTTGATGTTAAGCAGTAGCACTGAAAATTAATGGAAAAATCCATTTCTTGAAAAATGAAGAATCAGATGATAGGGGCGCCAACAGTTCTCCAAATCAGAATTGCAAGCTATTTAGAACCATATGAAAGATTGCTTTAAGTCCCTAACAATAAGAGATATGCAGTTCAAAAATCAAAATAGTTCTGAAGTTTCATCTCACACCAAGCAAACTGGCAAAGATGGCAGAAGATGAAAATAATCACTTTTGGAAAGGCTTTGGAAAGGCTGTGGAAAGACTGGCCCATGACTTAAGGTGGTGATGAAACTGTAAAAGTGATCCAACCATTTTGCAAAGTAATTTGGAATTATGTGAAGGAAGTGATGAAATGTCCATACTCTTCAACCCAGAGATTTCACCTCTAGGGAAATACATATATGGATACACATATATACATACATACATATATATCACATATACCTAAGCATACACACACACACACACACACACACACACACACACACATACACTGTATACACTCCCTGAGTGGTCAATGACAAAAAGGACCCATATACACCAAAATATTTACAGAGGAACATGTTATAGTAACAAAGAAATGGAAATAAAGTGGTTGCCCATCAATTGGGGAATGGCTAAACAAATTGTGGTACAGAAAGTTAATAGAATACTACAGTAATATAAGAAATGAGGAAGATGAGGCAAAGTCAGAACCACAAAAACAATACATTCAGAAACTACCACAAGGCAATTGAAAAGAACAAAACAAATTTTGAGACCCAGTGCTGGAAAATTATAGGCCTTAAAGAATGTATAAGAGGAGAACAGCTAGGTGGCTCAGTGGATAAAGAGCCAAGCTTGAAGATAGGAAGTCCTGGGTTCACATTTGACCTCAGACATTTCCTAGCTGGGTGACCCAGGACAAGTCAATTAACTCCAGTGGTCTAGCCCTAACTGCTCTTCTGTTTTGGAACCAATATTTAGAATGATTCTAAGAAAGAAGGTAAGAGTTAAAAAAATGAGCATATGAAAAAGGCAACCTTGGTAGCATCCTTCACTTCTCACTCATTCAATCCACATATCCAATCAATTCCCCGATCTTATTGTTTCAGCCTTCACAACATATCTGGCATCAAACCCCTTATCTCAGATCACACAGCCACCACCCTTGTTCAGACCTTCAACACCCATTGCCTGTACTATTGTGGTAAAGTGCCCTATCTTGAGTCTCTCCTCTTACAATCTAATTTTCACATGAAGGCCAAGATTTTTCCTGAAGCATAGACTTGGCCCTGCCATCCCCTTACTCAGTAAATTCCAATGGTTCCCTGTGACCTCCAAGCATTTAAAACCCTTTACAAGTAGGCTCCAATCTACCTTTCTAACCTTATCAAACATCATTCCCCTTCACACACTCTACAGTCAAGTCAGACTAGCCTTTTTTTTTAAGTTTTAGAAATTTTTATTTAATTAATTAATTTTGAATATTTCTTCATGGTTACAAGATTCATGTTCTTTCTCTCCCCCCTCCCAATCCCCCTCCCATAGCTGACATGCAATTCCTCTGGGTTTTACTTGTACCATTGATCAAGACCGATTTCCATATTATTGATATTTGCATTAGGGTGATCATTTACACTCTACATCCCCAATCATATCCCCATCAACCCGTGTGATCAAGCAGTTGTTTTTCTTCTGTATTTCAGACTGGCCTTCTTAGGGACCCCCACACCCTCTATTTCCTATTTCCACATTTTTGTGTTGGCTGTCCCCCATGACTAAATTTCATTCCCTCTTCACCTTCACCTCCTAAAATCCTGAATTTCTTACATGAGCTCGAGTGCCAGCTGCTACTGGAAGATTTTCCTAATTTCTCCAGATGCCAGTACCCTCCCCACCAAAATCACTTTGTAACTATTTGCATATACAGGCTCACTGGTTATTTTCCCCCCACAGAATGTAAATTCCTTAGGGGCAGGGACTGTTTCACTGATGTCTTTGTATTATAAGTGCCTAGTACATAGAAGGTGCTTAATAAATGCTTATTAATTAGTACAGGTGAGGAAATTGAGGCCCAGAGAAGTAAGTAAAGGGCAGTGCTGGGGGCTGAACACAGATCCTTTTACTCTGAATCCAGTATTCTTTCCACCATTCTATCCTACACCCAAGCCTTTACTTAAAAAAGGGCAAAAGGCAAGAGGTATATAGTAACTGTAATAACATTTCTTAGAATTAGAAAGTTCCCTGCTTGGTCCAAAGGACAAAAGCATTCTAATACACTAAATACAGCCACTTTGAGGGATGAATGATAGTCCTCCATTTCACAGGAATAGCCATCATTAGGAGGCTGATGCAGAATGCCTTCTCTCCATACTGCCACCATCTGTCACTGGTGGGACTGGGGGAAGGGAGACTCTTTGTGCTCTCTTTAGCTGTTGTCTTTACTAAACCTCTTAAAGCTGGTTTACATGGTCAGCTGCACCTGCAGCAGGAGTCCCCACACCCACCAGAAGCCATAAGCTTCAAGCTATTCGTCTCTGATAAATCTCAATGATATTCTAGCTTATCACACCGATTCAGCCATATGGCAAATAATAAAGGTCTAGTAGCTACATAGTGTTTTAAGGTTTGCAAAGCATCTTACATGTGTTATGTCATTTGAACCTCACAAAAACCCTGAGGAAACAGAAATTGTTATTTTCCCCAGTTTACAGATCAGAAAACTGAGGCTGAGAGCAATTAAGTGACTTGCCTAGAGTCACACAACTAATAAATGGCTCCAGCAATTTTCAAACTCAGATTTTCCCGACTTAAAATCTAGCACTGTGGGCTATATCAAAACTGTCCCACAATTCTGAGGGACCTATGAGAAAGAACGCTATTCACATCCAGAGAAAGAACTGTGGGAGTACACAGAAGAAAAACAACTTCTTGATCACATGGGTCGATGGGGATATGATTAAGGATGTAGACTCTAAACGATCACCCTAGTGCAAATATTAATAATATGAAAATAGGTCTTGATCAATGACACACACATGTAAAACCCAGTGGAATTGCTCATTGGCTACAGGAGGGGGCTGGGAGAAGGGAAGGGAAAGAACATGAATCATGTAACCATGGAAAAATATTCTAAATTAATTAAAATTTTTTTCAATTAAAAAAAAAAACCTATCCCAGATCCAAAAGGGAATCAAATTCTACCCTATTCTATCACCATCCCCAGGCTACCAATGACTGGTTGCCAATTCTAAATCACAATCTTTGCTACTAGCTAGTCCTACCAAGTACTCTTCCAACAAGTGACAATAGCTTGGCTACTTGGCTACTTGGCTACTTGGCTACTCCATGAACCCGCCACTCCTTTCTCAACTTGGGCATCTTCTCTCACTGCCCCCCATGCTTCTCATCTTCATCTACTGGCCTCCTTGGCTTCCTTCAAGGGCTAAAATTCCATCTTTTCCGGAAAGCCTTTCTCAATCTCTTTTCATCCTAGCACCCTCCAGCTGTTAGTTCTTTCCTATTTCCCCTGTATATAGTTTGTTTGTACCTACTTGTTTGCTTTCCCCCAGTAGATTGTAAGTGCTTTGAGAACAGGGATTAATTTTGCCTATTTCTATACCCCCAGGCTCAACTCAGTGCCTGATATAGGTTGTTTTCCATTGTGTGCAATTCTCTGTGACCCCATTTTAGGTTTCCTTGGCAAAAATACTGAAGTGCTTTACCATTTCCTCCTCCAGATTATTTTTTATTATTAATTATTATTATTAAACTGAGGCCAAGAGAATTAAGTGACTTGCTCAGGAACACATAGCTAGTAAGTGTTTGAGGATTTGAACTCAGATTTCCCTCACCCCAGGCCTGGAACTCTATCCAATGTATCACCTAGTTGTTGCTTGGCACATAGTAGGTGCTTAATAAATATTTATTGACTGATTATGGAATCATGGCTCAGTGAGGTTGTCTCTGGCCCAAGGTTACACAGATAATAAATGAAAGAGTTGGAATTTGAACATAGGTCTTCAAACTCTGAATCCAATGGCTTTATCCAACTTTCTACCTCAATCCTCAAATATTATGAAATAAAGCAATAGGCTTGACAATAAAGTATATGCAAGGGTGTGGTGGTAAATAGTTAACAATCAGCTGGAGGGGAGGGTGTAGAACATGTGCATGACATACTCTTGAATTTAATCTCCATTATTAACATTTCCTTCTTTATTTTCTTAAGTTCAGAAGATCAACAGAACAGATTTCCTTGCTTCAAAATTTAAAAATTTACTCTAGCAAGATGGAAAATGGTTTACAGCTTATGTGGCCTCTGATTGCATATCTATTTTCTGGAGACCAGCTTAGCTAAACTCAGAGGTACTTATCAACAAGTTGACCACAGAATGATCATTTTTTTGGTCCTATTGACTCTCAAAGTCCACCTACTAATTAGGTTACAGAGGAGTTACAGTATGAATTGATGGATATAGTAACCACACCAACACAAGATTAAATACATCTGTAGAACATTTCAAGTTCAACATAGCACTTTCATCACAATTCTGTGATATCAATAGTGCAAGTATTACCATTCCCATTTTTTGAGATGAAGAAGCCAAGGCTTGGAGTGGTAAAGAGACTTCTCTAGGGCTGTACAGCAAGGGAATGGTATATATTATCTTCAAAAAAAATAATGGGAGGGTAATTTCAATTAAAAAAACAAGGTCACAAGACCTAAAAGTAACATCCTTTCCACTCTCTTAAAAAGAAATGCCTTGGCAGCTGGGTGGTTCAGTGGATAGAGAGACGGATCTAGAGATGGGAGGTCCTGAGCTCAAATCTGGCCTCAGATAATCCTAGCTTTGTGACCCTGGGCAAATCATTTAGCTCCCATTGCCTAGCCCTTGCCACTCTTCTGCCTTGGAACCAACACATAGTATTAATTCTAAGGGGAAGGTAAGGGAGAAAAGAAAAGAAAAGAAAAGAAAAGAAAAGAAAAGAAAAGAGGAGAGGAGAGGAGAGGAGAGGAGAGGAGAGGAGAGGAGAGGAGAGGAGAGGAGAGGAGAGGAGAGGAGAGGAGAGGAGAGGAGAGGAGAGGAGAGGAGAGGAGAGGAGAGGAGAGGAGAGGAGAGGAGAGGAGAGGAGAGGAGAGGAGAGGAGAGGAGAGGAGAGGAGAGGAGAGGAGAGGAGAGGAGAGGAGAGGAGAGGAGAGGAGAGGAGAGGAGAGGAGAGGAGAGGAGAGGAGAGGAGAGGAGAGGAGAGGAGAGGAGAGGAGAGGAGAGGAGAGGAGAGGAGAGGAGAGGAGAGGAGAGGAGAGGAGAGGAGAGGAGAGGAGAGGAGAGGAGAGGAGAGGAGAGGAGAGGAGAGGAGAGGAGAGGAGAGGAGAGGAGAGGAGAGGAGAGGAGAGGAGAGGAGAGGAGAGGAGAGGAGAGGAGAGGAGAGGAGAGGAGAGGAGAGGAGAGGAGAGGAGAGGAGAGGAGAGGAGAGGAGAGGAGAGGAGAGGAGAGGAGAGGAGAGGAGAGGAGAGGAGAGGAGAGGAGAGGAGAGGAGAGGAGAGGAGAGGAGAGGAGAGGAGAGGAGAGGAGAGGAGAGGAGAGGAGAGGAGAGGAGAGGAGAGGAGAGGAGAGGAGAGGAGAGGAGAGGAGAGGAGAGGAGAGGAGAGGAGAGGAGAGGAGAGGAGAGGAGAGGAGAGGAGAGGAGAGGAGAGGAGAGGAGAGGAGAGGAGAGGAGAGGAGAGGAGAGGAGAGGAGAGGAGAGGAGAGGAGAGGAGAGGAGAGGAGAGGAGAGGAGAGGAGAGGAGAGGAGAGGAGAGGAGAGGAGAGGAGAGGAGAGGAGAGGAGAGGAGAGGAGAGGAGAGGAGAGGAGAGGAGAGGAGAGGAGAGGAGAGGAGAGGAGAGGAGAGGAGAGGAGAGGAGAGGAGAGGAGAGGAGAGGAGAGGAGAGGAGAGGAGAGGAGAGGAGAGGAGAGGAGAGGAGAGGAGAGGAGAGGAGAGGAGAGGAGAGGAGAGGAGAGGAGAGGAGAGGAGAGGAGAGGAGAGGAGAGGAGAGGAGAGGAGAGGAGAGGAGAGGAGAGGAGAGGAGAGGAGAGGAGAGGAGAGGAGAGGAGAGGAGAGGAGAGGAGAGGAGAGGAGAGGAGAGGAGAGGAGAGGAGAGGAGAGGAGAGGAGAGGAGAGGAGAGGAGAGGAGAGGAGAGGAGAGGAGAGGAGAGGAGAGGAGAGGAGAGGAGAGGAGAGGAGAGGAGAGGAGAGGAGAGGAGAGGAGAGGAGAGAGAACAGAAAAGAAGATACAAAAAGAAAAAGGACAGAAAACAAAAGAAGAGAAAAGAAAAGAAAAAGAACAGAAAAGAAGAGAAGAGAAGAGAAAAGGAAAGAAAAGAAGGAAAGAAAATCGTAGGTATGAACTTGTTTTATATTTTGACTCCTGGATTTCAGAATAACTGATTTCCTTTGTAATCCTATACATTTTACTGTATGTCTTTAAAAACATGCTTCTGAGAAGGGGTCAATGGGCTTTATCCCACACAGAGGTCTAGGACACACAAAAAGTATGTGCAGTTGGAGAGCTTACAGTAGTAAAGATATATATATATATATATATATATATATATATATATATATATATACTAATACTTTGAGTTGGATAGTTTCACTTTGTCACAGTTCTATCTAGAAACCAAATTCTGAGTAAGCAGATAAGTATACATATATATATATATATGGAGAGAGAGACACACACATCTATGATCTATGTATGTATATGTGTGTACATTATACTTTGGAAAATACTTTGAGTGATAGGGAAAAACATCCCAGATCATCACTCTTTCCCTGAGACATGAAAGTAGGAAAGACTCTGAAGAACAAGTCCCCAGGGTCTGGAAGTACTAATAATCCTTTTTTTTTTAATTCAGAACTTTGTTGCTTAGTTCTTTCCAATTCATGTCCCCATTTTGGGGTTTTCTTGGCAATGATACTAGAGTGGTTTGTCATTTTCTTCTCCAGCTCATTTTATAGATGAGGAAACTGAGGCAAACCAGGTTAAGTGGATTTGAACTCAGGCCCAAGATGAGTCTTTCTGACTTCAGTCTCAGGCATCTCTGTTCATTATATAACTATTCCAGTAATCTTTTATAACAATCTTCTTGGTTCCCTGTCTCTGCATCTCTTGAACTTTTGAGGGAGGGGCCTGTAACAGCTGGAGGGGCCTGTAACGTCAGCACCACTTCCTAGAATCTTGGACTAATCCTCTTCCTAAAGAAAAAACACATATGGATCCCACTGGTAGAAGGAGGGTAGACAGAGATGATGGCAACAATAATCTTGTATTTATACAATACTTTAAAGGTTTACAAAATATTTTTATCATCTTAGTTGATAATAATAAAAACTTTGTGAAGTAGGTAGAAGTATTATTATTCCCCTTTCATGGATGAAGAAACTAAGGCCCCAAGAACTAAACTGTCTTGCATAAATTTAAGACCAATAGGGAATTTCAACCCAACAAATCCACTTCTCTTCCTAGAACCTACTATTACTCAAGGTCACAGAGTTAATAGGTGACGGTGTTTAACTCTATACACTAAGGCCAGTGTTGTTCCTAAGTTCTAATAGCTGTTTTTGCCTTATTCCCTTGTGCCTAATCCACAATACCTATGGCTTTGGTTTGTTTCCACCCCTACCTCTGACCCACCATTTCTAGAGAAGTTCTATCTTGACCTCCAAGTCTTTCTAGGACCTGGAGTCCTTCAATTGAAACCCAGAGCCCTGAAGTTAGGTCTCTGTTACCACAATTCCTCTAAACTGTCCACCCATTTGCTTGGAATTCCTCATGCTGACTATTATTCAGACCTTTCCTGATCATCTACACTTCTCTCTGGCTCTATCTCTCTCCAGTCTTTGGCTCATGACTTAGTCCATCTTGCTGCCTATCAAGCACCAGTCAGGACATCCTGAACTTCTGGCAGAACAACAGCACAACTGTCAGCCAAAGATTAAGCTGGCCAGTCAATTGCTACCAGCTTCTCATAAAGCCAAAATGCTCAAAATTGTCTTATTAATTAAAAAAAAACCATACTGGTTCAGTCAGAGGCTGAAGGGATAGAGGATATCCAGTGGAGGATAATAAATCAGAAACAGGGCATCTACATTCATTTCCCTTAAACCAAGTCTATTCCAAACCACATCCTCACCTAAAATCCATTAAAGCAGGGTTTTCTCAATCTTTTTCTTTTTTTTATGTTGAGGATTTCTCTGGTGGGCATGTTGAGCCCAAGGTTCCTTTTTCAGAATAATTTTTTTAAATGTAGAAAACAGAATACATTAAGTCTATAAAAGAAACTAGTTCGTAGACCTTATATAAAGAACACCTATTCTGTGCAGAGAATGTAACTATAACTGCGGTTTAAATAGTTTAGAACTGGCCTTAGGATAGGAGTTCTGAACCATTTTTGTGTGTCATGGACCATTAGCAGTCTGGTGAAGCCTAAGGACCCCCTCTATTAAATGCAGGAGACAAAATGCATAGGTTTACAAAGGAAAGCAATTATGTTAAGATAGTTATGAATTTTTTTATGAAGATTAAGAATTCCTAGCAAAAGCAATGAATAATAACTACCTCACATTTCAATGAAACTGCCCCTGAGGCCCCTTCTTCTGAATGGTTGGTTCCTTTCCTGAACACTAAGTTCTAGTCAAGTCTAAATACATCTCCAGGATCCACTCCTGACTTTCTAGACCTTCTCCTCCATGTCACAACAGACTCCTCACCCTGGAAATTCATATCATACTGGTGACCCCATAAGTGCTCAGACCAGCTACTTCTTCACTTATCCTTTCACTTGTGGCTCCACAAAGCTACAGCATGGGCAGCTGCCATACTCTGGTAGAACCATCGGTAAACCAATAGGTTTACCCTCAGACCCACTGGTGGATTAGGGGGATGTCTGCCCCAAACATGTGAAGACATCCCTCAGTGGAATGGGAAGATGAGAACAATTTGTTCCAATGGCTGTGAAGAGAGCTGAAGCAGGAGCCATAAAGTGCTTAGAACTTGGTCATACCTCAAAGACACCAAAGTCATCTACCTCATCCTGGGCCATCACCAGTCATCCTGACTTTTGTCCTACCACTGGACTCTAAAAAAGAGAGTAAGGTGAATGACTGTGCACCTCTGTCACTTAATTCTCATGAATTCTCTTTCCAGTGGAGATATCATGATATCATTGCTCCTCTTCAAAAGAAGGACAAACAACTAATTTGGTTGATATGGAAATATAAAAGTCAATACAATGGACCTAGACTTTGGAAAGCAATTAAGGAACTTAAGGTAGGTAATTACACAGATCCAGGGGAATATAGAGTGGAGGGGAGGGGCAGAGACTACAATTAATAAGTCACCTGGGCCCAGGATTGTGGAGTCTATTCCCCACTTAGTTTTCAGACTCCTTACACCTCTTGATATAGATCTTAGAGACTAAATTAAGATACCCTCTAGCTGCAGAATACTGAATGCAAAGCACATTATACTATCAGCAAATACCAAAAATTTTGCAGGAGGAGGGATTTGATAATGCTAAAGGAAGTAGAGGGAAAGACATCACTTTCAGTAAATATGCACAGTCCATATATATTTACCAAAAACCACTTCTACCCCTTCCCAAATACGTACTTAACCCCTAATCACTTTGGCAATTGGAGGAAGCATGATCCCTGAAGGGAGACCTCAAATGGTAATGACCAGATCTTAAAACTGAAGAAAAAGAATAAATTCCTTTAAGTCTACAAAGGGCAAAGAAGATCTAGGCAAAGGGGGGAAAACTGATAAAGAATTAACCTATAATTTCTAAATGAGTAAGCCAATCCAGAACAGCCAACCATGGCATGATACTAAATGAATGTATAATATAAGTGCCTAATTCTTACCCACCCACCAATGCCTCCAACTCATAGGTGAGACCTTTGACTGCCAACAACATCAGTCCTGAATATGAAGCTTAGTAGTATAGAGTTGAATAGTCAGACAAATAAAATTAAATCACTTTTTCAAAACCCTGACATCTTTTTAAAAATCAACTCAGCAGGATTTATTAAGCAGTGCCCCGAATCTCAGCCCACTATTATATTACACTGCAATCCAGCTTCTCTGGAACTTAATGTTTTCCCAAATGACAAGACTCAGATTTATAGGGCACTCAGAGGACAAAGTAAGAATTTTAGCTCTAAGTGTGAGAAGTCTTCTGACTGAAAGAAAGACAGGATTCCTGAAGTTGCACAAGAAGAATGGAACCACCCACAGGGTGATTTCATCTTTACAATAGCTTAGGTTCCTAAGCACAAATCTCATAATAATTATGCCTTGTATTTATAGCTTCAAATTATACCTTAATTCCAAAGATCTTAAAACACCTAATAGGCAAATTCTTAATTATCAAAATCCCCTTGGGAGGCACATATTACTATCCAACCTTTTAAACAGAGTAACTGAGGCAAAGGGAAGTTAGAGGACTTGTTCAACATTTCACCACAAGACAAAGGTGAAAAAAGAATAAAAGTTTAAAAACTTAATTCTGCAACCACATATAACATTGATGATCATAGGTGTAGGACAGAAATATTTTGCCTTGTCTCATCATAAAACAAGACCACTAGACATCAGGAGCTTTATAGAAAGATCACCATGAGAGGCAGAGTCAACATGGAACAGTATAAAGCAGGGTATCACTTCAGCTATCCCAAATTCCCCCAAGATCAAAATGCCTCAAAACCAGTTCTGGAATGGAAGAACCAATAAAAAGATGGGGTTAAAACAATTTTCCAGTCCAAAACAACTTGGAAATTCACCAGGAAAGTCTATCCCACTGGAGTGAGAGTGGAGTATAGTCCAGCGCAGGTAGAACTCTGGCAAGCCAGCAACAGGCTGGACCCAGATAAGCCAGTACATGTCATGAGTGGGATTAAAGCAGTGGCAAGTTCCAGAGCTTTCAGTCCACCAATGGTAAGGGGATCAGACAACTGATCAGAAGATTACTGAGGACACACAGCTGGCCCAGAAAGGGATCAAGGTCACAGGCCCAGGTCACAATGTCAGGATAAGGAAGAACACTAGGATACTAGAGCTCTCAATCCTAAAAGAACAGGGACCCTAGTCACATGGCTATTGTGGAAAATATTGCTCATGGTCCCTCATAGATCAGAGCACAGACCAGGAGAATAGTGACCATGCCTGTCATTAAGTTATAACACCTTAGAAAAAATGAAAACTTACAAGTCTCCAGAATTAGCTCTGAAAATAGAATAATGAAAAATCTGATGCTGCAAGAACAGAGTCCAAAATAAATTTAAAAGTCAAGGAATAGATTGGAAAAATGAAAAAACAATAAAAACAATGAAAAAGATCATAGAAAGTTACAATGGTAATAAGGATGATCAAAACAAACTCAGAAAGAGACAACAATGTCAAAAGAGCTACATGTGAGGACTCAAAGAAAAATAAACTGGTGTCAGTCACAAAAAGGATTACGGAAATAGCTCAAAAAAGGATTTTTAAAAATCATATAAGAGAGATAGAGGGGTAACTCTTGGGGAAATAAGAGTATCTCTTAGTATCTCTCAAATCAGCCAGAGTCTCTCATTTATTACAACCACAAATATCTCCTCAGGATCTTTTTTCTATTACAATTGGCACCTCGAAGTCTGACTGAACCCCACAATCCTTAGAAAGGCAGAGTAGAATAAGAAAAAACAATGTTCAAACAAGTTGTTTGTGGAACTGTGATTGTGGCTATCATTGCTTGTTTCTGAGTCTATAACATATTTTACAGCAGAATGACCCATATGATCATGGAATCTATTGATTATATAGGCAACATAACAAGGTCTGTTTTGCAGTTGCCATTCCAAACAGACCCTATATTCTGGCAGGTCCTGGCTCAAGTGTATGTGCCCTTAATGGCTGTCCTTCAAACTCTGACCCAAGTAAAGAAGATCTTTAGATTTGTGATTCCCCTTAAGACAGAAGAGATACTGGCTATTGATAACAACCTGGAAAGCATGATTAAGGCTGTGTTTGAGGAATTAATTAAGGGAAAAGGGTTAGATCAGGTTATGGGCAAGGACAATGGACAGGCTGACAGTGTCTCTGAAGGAAAGACAGCTAAAGTCACTGATAAGGTAAATGAAGGTGACAAGGACACTGTGTCTGCTGGTGAACCTGAGAAAATCTGTCCACTAAAAAAGGTCATTAATCTATCCAATACTGCTGGTGTGCTACACTCCACAGCCCATAGACAATTCACCTCACAGGAACTTGAATCTATAAAAAGACATTTCCCAAAATTTGTAGAAAATCCTTTCCAATCTCAAAAGGAGTTGAAACATGCTTTTGAGATCTTTGATCCTGATTTTGAAGATGTAGAGTTCTTACTATCAGAACTGTTCAGTCCCCAGGAACAAAGGCAATTCTCGGAAAAGACAAGATCTGATAGCAATTTGACTAGCTGGCCAACTGTGGAACAAAGAGTAGATATGGACTTTGCTAACCCTACTTGCATGTCCTACCTAAGGAAATGCAGGAAGGATTTGCTTGAGGCCATAAAACAATGCTGTTCAAAACCTAATGCAAGGGCTAGGTTTGATAAGATATTGTAGAATAAAGGGGAACATCCTGCCACATACATAGACCATCTGTCAGAGATGGCAGATTCCATTTTGAGAATAGAAGCTGATAGTGAAGAATCTGCTAGCCATGTCTGTAGGCAATTTCTAAGGGGCTGCACACCTAATTAAATTTTTTTTCAAACACTATTTCCCTAAGTATGCCTCGGTTGGCCTGATAGAATTACATGAGACAGCAAGTTACTTGCATGAGAATGAGTCAGAACAAAGTAAAGAAGTCCAAGACCTAAAAGAAAAGTTAGATATGACAGAGAATAATCTTAAAAGGAGATTGAAGAAATCAAGAGACTAAACATGGTTAAGACTTACACAACATCTAGTTACAAGAAACCTAGTTACAAGGAAAAACCAGTTCAGAGAGAAACTAGGGAATGTTTCTTTTGTCACAAGAAAGGTCACTTGATTTAAAAAAATTGCTTTTTGAAGAAGAAACATGAGATTTACAATAAGAGCACACATAATTCACAAACTAGGTATAAGAAGTCCACTTGTTCACACTGCACGTTAAAGTCCTCACAGCAAGCTCTGGACTTGCATGAAATACAACAGGCTATAAATTCTGGAGCCAACCCTAAGTACTCAGATATGGTTAGGAAAGAGTTATGAAGCCAGACCCATAAGATATATAGTGTGACAAATGGAGATAGAAGAATTAGTGAGAATGAGGCTGCAGTTGAAAATAGTAGAAAAAAGTTGGGAAATGGTGAAAATTCAGGGCAAAAAAGTGAATCTGTGACTGATAGCCATTGCAATAAAGTAAGAGAAAGGCAGAGACAGATTAAAGAAATTGATGCAGAAATAAAAGAAATAATTTTACAAATTGCAAATGAGATAAGAGACTTGGAGATAGAGAAAAGCTGCATAGTAACCAAAGAGGAAAAGAGTGTCAATGAAATAAAATCACTTTTAGATAACTTTTTCCAGTGTAGATTAGATAATGAGATTGAATTATGCAAAAGGGAAAGAAAGAAAGAGTCACAAGAACTCAAGAAAGAGTTTGTGACTGATACAGTGACACATAATTTCAATTCCCTAAAGGGTTACTGTTGGTAAAGAAGAAAATATAAAGGCTTTGAAACCATTCACAGATGACCTCCCACCAAACTTAGTTAATTCTGTATATAGCTTTATGGCACAGGTCCCCATAAAAAATACATCTAATTTGAATCCAGAAGCTAATACCTTCCATCCAGCAATGAGTGATATATATAAAGAAAAATTAACTGAAAATGAAGCTGAAATTACATTTGAACACAATAATCCTTTTCAAAGTAATGGAGGTGACATAACAGTTAAATTTGAATATGAGGATGGAATGGAAGTCTTAGTAACAACCAAGGATTCAGGTGGTGCCAATGTTTTAAGTGGCAGAGGGGTATCTGGCCAAAGCAACAGCTGTGATTTAGATTCATGTTCCACTGTAGTAGAGAATACAACCTCAAAAGTAGACTTCCTAGGAAATGAATCAAATCAAGAAGAATTAGTTGAGACACACATACAACTGGCAGAGGGTAGCAAAGGCATGAACACTGATTTAGTGGTTATGAACACCTTAGCTACAAAGCCAGAAACATATATATATGGTTCTCCTGGGGACAGACTGAAGGCACACATACTAGTGATGATGCAGGGGGAAATGTAGACATACCAAACTTATTCCCAGAAAATAATACAATAGAGGGAAAGATTCCTATCTCTACACAGTCAAATGAGAATGAAGATAAATGTAAACCCCAGACTAGTGGTAGAGTAGGGTCTATAATTATTAACAGTATAGAGGATCTGCAAGAAGAAGCTAACCCCATACCATCAAGTTTACCAATTCAAAATGAAATTCTAAAGCTTAGTAATGAAAAACAAACAGGAACTGATTTGAGAAACATAGAAGTTGGTGACATAGGCTTAGATCAACATACAAAGCCAGAGTTACCAACATCTGACAAAAGTTTACATGACACTGAGCAAGATCCAAATAACATAGTGAATGGAGTCAGTGATTCAGTTCATACACAGAATCAGAAGGAATACCAGAAGGTGTAATTATAATGGATGAAGATGATTTAGAACAAATGCCTTATCAATTTTATAAGCTTTATGAAGAGGTAGACAAAAGAGATGTGTGGGACACAAGTGAGAAGACAGAATACCTGAAACCAGTACAACCAAAATCTCACCAAGACTATGATGAGGAGTTATTTTTTGGGCACAGAACAAGTTGCATATCATTAAAAGAAATGTATGCAAGATTAGGGGTTGATAATGAAGATGATTTTATAGAAAAGTTGAATTACATGGCTTAAACAGATACAGATTTTGAATTGGAAGGAGAATATCAAGAAACATATTGAGAACTGGAGAATGAGAGATAGATACACAATTTCACTTCTATTTTCTAACTTCAAAAACATGACAAGTGCCATTCATGTTGTAACAGTGAAACCAAGATTAGTTGTACTTCCATAGGGCATCATACTACTCAAAAAGCCTTATGAGAATGAAGACTAGTCTTAGGTAGCATAGAAAATAAATTATTCCAGCAAAAGAAGAACAAGTAATTCAATAACAAGAAAACTCCTAACCTGGCAGCATGAAACTCCAACTTCATAACTATGACAGAGACAAACATCTTGAATGCTATGGAAGCATGGATTCACATTGGTTGAATTTGTTAACAAAGATTTTAACAGCAAGTTGTAGATGAGAACTGAAAAAGGTTATTCATATCTCTCAACCTTCATCCTAAAACAGTCTCTACCAGGGGAAGGAAGAGAGAAAGAGTTTACCATGATGATATTACTTCATAGTTTCAGATACCTCAATAGACACAACAATATAATCATGTCATCAATGAAGATACATATAGATGACATCATCAACAACAACAACAACAAAAAAGCCCTAGTCATGAGCAGCAACACAAGTAGCCCAAGAAGAAGACATCAATAATAGTCCTTGTGAATGAAAACCCTACTGAAAACACAGGAAAGCATATGAGAGTACTTGACACCAGAATACAGACAAGAGAGTACTGCACATGTTGAAATGATAAAAGGATAGCACCCCTGAAGCAAATACAGCCAGTAATCTAGATGAAGGAAAACATGCATTTGAAAATATTAGCAGCCATATAAAATATACGAAGTCTCTGCCAGCCACACAATAACTGAACAGACAGAAACAATGTTATTGCAAATGAATACATAATTCTTTAAATTCTATCTCCAAGAAATAAGTACAGTAACCATACAAGAAATGATTACAGTCACCATATAATAAATCTCCTTGTAAAAAGTCACACAGCAAAAGATTAGAAACAACTTCAAATCACTATTCTTAACAAAATCTTGAGAACCTATGCATAATGCTCACATCCACCCATGAAGAACACATGTACAGCTTACTTGCATTCATGAAGATGTACATATGCAAATCTTACTCTCCTGCATGAAGAAAACACATGTAATCCTTACTTTCACACATGAAGATTGATAAATTCTGACATTCATGAAGATTTCAACTTACTTCAATGCACATGTAAATTTCACTCTTATATGCATGCACATGTAAAAACCTTACACACACATGTTCCCATGTGTTCCTGGTTCCTGATTATTCCAGATGGATCCTGATTTGAAGAACACAAGCCTTCACTCAAAAGTGAAAGAAGACAGAAGAGTGATATGCTGACCAGAGAGGAAGAAAGAGTTTCTACAAGCCCCATAAAAGCACATGGAAGAACTTTGGAACTTTGAAATTTTGGAACTTTTGATCATGAAGATATGTAAGAATGCATCATGCATGTTAACATCACATATATGCATGCACATGCTACATAGAATAATTTTAAGAAGATATCTCATGGAATGGGCAAGTATACAACATGTATAGTTACATAACAAAAAGACACACCGATAAAAATTTCTGTGGAAAATTCAAACAGATGAAGATATTTCTTATCTGAATGAGTTTGCACAGAAATCTAGAAGGATGTACATATGTAAATTTGAATAGACCCTATGTACAAATGTAAATACTAATTGACTAACAAGCTAACTTTATTGGAATACTTTTATTAATATTCTAACTACTAACAATAGTGACAGCCTAATAAATTTATTCAAGTCTTAAGGAAGTAGAGAGAGACACAGAAGTTCTTAAGTATAGAAGTTAGCTTGCATTGCTATTGTAAGTTAGTATTTGTTAGTGGTAGGAATTTCCTTGGTTGAATTTATAGGTATTAGGAAACAGGACAACTGCATATTCTGAATGTTAGTGAAATTGTTGGAATGATTTGAAAAATTGTTACAGGATTTGTTGTTAGGTAAAACTATGTTCATGTAAATCCCTTACCTAAACCATTTTCCTAAACCCACTTTTAGCTTAGCACTAGATATAGACAGAATAGCTAAGATAAGTTAGGATTTTGTTATGGGGGGGTAAGGGACTATTTAAGACATTACAGAGTTAAGAATAGATAGATAGAATTATATACATGGTAAGTATCATCAAAAATGCAAGGTGCTTTTTTTTTTAAAGAAAAAAGGGGGAAATGTGGAAGAGGCATGAAAGAAGAGAGGCAAATTAAGAAACTACAGTTGGTTCATGAGAGCTAGTGAGGGGTGAAAAGAGCTTATAAGTGGAGACCAGGTGGTCTTTGGGGTCTTCTGGTTAGAGCAAAGGAACCTGAAGGAATCCTTGTCAGAGTTAGCCATAGGCCCAACATGGTGACTAACAGATTAGAAAGCTAAGTATCTCTCTACCTCTTTCCTTCCTTTCCCTCTCTTTACTACTATTACTTTGATTTAATAAAGTTATTAAGCTACTATCAGCCTCATAATTTTAATTATTACACAAAGGAAACACATCATAGTCTTTCCCTCTGTATTGCATGGTATGGTGGATAGAGTAATGAACTTGGAATCAGAAAGATCTTGGTTCAAGTCTTCCCCCAAAACCCTAGAAGCTGACCAACCTTGGATAAATTACTTACCCCTCTTGACTTCAGTTCTTTATCCTCATCTCCTTAGGGGGATAAACTAGATGTCTTCCACAGTTCCTTCCAACTCTAAATCTATGAGCCAATGATGCCATGAATTCAATTTTGCCTAACTTCCAGTAGAATTGTGAGGAAGTATTATATGTAAATGAGTGTGAGAATAGAGAGCATAAAGTCCAACAAAAAAGTATTTCCAATCTTGAATCCATCTAGCCAGGACCCCCAGGAAGAGAATGGCATGTTTTAGAATCTTGCCAAAAATTCAATATCTACAACATCTCAATATATGAGTTATAGTGCCTTTGGATTATCTACTAAATACTCACCAGGTAGTCACAACAATACATAATACTTTCAGGATTCCTAAAAGTGCCCAAGTTTGCATTTCTGGATGGTTCAACTTTCTTAAAGTTACAAATATAAGAATGAATTCATTTGACCATCATTTGTTAAATGCCTATTATGTACAAAGCACCCTGTTACATTCTGGGTGGTTTAAAGAATGAGCCTAGTCCCTTAATGGTATTTTCTCTGGTCCCTTTTGGGAAATATGTATGCAAATTCACAAATGTCCATTTTAAATAATGATCCACAGAAAAAGAAAACTATTTTGACTCATCTAAAGTAGTAAAGAGAATTTGATAACACCCTATACATAACATGAATACCAATACCAATCATGCATGGTATCTGTTCCATTTCCAAATGTGCTCTATTCTTCCCTGGTACCCAAACCAACCCACATCCCCACTCAGATAGGCTGCTTTCTGTATGCAATTTCACCACAAACATGTTCAGAATCCATTCTGGCCATGGCTATCACTTGGTCCCATGCACTTCTTCCACCCACCCTTCTTCCAGACTTACTGTTGCTGGATTTGAGGTCTCGATGAATGATGGGAACAATTGCTTCATCATGCAGGTAGTTCATCCCCCTGGCAATCTGAACAGCCCAGTTCACTAATATGTCAGGAGGGATCCTCTTCCCCGATAACACTCGATTTAAGGATCCTCCACGAGCAAATTCCATGATTAAACAGAGATTGGGTTCTTTCAGGCACACCCCCCTCAAAGCAATGATGTTAGGGTGCTTCAGCATGGCAAAGAGTTTGGCTTCCTGATGAACATTCTCAATCGTCTGGCTGATGTCTTCATCAGGATCATGACGAGCAGCTTTCACAGCAACTTCTTCTCCAGCCCAGAAAGCTCGATATACCTTTCCAAAACCCCCGATACCAATTATCTCCTCCAGAGTCAGCTCTGCAAAATCAATCTCTAACACTGGACAAGAAGAGAAGAGACAGAGACATTAAGTCAAAATCATTCTGGAATAAATCATTTAATCACCAATACATAGTGTAATATAGGAGCATAATTAGTCATGCTGGATCTGATTTCCTATCTTACAAATAGATATACCAATGATTTTAATTATGGAAATCAGACATGTAGAATTTTAATGTAATTGGTCATTTCAACAAGGCATTTTGAAGGAAAACATTGATTTAATACAAGAAGTCATTTGCCAACAATAACCTGTGCTGTTATTGCCATCTATTCCAACTCAGTCTTAGACTTTACCAGAACCACACTTTTCCACTGATTCTCCTTTAAAAAAAAAGTTTCTTTCTGAGACTATGACACCATCAGTTTCATTTAGGATGAATTATAATGGTTGTGCATGGCTGAGAGCATGATCTGAAGTTGTTGATTGCCATATAAGCTCTACCCTCAATATTGGAATTCTTTAAAAGGGAAAAATGCACAGCAATTACAGACAAAGGATGCACTCGGGCTTCCAACAAGATAGCTTATATTCAATAAAAGCCAACAAACC